>NC_139230.1:172919779-173252831 GCF_977018435.1 Lepisma saccharinum | reverse complement strand
ATATATATATATATATATATATGTGTGTGTGTGTGTGTGTGTGTGTGTGTGTATGTGTATGTGTGTAGGTATGCATATGTATACACACGCACATTTTTTAATGAAATAAAATGTTTTATTTTCATATGTAAAGAGATTTCGGTACGGCGTGCCGTTACGTACCCCCAAAAGGAAACCACGCATTATATATATAACAAAACTGAAACAGTAGGATGGATGCACATTTGTCAACCATGTTCCATTGTTTCTGCAAATTTTTAAAAAAATCACTCGTTCCTATGTGTAGTGCGTTTCCGTCGCTACGCGTCGCTATTAATATGTTACTTTGGTGCGAAAATTAGCTTTGTATTGTTGTGACTACAGGTTGATTAATATTTCTGTTGAAGTCATTCGTGTGGGAAAGTTTACAAGTGCTCGCGTTGTATCATTGAACTGAATTCCTTTCATTGTCTGCACTATGCAACCAAACTGTGAGCGTTTTTTAAAATTCATCTGGATAACTTAGCTGCTCATTCCAGAGCAACAAGAAATAGTGTTAACATGTTAAAACACCTATGCAGCATACCAGCAATTAAAAGCACAGCGCGATCTATTACGAATATGGTCATTCCATGTCAAATGTGTGTGTTCTAGTTACAACCTTCATCTATGTTTGGTAGTCAAATATCATTAACATTAAAGGTTATTGATACAATGTTATAGCAGAAATGTTAAAACATGTTTGAGCATATGCCACTTGACCGTATATATTATGGCAGGGATTAAACTTTCAGATGTCGAAAAATATTACGTATAATAATAGTAATAAATAATAATAAAATTAATCAGCCTGCAGTTAAGTAGTAATATATTTATAAAAACTGGAAGTGTAAATATCAGCTTCACGTTCGATAATTCCAAAAATATTGTATTTACATTTAATTTTCATTTCTGTTCGATTTTTAGTTTTTAATTTTCAGAATATATATACAAAATATGCTATCATGCATTACCTAACTTACCCTAACCTTACCTAAAATCTTACATAACTCCGGATCCCATTGGCATTTCATTTTCAAATTTTGTACAGTTATTGAAGTGTAGTGTAGATACGGCAAACAATTTTTTGAAGAAAAAAGATAAAACATACGTTTCGGAGGAAATGGCTACCCAAATTACACCACCTTCACAAATTTCCCCCATGACATAGTCATGTAATATCTTGAGTAAAAGAGCTCTTCAAGACATTTTAACAGCCTCTGGAAAACTCCTACAGGTGCCCTGATTGCCGAAATATTTCAATTTAAAATAAACAAGGTGGTGAAAAAATGGGTCGAAATCACACATTTTCCACCCTTGTAATTTCGGAAATACAAGAGATCTGCAAGTTTGCATAGTTTCCTACCTCAGATGATCTTTCAGTATGCCAAATTTAAAATGAATCAAAATATGTGAGGTTGAAAATTCTCTTCATTGGTTGTCTTCACATGGAATGACCCAGTATTCACTTTAGCAAGTCATTACATGAAATACATCATGGCTGAAGAAAGAAAAGACATATTAGTTCAAATCAAAATACTAGGCTGTGGTATTCTTGAGTTATATTATCTCAGGAGAGTTATTTAATCACTTTCATTATTCGTTCTCATTCTTTACTCCTCGTTATGGCTAGATTTTTAGTATTGAAGAGGCATTTACACTTATTTGAAACCATTGTACTCACTGGCACTTGACAATAAATATGTTAGCGAACTTTAACATATTCTTCCAACTTGACATACTTATCAGATGTAAATGGAATTACACCGTACATTACTTCAGTTGAAAACATTTGAGCTAGATGTTTAGTATGTGTGTTTATATTCCATTACATTACAAATGCTGTGGTGATTAGTAGGTCTCTCATGATAAATAAATTCTGAGAAATTTCACGGAAAGTGCTAACGGCGATATCGTAAGTTATGTAGAACATTGTCTCGATTTGCTTCCAAGTTGTCAATATTAGTTTTTTATGCATTGTTTTTTTTTTGTTATTTAGTATATTATTTTAAGTATTTCGCGCAGTCTCCCCATGTTTGCTAAATATATATCTTTCCTTGAACACTGCATTTTTATTGTTATTTCTTACAAGTCAGTTTTTCCATCATTCTCATGATCTTATTATTACTCAGAAACTATTACTGATCATGTTAAGAATCAGTTGTATATTTCCACATACAATAACGTAATTTCCTACATAGTGGTTCGGATCCCACTTTAAACTGTAGGTCCAGTCCCGATTAAGGTTACTGTGCATAAAGTGGACTTAAAACACCAAATCAATAAATCAAACCTAATTTCCTAAGTTTATTCACATATTTCTCTTACATTTGTTTGTGATCTGAAACTCTCGCTACAATAAAATTCATTGTATAATTCCTCTTTGTCAGCAATGAAGAAACTTTTATATTTTCGGCATAAATAAGATTCCGCTGTCAATAGAGCAAATCCTAAGATATCACTATACTCTATCCCGGGAATTTGTGTAGAAAGGCCGCGCATATTCATAGCGAAGGGGATAAAGTATGTGGGCGGAGCGAAGCAGTACAAGCTGTTGCAAAGGCTGGTAGCTGCAGTCGCTTTTGGCCCCTCTACGCAATCCTGTTCCCTCCCAAAGTTTCATTGGTCGAGCACTCTCAAGTCACTTCTTGCGCAGAGACTTGCTTTCGTTCACTCGCTGCAGAGATTCATTGGACAGAGTATAGGTGTTATTTTTTTACATAAATTTGAAAATTGGAAGCACCAAAGCAAACATTTGGGTGAGGTGCAAAGGGGGACGTTGTTTAAAGGGACCCAAGTGTCAGTCTCCCTTACACACAAAAAAAAGCCTTGAAACTACACTTCCGTAGGCTAACGAAGATATGGCTTCTGGAACCATAGCCTCTGTGGTTTTGACGTCGTGCGTGTGGTCTTTATTATGCTACCACCTCAACTTTTAGCATAATTAATTCTAAACAAACATAATGCATTTTCATTTCAAAATCCAATGTCCCAATTTAATATTATTATGAATTAGAATCCATATAGATATAATGTGACCGGGGCACATAGCCAGTGTGTTCGAGCGTCCATAATATGTTATTGACATCAATGAATGGAACAGTCGGGTAATGATACATTTTCTTCTCTTATTTTCCGTCGCTTTTTTACTATCCTCGCCTATCGCGACGATGAGAACGAATGAAGATTACACTTTAGCCCAAGACAGCGCTTGGACCCTGAAACTTCGTTGAAGAGTCGACCACTCAACGCACTTGACACTCAACACTACCTGGGTAATGGAAAAAATGTACAAATAAACAGGTCCTGAATACGGCGAACTGTCCATGGATTTGCTCTCGCCCATTCTCTTCCATGTACAATTTTGTTTCAACAAAAATTTCCAACATACTGACAGCAGACAAATTGCTAGAGCTTGAAGGGACAGGGATGTTATTGAGAGTTCTGTTCCTTGCATTTGTGAACTGTGAATGATTACCACTTCAACCTACACAGCTAAACAAACACAGGCGATATTTCATTTCATGTTTCAGTAAAATTGCATCTCTCGTACGGGTGAGTTCATCATTGTTATTTTTTACCATGTGAAGGATTGATCCCAATGTTCAGAGTAAAGTAAGGTACAATTGTACAGGGTCAACGAAGTTAGTAATACAGTGTGTTTTATACAGCGTACATTGATACACCTGATGATTGAATTGTATCTTCTGCTAGTATGCTGTATAAAGAAACAAACAGCTGTATTACTAATTGAGGTGAGTGTACAGTCATGGATACTTATGGGTTGTAACAGTCGCACTAATAGCCAATGGGCCGGCCCCCGTGGCGGAGTGGTTGGCACATTGCGCTACGACGTCAGGGGTCCCGGGTTCGAATCCCGGCCTGGGCATGGATGTTTGTGAGTGTCCATTCATCAATTTCAACATATCATCACTCATCCACATCTTCGCAAATTAGTCAAGAGTGGCAATAAAGCGAAGTAAAATGAAGCAAGTCAATCAATCAATAGTCAATGGTTACAGCCCAGAAGTGTCCGTGACTTCACAGATTCTCTTCTTCAGAAAAGGGTTTCTCGAAAATTTGTCTCCTTTTCAAAAACTGCTATGATGTTCCGCATTCTGAAAAATTACACTTGCTTACAGTCTGTCCAAGGAGTCTGTGGAGCAACGCCGCGGACAACGGAAGAGAAGGGGAGAAAGCGAGGGAGCGGAGAGAAAGAGTATGTGCTGTAGCAAACGATGGGTAGCATCGGTTGTGTTGCCCCTCTCACGCGTTCATTGGTCAACATTCCTCGAATCACCACTTGCGTAGAGGACTTCTTTTCGTTCGCTTGCTCCACAGACTCCTGGGACAGAGTATGGAAATGTATCTAGATTATTCAAGTTAAACCTGGTGTTCTTTACTTTCGCTGGCGCCCCGATATCCTTTATTCAAAATAAGCTTACTTTGCCACGAAACTCTTATAGATATCTACACAAAGAAAGCAAACTACACGAAGATTCACTCGTATACTCTAGAAAAAATAGTAAAGCCATGTAATTTTTCAGAATTTGAAATATCATGGAAGTTTTCCGAAAGGAAATTTGGAGAAAAGAAAATTGTTGTCACAGAAGAAAGGTTCAGTGGCAACCTAATTGATAATTCGTGTATTTTGAAGACCTTTACAGAACCTACCATGAATTATAAACAAACTTGTGGTGTCTGGACGCATGTTCATGACAAAAATATATTTTTGGCTTTTTATTAAAAAGCTTCTCAATATCTTCCGTTTATACTTCCACATACAACAAAGTAGAGAAGGCTCCTCTCTAGTGCGTACATGTATAATGCTTACGGGAATGGAAGAAAGAACACGAGGTCATGACGACAAGAAGCAAAGAAAATCAGTCCAACGGTTTTCTTTCGGGAGAGGATTCCCTGTATGCTCTACTTGGATAGAAAATAGAAGCAACAAGCAGATGGAATTCTGTAATGAGTGCGGACGTTAACAAAAACCATGGAGGTCGTTGCAAAACAAAGCGAGGTCTTAAAATATTCAGAAATGCTTGTGCGTTTTCCTCTGCGCTTGCAGTCATCTTCCACATGCATGTTTCTGGACATGAGGCAAAAGAGTGGTTCTCTTGTAGCACTCGCTCTTCCTCAATGCTAGGAAGGGCTCTTTTTCATTTTTGAAATCGAAATACTGAATGGACACGTGAAACGAAAAGTTCATCCCTCAGAGCACAGAAAGAACTGAATCAAGTTGTCCGAGTACCATGTGTGGGAGGGTCAGTATTACATTCGGTTAAGTTCGTAATCTCTCCATGAGGATGACAAGAAACCTTAACCCTTTGATGCCAGGTTTACGTCAGTCTCAAAGCTTAATGGTAAAGTGAAATTAGACATGAAAAGGAGAAGAATCTAGACATTTAGAACAAAAGTATGAGAAATGTTGAGAAATATCTTCCTCAGTGCTCTTCCATTAACAATAGACAGCCCACTTGCATTTTTGTCATCATTCTAATCTCGACTATAATTTCCAAACAACTAAATATAAAGTCTTGATTTAAAATGTGATTTATAAAATAAATACGGTTTCTTTTGATTTGCTGTAGCAAAAAGACGGAATGCCGTAGAATTAATATGTGGAGTTGTATGGGGGAATCTAAGCGGTCAAGTTTATATTTTGTGTACTTTCATGTTATTTTTTATATTGTCACAATTTCAGAAAATTTTATCATGAAAATGTCCTTCTAAAGAATAATATACTGATTTAATTAGCGTCTTTAGCATTTACATAACTCAAAATATATAGTTCAATTTGTGAAATTCTGATCTTATGATTGAGGCATGTAGAACGAATTGTAGGCTTGAATAGAGAAAATTGATAAATTCAATTCTAAATCCATACTTCGAGATTTGTTAGAAGACAAGTAACATTTTTTTGAGTTAAATAAACAACGAAATCACTATACAGTGTGATTTCGTGTAGTAATTAGATTGCTATTGAAAAAGTGCTTTCATAAAACTATTCGGAATAAAAATTTTCTGGAGGGTGTAGGGGAAACGGAAAAATGGAGTGATTCAGACATTCTGGGCTTCGAAGAAGAGTAAGAGGAACTTTGTTTTCAGTGACAGTGATGTTGATGGAAAGTAACGATGAGTTTTTCCTCTTCATCAGCAGATCTTACTATCGCGGCAAACCGCTGTTCCATCCCCAAAAAATCTCACGTTTTTCCATTGGATTTATACCATCAGAATACAAAGGAATTTCACGATTACAATTCATTAATAGCATTAAAGCATTGCAGAATGAAACTGACAGAAATCAATGCACAAACTTCCTGCACATATTGATTTATTTGTTCGCTATTCACTGACAATTTTGGTCTGATGGGTTACTTATCTCCACAGATCATAAATAAGGAGTAAAGTGTTGAGGATAATGGCACACGTGAAATAAATTTCTCAATAATTGTTTAATTTATAAGATATTGGTGATGGAAAGAGAAAATCAAAATATGCATTTTCTCTGAATCAATTTTGTAGATAATCTAAAATAGAAAGAAATATAATCAGAATAATAATTTGAACAAAATTATGATTATTTTTACATTTTGTGTTAAACACAATTGAAAACTTGACATTATGGTGTGAGACACTTGGTTTCATTTTGGTAGTGTCCTTTGTCCCAGCATATTTCTGGAGCAAGCGAACGAAAACAAGTATCTGCGCATGTAATGACGCGAGAAGGCTTCACCAATAAACACACGAGAGGGAACGAGATTGCGTGGAGGGCAGGAAAGCAACTCCAGTTGCTAGCGTTAGTAACAGCGTGTACTGTTTCGTTCTGTTCACTCGTTCCTTGTCTGCCGCTATGCGTGGCCTTGCTAAAGAGATACCCGAGACAAAGTGTGTAGGCAATGTGATGCGATATATATTTGCTATTTTTCTCTTTATATACCTTTACCTCTCACACGCGACGTTTCACTTTTAAGTGACCATTATGAAAGAAACAGACCTGTCAAAGCATAACAGCACTGCACTAAGAAGAAGCAATGCAAGGCCTGCGTTCCAGCTGTGAATGGTGAAGTCGTGAAAAGAATGAACTTACTTGTACACCAGATGTTTGAGGACTAAACACCAGATTAATGTAGAGTGAAATACGGACAATTGCCAGCAAAACGAAAGAGAGCAGTCAACAAACTTTAGGAAGATTTTTGGGGCATGCTGAAACTGAGGTAACACCTTATCTCCCACCTTTTGAACCAGTTAAAAGAGACCACATAGGAAAGAGCAGCAGTCTATAACGACACATTCACTGCCTACATATCTTTCTCAGTTTCACCAGAAGGACGCAGGATCATAACAACATGACAGCAGTATCTATTGTACGATTCTGGTAAAGAAACGATCGATATTATTATTCTATTTGAGACTATACTCTGTCCCAGTAATCTTTGAAGCAACAGAACCAAAATAAGTCCTCTGCGTAAGTGGTACTCGAGAGGGCTCGACCAATGAACGCGAGAGGAGAATGGATGAATTCAATGGAGGGGCAACGTGGCTTCAGCTACCAGCTGTTTGCCGTAACCGCTGGAACGTATACTCTGTCTCTGGAATCTGTGGAGCAAGGCTGCACGTAACGGAAGAGAATGGAAGAAAGCAAGTTGGCCGTGCAAAACAGTGCGCGCTGCTGCAAACGGCTTGTAACTGCGTTGCCTCATCCATGCATTCCACCGATTGGTCGAGCCCTCTCGAGTCACCTCTTGCGCAGAGGACTGGTTTTTGTTCGCTTGCTCCAGAGATCACTGGGACAGAGTGTAGTATGTACCAGTCTAGAACTTACTGAAAATTAATCGAGATATTTTGCTGATGGAACATTTAAAGTTGCATCTACATATAAAGGTCAATAAGTCCTGCGTTATATGTCGTTACGCACGAGGTGTTGAGCATAACCTTTCTATGCAAACATTGTTTCTATATAAGGCATGTAATAAAGAGCAACCCAATTAAAAAAGAAAAACTTTTTCATTGCACAAAAATGTATTATTTGCACGAAGTTTGCCTGCACGAAAAAGTTCCGGCACAAAAATGTCCCTAAAGTAAAACAATAATCTTTTATGTTGGCAACATATTTTCTGTATTCTAAGAATATATTCAATAACGTGTGTAGCAAGGCGGAAAAGCGGAATGAGTCATAGTTACTGTAATGCTTTCAGTAGACCAATGTAATGAACAAAATGTGAAAAAGTAGAATACACTTATGCAGCAGAATTTGATTTGCTTAGATGTCGTATAAATCAGAGAATCTGCGTGCAAATGAGTTCAGGGATGTCTGTACTCAATGTAACGCCAACTGACTGCGGGCTGATTTGAATTGAGATCTGCTGACGTCAACCGCTGCAGCCCACCTGTTAAAATGCCCGGGGGACCGAAGGAAATGCTTTACCACTTTACAACCTCGCAGCCGATATCAGGAAGACAAGGGTTTGTGCCCTCAGTGCTTGTTCGCTTCCCTCAAAGTGTGTTCCAACGTTGGGGTAATAAATACAAGTCATTTGCTAAAGCTGGAGCTTTGACATGGTTTTTATAAAATATATTTAATGATATGAGGATGCATATATGAACTTTACGAATTTAATGCCTAATAGCAGGAACTAAGAAGTAACATGAACTCCCAGGTAGCAGAATGGTAAGGATCTCGTCTTTGTGATTCAGAGGTCTGAGTTCGATTCCATGTGGAAGCCCTAAAATTTCGGTGTTAAGACTCGGCATCGTGGCGACAACAATGAAGCTATTTGAAAAGAAGAAGTACGGCTCTGGTCTAAAAATTAAATTAAACTGAAAATTCAAATCAAATCAAAGTTAATCGAATGAAAAATATTTTCATTTGGATCTTCATAATGTTTTTCTAACTATCTCTTCCATCCATAGAAAGTACAACGTTCGTTCCAATTTATAAAAGATACTGGTGATTGATATCATAATCAGAATAATAAAATTACAAATTCTATACCTTGTCCCAACTATCTCTGGAGCAAGGTCGTGCATAGCGGCAGAGAAGAGGACGTGGGGCAAAGCGAAGCAGTACACGCTGCTGAGAAGACTGGTAACTGCAGACGTCCCCCCCTCCACGCAATCCAGTTCCTCTCACGTATTCATTGGTGGAGCCATCGCGCGTCACTACTTGCACAGAGACTTGTTTTCGTTCGCCTGCTCCAGAGATAGTTGGGACAGAGTGTACCTTTACCAAATTCAGACCTTTTTCTTTAGTGTTGAGTGTGTCATCTATACGTTTTGAGTGTGCCGTTACATCTTCACATTAAAATATAGTCATGCGGAAAATGTAAAACTGATCACATCTCGGAAAATTTTCTATTGAAAGTTCTGCCTTATAAATAATTGATTCGTTCTCATACACCATTTTAATTTTAGAATTTAGTATTTAATTTTTGTAAATAGCCAACTGCTGGCGACCTCTTTCTGCTTTCCAAGTGTATAACATCACCACTTTCAAGGCAAAAAGAAATCAATTCCAAAATCAATGGATTTTACAAACACAACTAAAGGTTAATAAACGTAACTCTATACAATAAACACTCCTTCAATGTTATCGCCTTGATGTCCAGTTAACCATCGTAATGCACTTGTTTACAAGTCGCATTTATATAAAATATTCATAATTCATCCCTTTTCCCTCGTGTATGCGAAATAAAGAGTGAAAAATGCCTAATCTGAAACAAAAATAATGTTTTATCCCCGTACGTGGTTGAAATATAATGTAAATCGTGTAACACACTTTACGCGCTCGTTGTCCAACAATGTGTTTTCACGCTCGACTTGTCATGGCACTCGCGTTCACTAATAACCACCTGAAACATGCATGGTTAAACTTAGGGTGGGGAAGTGTCGAATTTGCATAAACTAGTAGCGGCCGAAACCGCATCCAACCATGATACGAGCTGCAAACATCAAACACCGGTGTGCTTCGAGGTATCAAGCACTGCTCAAATTTCTCAGGGTGATTCGCTCTGCTTGAATCTTATACACAAGCACACACACGCGCTCGTATACACTTTAACCCTTTAAGCGAGTGTGACGGGCATATCCGCCATGTCCATTTGTTATGTATACTCTGTCTCAGGTACCTTTGGAGTAAGGCCGCGCGTAGTTGCAGAGAGGGGGGGATCGTGTATGCAGAGCGAAGCAGTACATGCTGCTGCGAAAGATGGTGTAGTCATGGAGGTAGGAAGGGGAGGAGTAAGTCCTGCGCGCTGTTTCTGAAGCCGGGTCACGTGACAGCACCGGCGAAGTCAGACCAAAACGCTCGAAGACACCGTAAGAAAGCATGTAATTTTGTGTACTTTTGAATAAGATTTAGCAAGCAAAGCAACATGTAACTGACTAACAGAACTTACAGGAAACCTGAAGGAATAGCACGTCATAAGCAAATAAAGCTAGTTGTAGTTCCCTTTTGTAATATTTAAGTGTAAAGTAAACTTCGAGTTTGCGTTTGCAATTGCAGCTTACTTCCAGCCTGTCAGTTGAAGTCATTGGTTGAAGTAGATGCTACCTTCTTGCGATGACCAACTTAATCTCCGCCCACTGGCTTCAAAACCAAGGCATTGAGTGATACAGATACTGCAGGTACCTGGGTGCGGCAGTCAGTTCACTAGAAGATTCCCAAACGAGGGTTGGCGGGGTGTAGGGGTAAAGGAAAGGACCGGTCCATTTTCAGATTTTAGGGGTAGCAGAAAATCCTTCTGCTGCGGTCAGTGTCTTTTCAGAAAGTTGATTTGTACCAATCACACACAGCGTGTGTCTGCGGCAACAGGTTGCTGCTTTTCTCTTTTCAGTGTCCAGAATAGTTTTGTATTGTTTATCCTGTACATTATTTAGCCTGTATTTCAAAGAAGTTCCAAAAGAATATACGGCAACGACTTGCGTCGCTGCACCTCTTACAGCGAGGCCAGCATGCGTTTTTGACTCAAGGTGCACTCTCCCAACCCTAATAGTGGAATCGCCTGTCATTACGTCACATCACTTCCGTTGGGGATCTTCTCCTTAGCGGTCAGCTGTAACTGCAGTCCCTTTCCCCTACTCCCTCCACGGAATCCCGTTCCCTCTCACGTTTTCATTGATGGAGCCTTCTCGCGTCACTACTTGCGCAGCGACTTGTCTTCGTTCGCTTACTCCAGAGATAGACGGGACAGAGTATACAGTTGGTTCGACGGATATATCCGTCCTCGACATTCTCTGGTTAGTGGTTAATCAAGAATTTTTCATTTGGAGGGTGCAAGTTTGTGTTTAGGGGGGCGTAAGGGTATAATTAGAGCCGAAATGACCACTAAATGTGCCTTTGAGAAAAATTTTAGGGGGTGTTGTGGAAATTTTGGGAAGATAGTTAGGGGGAGTTCGTGGACAAATAATTGTCTGGTTCAATCCTCCTGCGCATGACGAGTTATGGACCTTTTTCTTTTTATATTGAGTTAGTTAACATTTCTAAAATGAGATGTTACTCTTCTGAAGCTCCACAGAATTTAATATAACTTGCCATAATCACATCGAGATGGAGACAGTGCTTCCACGTTGGTACTCTGCTGGTTGTATTTATTTTTCACTTGGATCTGTGCTCAAATCCGAGCCGTGTGCCAATTTAGGAGCCGCATGAGAGTTTTTCTTGATTGAGTGATTGAATTAGGTTAATTAGGTTGCTTCTCTGTCACTTTTGGCTAATCGCGACAATGGCGATGAGTGATGACGAAATTGATGAAGGGTACACCCACAATGAACATCCATGTCCATGCCTGGATTCGAACCCGGACCTCTGTGAAGTCTTGCATTTTACAAAGATGGCTCAAGCAGCAAAAGCAGTCTTCTATCTTGTTTGAGTACAGAAGATGCACTTAGAAGAGTGATGAGCAATTATGATTTCAAAAATTACCCACTATGGAAGAGATTTGAAAATTACCATCTTAAGGGGTTAACATGCACGATGTATCGATCTTACAAGTTTTCCGTCGTCTTGTAATCAACGGGTTCCGAGTTAGACTCCCGGTGGAGGCATAATGTACAGTGGTTCTGATCCCATTATAACCTTTAGGTCTAGTCTCCATTTGAGGGTAAAGTGGACTCCGAAAAAAATTGTTGTGTGTGCATATGCACACATATCTGTGTATTCGCATGTGTTGTGTATACGTTCAGGTCACTGTTAGCCAAGAATGGCAGAAAAGCGACACTAAATAACAAACATGCAAATGCACGTTCAGGCATAGTACGTAACACACGCCTGGAATAGAAGCATGTTAAATATAACCCGAGCATCAATTAATACTTTCCACTACAACACAATATGCAATTGAGTTAGCCAATTTCAGCAAAACGAGCCAGTACTAATCCTTGTCGTTAATTATGAAATCCCAGCCGAATCCCATTAGTGGTTTATCTTGATTCGGCAACGCTGCTTGATCCAGCTCTGTCAAAGCCTCGTTTACAGCATTCGTGGATGCATCGTTATGTCATAACTTCTTGCAATTGGTTCCACCCCGAAATAAAGTCACAGTCATTTAATTTCGTTGAAGGGAAAGAGAGAGAGAGAGAGAGAGAGAGAGAGAGAGAGAGAGAGAGAGAGAGAGAGAGAGATAATCGTATTTTTCGTTCGCGAAACCCTCTTAAATGCACAAATTATTATCAACCCTCACTGAAGCCTTACACAGTTTTCCTGAGTTCTTTCATGGGATGGTACAGTCACGGACAGTTCTGGGTTGTAACAATCCCATTAACTTTCAATGTGATCGTTACAACCCACAAGTGTCCATGACTGTACATTTTATAAACCTTGCTTGTTACCTTGCACGATATAAACAAGCCACACTAGAAATAAATTTCAATTAAATTAATATGTATTTTGCTTTACTTGACATCAAGTGTATGTACGTATAATACATGCAAGTATGATTTTGAGCTTACAATTTCAATGCAATTAGGGTAATGGTATGTTTCGTCGCTGTTGATAGCAGTTGCTATCATACCCACCTCTTCCTTCGGTGTTCAAGTCAAGAACCCGATATGACCGAGCGCGTTGTCTATTTCCAAACACGTGACCAAAATTACCTGGTTCGAGTCCCGACCTATGCATGTGTGTACATTGCGTTTTTTTAATACATTTCATCTGTTCATCGCTTATCATTGTCGTCGCGATTGTTCAATAGTGGCAAAAAAGGAACGTAAAATAACAAAATCGAAAATACAAGAACTTAAAAGTTTAATGTTTATGTCTTAATATTTATTATTAGTATTTATGTGTGGCGTTACTTGTGGTTACTTGCTTTTTGAGTGGATACTCACTGCCTAAGATTAGAGCAATGAGAGACTAATGAGCTCCCAGAAGCTCTCTCAGGTAGTAGAAAGTTCTCTTTAAACCTTTATTCAACCACAGGCTGTTGTCATTTGATACTTTGTTGTAAGTTTCTTCTTCTTGCTTGGAGATGTCGTTTGGGCTGTAGGGGTGACTTCCACGTAGTACACCAAAATTTCAACCTCACTTCCACGCAGTATACCCTGGACTGCATTTTGCAGACGAACGAGGCTCTGGCGACTGACACTATAGCCAGTATAATATTGGGTGTGTTATCCTGTGTTTCGTCCTTACGTGTGCTGAGGCCCGTTTACAGCTTTAGCTTTTAACCTGTCAGAATATTTGAAGACTTTAGTTCTGCAAAGTTAGAGTTGTTATTTGTAACTGTAAGTGGCTGGACCCCGTATAATGTGACGGGTGTAAAATAGCCTAAGTGCTGACGCACCCAAAATTTCAAATTCAAATTCGTTTGAGCTGTAGTCGAAAGAATGTCTAATCTTATATTTTCCACTTCAACCTAAGTGGCTCTGTTGCTAACTCTGTTAATTCATCGTCTTGGATGTCGCAATCTTTTTAATTTTAAAGGTATGCTTCTCCACGCAAGGCTATATGCAGGCAGATTTCTCAATATTCAAGACTGCTCTACATCACTAGAAAATTTCCTGCAAAGTGACACTTAATATTCGTCTTTAAACGAATCAATGTTAAAATACAGTTTCCTTTTATATCTGGTTAACTGTGAAATTTATAGTTTTTGAAATGAACATGTATATGACGGAAATATAATAGACTTCTTTAGGTGTTTAAGGAAGTTTATAACATATTGCTTTCATAAAATATTGATATTATATCTGTTATAAAATGGTAAGATAAAACTGGATACTTTAAAACATTGTAACTAACATGAACTAGGATATAACATGAGTATCATAGAGCATCTTTCTTCCTTTGCCTATGTAGTCTAACCGTGACGTTGAACATGAATGATGGTTCGATTAAATTAATGAAAGATACTTACAAAGGAACGTTACTTATATTCCTCATGGATTAATAGCGATGGAATTGTAAATTATGGGTACCCCAGCACATTGGCTATTAGCGCTAATCATAAAATACTTGAACAATTTCCTTAAGAAAATCAAATTGATGAACAGATCTCTAATACTGAAGTAAAATACGTGCTTTTAAATGAATTCGTTCATTAAAACTAGCACAGAGATCAGATCCACAGCGTAAACCAAAACATATATATGTTGACAAAACTTTCATACCTATGCTAAAAGCTGAGGATATATAGGAGCACTCGGTCGACAAATGGACAAGTCAAATGGCAACAAGCAAGCACACAGAAGATTATGATGTCTGTGGGTCCAGACGCCGGAACCTTGTAAGTCTGCCAAACATGCATTCCATGGTAGAATAGAGTTCCTTTTCCGTGCCTCTCCAGAAGTATGCAAAGTATGTAAAACAAAAGGTCACTTACTTTGTTTTGTCACTGAAATATAATTTATTCAACTTCTGTCTGTCCTTTATAGTTACTAATCGGAATTTAATTTATTTTAGACAATCTGAGGCGGCCCAGTGTTGATTGATCGACTTTCGATCTCGGCACCGAAGTTATTGGGTTGGAATTCCGGCCTGGGCATGGGTGTTCTTTGTGAGTGTTCCTTAAACAATTTCATCTTACGTTATAAACAATCTGTAACAATGCACACGTTTTTATTGTGCTGGGTATTCTTGCAATATAAATGTGGCATCTAAATGACGCAGAAATAACACATTGCGAGTAAGTCGATTTGTGTGAGTTTCTCGACAATGTTAACAGTAACAATCTTGATTATCCTATGTTAAATAACCAAAAGAGAAATAGTAACGGAGGAAGTCTTAGGTTCGAGAAATAACGACGATATTGAAAATGCATATGTATCTAGTTTTTTAGTTTTCCTTAACTAAACTAAACTCTGCGGCACAATATGTTTTAGAGGCTCGCCAAATCATGCCAAGAGGCTTGTGGTTGGATGACGCGTTCTGGTTTCCGATACGGAGTCCGCTATTATAGCTTTCAAGCGAACCTCGGTCCGCACTCACCAAATATTTAATTTCTCAGGAGCTCTCCGAGTTTTCTTGATTTCACATTATTCAGTACTTTCATACCAGGTTTCCTTAGACGAAATTTTCAATTCGCAGTAATGTACAGCCAACGGTAATAAAAATGGGACACCTAAATCCTGAAATAATCGCTACTCTGCATTGCGTTATGCATGTTGCCTAACTCTACGGCGATGAGTGGATTTCAATAGCAAATTTTGAATGGCAGGTTCTTTTATCGCCGTTGAGTTAGGCAACACATATAACGCCATGCAAAGTAGCGATTATTTCAGGATCTAGGTGTCCCATTTATTGCCGGTTACTCCAACTAACCATAATTTATCTGAAGAAAATACGAAACGCAATTCCTACAATTTTTGCATTTCTTGTTTTGCTTCTCTTACCTTTGATCACTGTAACCTTAGATGAAAAACAAAACAATCCTAAATCATCAATTGTCATTTGCCGAGTTTTTACAATTTATTGTGTATTATGTAAAACTTTACTATTTATGCTTTGGCCAGTATTTTAGTAAATTCGATAATAATAACAGTAACAAGATTAAAATGTAAAATAACCTCTTAAAAATCAGCAGAATTTCAATTGCATAACATTTTTGTACACGTTTGCATAATTTTTAATAGTACAAAGTTGGTGTATCCACATTTTTGTAAGCAAAACCTTACTGAAAGATTAATTGCAAATACTAAGAAACGTTACGATAAGTATTAAAAGTTTACCATTTAGACAGAAATCTTCGCCGACAGAAGTGTCACTCTCCATGTATAGATAATTTTTCAACAGCTTGAACATTAATGTCTAATTAAATAATGCATATATTAATTAAAATGCTAATACCTCGGGGGCCGAACATGTTGAGTGGTTGACTCTCAACCTGACAAAATTAGGTTCGAGTCCCGGCCAGATCATGAGTATTTCTGTTTGTTCTTTCGTTAGTTACAGTTCATCATAATTCTTCCTCATCGTTACGATTAATCTAAGGAGGTTGTTGTTTAATAAATAAATAAATACAAAAACATTAAAACATATTGTCACATTCAACACACTAAAATGCAACATCGGATTTTGTGAATATATTTTTGAGGGCATTGAGGAAAACAAATTGAAATATCCCAACTATAACTGCCAACATTTGCTACCACTTTGTGGTTCAACTAGCTGATAGAAACAGATATCTATCTATCTTTGTGTACGAAATAATTACTGGACATTTTGATTAGATGTGTGACCCATTTCAACTGCTGTGTACACAATACTTGAGTAATTATTCCTCCAGTTTCGATTGAGCAAACTTTTCTTCCACGTCGAAAGTCAATGCAGCGTCAATCGCAAATTCTTTCCCATTTCTTCCTCGAGCCTTTCTCTGTTCTCCCCCCCCCCCCAACCTCTTTCTCTTGTGCTTTCATTTCGTCCGCGGAGACAACCGAAACTTCTCAGCGCTCTTTCCGAACTTTACGAACAGTTCGGGAGAGAGAGCCTGTTACCATGGCGACGACATCCGCGCAGAGTTAAGCAGGTGCAGACGCGGCAGCGCGCTCGGAGCCAGTTCCATCCCGCCACTGTGTGTTGTTGGAGGCGCCTAGAACATCGCTCCCGTAACGCTCCTTAAGTTAGCCATCACCCATCAGCTCCCTGGCAGAAGGTCTTCCTCCAAGCATGGAGGAGGGAGAAGGTACCGCGAGCTGCATCAGGAACATTGGATCTCGGGTGTCCGATGGTGTTGAATGTGCCACTTTCAGACTTTCTCATAAATCTTTCTTGGGTTATTCCTTGTTTGCCGGGTCACTGAAGGAGTGATAAGACTGTGTTCATCAACCCCGAACTGCTTTTTCCTGATAGACCCAGGAGCACCGCTTAGTTCCTTAAGTACTGACATTCGTTGAAACCAAACAACACAGACTGCTGTCTTCTTTTCTTAATTTCTAGATGGTGATCGTCTCCGTGTAGTGTGTTTGTGTTAGCAAATGAAGCTTAATACCGTGCCAGGCTCCTTGTCTTTTCGTTCCGGGCAACCCAAAAGTAGGAAGTGCCAATGCCAATTGGTCGACGCTAGTTTGTCGCTCTGGCAACCACTCCTTTTACCGACAGCCAGGTACCCCTTAGCAGCAGAAACATTATACTGTACCAGTTCTGCAGACACCGTGGATGAACGCGAGATCGCCATGCTCATAGACAACCAGAAATCAAAATTACCAAAGACACCCGACAACCGACATTCAAAAACCGCCGAGGATGGACAATCGCCGTGCGCTTTTCAAACCGGTTCCGGCTCAAACACAACAAACGCCAACTTCCAAAGACCCATTGCCGATCTGAATTTTTCAACTTCCTTCACAAAATTTTTAGTATTTCTCTTCAATGTGCTCTTACTTCTAATGTGGCGCGTTCTTGGTAAAATAAGATGGACATCCGTGCTTCACGTGACTTTGCTCTTGGGTTTTCTACCGTGGACTTTGACTTTGGAAGAGAGTAAGCTGATCCGCATCCCAGGTGATATTATATTAGGTGGGATCTTCCCCATGCATGAACACGTCAGTGGATACCATCTGCATCCCTGTGGCGCCGTCAAAGAAGAAAAAGGAGTTCAAAGACTGGAGGCAATGCTCCACGCAATGGATGAAATCAACAACAGCCCAGACTTGCTCCCAAATATTACGTTGGGTGCACTTATCTTGGACTCTTGCAGCAGCGACACCTACGCGCTTGAACAATCCATGGAGTTCGTCCGTTCCTACATGAATCAGGTAAGTACTAAGAACGTTTTAGTGTTTTGTTAACAGTGTACCTGTATTTTGTGTACAAATAACGTTTACAAAAAGTACATGGTGGTAGCCTGCGTACAACAATTTAAAAGCAACAATATAAATTACTATACCACCAATATTTTCTTCATACCGATCACTTAGTAAATATATTATTGTCACAAACTACAGTTATATGATTGATACCAGCGCTTAAATACCAAGTGCTTCGCCTTTTCAAAATTAATCTTCAATAGTTTTTATTACATACACGTATTATTGCAACAAATTATCAGAAATATTCTCGATAATGTAGTGAATAAAACAAAATAATCTAGCAACTACATAACACC
Organism: Lepisma saccharinum; assembly: GCF_977018435.1. Lineage (NCBI taxonomy): Eukaryota > Metazoa > Arthropoda > Insecta > Zygentoma > Lepismatidae > Lepisma > Lepisma saccharinum. The sequence goes on along the minus strand of NC_139230.1, from coordinate 173,234,271 downwards.
ACCGATTGATATAAAAATTGCGTGAAATGTTATACATGTATTTAACAATACCATTGCTAGCTGATAGGCCCGATGCCTTCTAAACAACATTTGGAATTTAGCATCAAGCGCCAACACCACTTTTGGCAGTAAATATTAGTGTTATACTCTGCTTCATTCGTTAGCCATATACTAGCGTCTATCGCGTATTAGTCCTTGGGCATTTATTGAAAGGGGGATAGATATAGTAATATTAACCTTTATTTATAAATAGAAAAGTAGCCAATTTCCTACAAGGAGTGAATATTTGCACATATTTACAGATCATGTTACATAAAAGTTTTGAAACAGAACTTCGTCAACATGAACCTTAGGATTAGAACGCAACTGATGTTAAACTATTAATATGTATTCATTACAATCAAATTAATTAATGCATTTGATAGAGATACAATAGAAAATATCATGCATAAAACAGGATATAATGTTCCGTAAATTATATTAAACATTTAATATTAATAATTATTAGTTTTACAAATGCATAGTAATACTTTGAATAAAATTGTAAAAGGCTGTTTTATTATTTACGTTAACCTAAATAAAATAGCATCTTTTATATAGTATCAATGATACTATTACCCCTAAAAATGACTCTCCTATTCAAAGAAGTTAAGGAACATCATTATGAATTAATAAAAAAAAACAGATTACACAATGTGTCGTGTTAGTGCTTCAACGGTGTTATTTGTCTGTGTGTGTCTGCATGCAGTTCACCATTCACAGGAAATTATCATGAGATGAGACAATAATAAAAATTAGAACGTAAATTTAACATCTACGAAACATGGGAAGAGAAAAGAAACTACATTGAGAGATTTTAAATAATATGTTTGTATAGTATGCAGAAGAGTAGTTTAATACTTAGTAAAACATCTAGATAATAATCGGAAGGAAATATTTCCATCGAATGGGTGAACACTGATCGAATATTTTTACAGCACTAGATATCCGTTCATATTTCCTTTATTCCCGTCTTTCACCAAATATAATTCCTGTCTGCTTTCCTTAGAAAGATTTGCTGTGGGTTTAGGCAAGGCAGTTCCGGAAAAAACTTTAGCCTGGAACTGCCGTTGGTTTGTGTCGGGAGCAAATTACCGGACGTTTCTTGGCCCCGGTAAACATCGTATCAATGCCAAACCCATAGCCTCGTGTAACACAGAAGGCAAGAAAACTAAATGATAAAATTATTATTTCTAAAATTCTAGCAGAATAGCTAATTAGAGTTGCTATAACTGTTTAGTGTGTTTTTCTCAAGAAAATTAGATTTACACGTTTCATTGTTACGAAAATAGAGTATAAAATGTCAATAATAATTATAATTAATAATAATATATTTAATGATTTTTGTTTGTATTGTGTATGGATATCAAATTATTTTCAAAATATTGATCAAAGCTCCGACAATTATAATACATATTTCATGGCTAAAACTTCAGGGATTCTATAACTGTAATACTACACTGATAAATATAAAATATTCCTCGTGGAATATTTTCAAATTATTTGTAATTGTAATATTGAAATGTAAGAATTGGATTTCAAGTTAAATATTCAGTAAACACATGCGATCAGACTTGGGTTAGATCCAAAAAAAATTGAATAGCTTTAATTAAATATATTATATCAGAATAAGTAAAATTATTATCACCATTGTTTTGAATATAAAGTTCCAACGCGGAATATCTTAAGCGCTTAGAGTTTATTCAAGCCTGACGGCAAACCATACACTAGAATGCACTTGAGTTGATCCACCAAATATAGAAATGGTATTCTTCTTAAATACTATTTTGCAATTTGAGAGAACAGAGTGTAAAATCAACGCTGAATAAATCTGCGATGCTAACATAATTTTTTGAAGTCCCGCTGACATAGAGGTATTAGGTAAAATGTAAATTATTATTATTGAACAAAAATAACCTAATTCGGCAGTATTGCAGTTAACGTCTGAAAATTATAACAATATTTTTAATATATTAAAAAGTTTATATTGAAACAACTAAAATCTAGGTACATTAACAAAATTGTGCCTAACTAGTGATAAATAACGAGGAAATGTATTTGCACGCATTAACTCTAAGCTAAATTTTATTTGACTACATGTATAAACAAACATAGATATGAACATCACAATTGAATGTAAACAGTCAGCACGAATGGAAAGTAATTTATATACTTAATGTTTACAACACATTTTATACTACATGGATAAGCGCAACATCAGCCGTAAGCACTAAAACTGATAAATTATGTATTCTGCATTACAGATGAAATTGTATATGTTACAGTTAATTAAAATGCCCAAGATTCTAGATACTTATCTACTAGTTGATTAAAATTGTTAAACATCAGTAGATAATTATCAACAAGTACAAATAGATGTTCGCCGTCTAAATTTGATTTCTTGATGTTATTTAGTTTCTTAATATTTGTCCATTTTCTTCATATATAAATCTGATTCATGTTAATACATGAAAAGTTGTATTTTGTGAATATTTTAAAAAAGAAACTATTTTGTACTTCATATAGTACTTTTTTATGTTATTAAGAATTCGAGATATATCGAATTAGGAGCGTTCAGAGGAGAATAAGATGTTTCAAATATGCATAGTATACATATTACTTCCAATATTGAAAATGGGTGTGATTAAAGAAATATTACATTAACCAAGGAATTGAGAGAAGTTTCAGTGCTACTCTAGGGGAAGTGTCTCTCTTAATTATGGCAACAGTTGTCACATTTAAAACTCAGACTTAACTTGAAATGCAAACAATTCAGGATCATTCTTCTTTCAATGGGCTGTAACTTTCATGCTTGTGATGGTGATGTATTGAGCGCTGTTAAACCTTTTCCCTCTACTTTTTTACGTTTCCGCACTTTAGCTAATTGAAAAAGCTGTCCGCATCAGAAAAACATCCCTTTATATTATTTCTAATTTAATTAATGATTCCATCACCGTGCTGCATCGTTTGTGTATATACACGCGTAGGAAGCATCCACGACCTTGTTTTTGGTTGTCGTATATTTCGAAGTTTTATTGCGTGTCTTCAACCAAGAGGTGGATGGTGAAAATCATCATTAATATAAAATTTCCTTTTCAATGTAATTGATGAAGTTATTCAATACGATCAGAATTTCTCGAAATTTACAGTCGCCTAAATGTATTTCGCTGCAAAAATAATAGCGGAAAAATTATCCATCACCACATTAATTCACATTTATTTCCGCAAATCGAAGAATAATAATTTATACAAAACCTCCAAATGATCAACGAACACATTTTTCATCAGATTTAGTGCCATTCTATTCCTTAAAAAGACAAAGAATGTTAAAAGAAAGCTACAATAAATAATTTGTCTAGTATTAATTTGCTGTCGAATGTACGAATGACACTAACTTTATAAAGTATATGCAATGATATGAAGTTCCTAAGAATTCATACAAGTAGCACTTATTTCAACAATGTATAGTAATTCTCATTATAGTAGAAATTTTAGTTTGTTTACGGGAAATTATTCTGGAGATCGACAATTTTGTTTCTACATATAGATACACAATATTATTATCCATAAATGTTAAGATCAAAAGCCAACACTTTGCTGGGAAATAGGAATGGGATGCTGATGAGTTTTGGCTTTGAAAATAATAACGATCTTAAGGTTTGGCATCCACAATGTATTCATTACATTACGTTCCGAAATCAACATACTTATCAATATTAAGTTATTACTATATGTTTGATCGGCCAGTACAGGCAGATTTCTTCTGCAACCTAGGTGGCTATAAAACTAAGTCCGGCGAGTATACCGGGTGTTCGAGTACATTGCAGTATATTTGAATTTTTTCTACATGATGGCTGATTTGCGAGGAAGAATTAAAACTCACTTTCGTGTATTTAGAGTTTCTGATATTTCTTCCATTTAAAAGATTAAGGAGTCAACGGCTTCAATATTGTCGGCGGCAGCCGCTTTAACAGGTTTAACAGGACATTCTTCGTCCTGATTGCTAAAATATCATTTTCTCAGACATAGCATTCATTGGACTGCGGAGTAGAAAGGATATTTGGCCATCAATGAAACTGACATGTAAAATTGACTCAATAATTCCTCTTTTTGATTGATTGTTTCCTGGAAGATGTTTCATTACATAACGGCACTGATTTGTAGTAAATGTTCGTTCTTACATAACATTTTAAAATCAAATCAACGAAGAAGTAATAAAGGAAATAAAATTATGAATTCCTTATGACAATCTTTGAAAATCATGACCCTTCATATTATATAGGAAAATAGGGAAAAGCCAAATAATTATTAGTATTCCCCATCTGCACCCGAATGTTTATTTTGATTACGACCTAGAGGCACTAGGTGAATAATATCAAACAAGTTAGAAACAGGAGGAAGATTTGAAATCATGCAAATGATTCTAGGGATATAAATGCTATTTTCTTTAGTAAATTTCAATGTCGATCTGTAACATCGGAGACCGCAGATGTTTATTTTTCCAAAGGAACACGACGAATGACAGGCATTTTAAAAAAAAATATTTAATGTGAGTAACGGAGCTACCGTTCCTTCTATACTATTCTTTTTAGATTTTACTAGTTTGATTATTATACAATAATTTGATAATACAGAAATAATGTCAATTTCTTCCTACCATTTATTTACGCCGACTAGCTGACCTCCGTGGCGGAGTGGTTAGTGCAGCGCGCTACGACGCCAGGGGTTAAGGGATCCAATTCCGGCCTGGGCATAGCTGTTCTTTGTGATTGCCCCTTCATCAACTTCACCATGTCATCCTTCATCCTCATCTTCGCGATTAGCCACAAGTGGCAGGAAAGCGAAGTAAATTAAACAAAATCAATTAGTTTACATTGACCAAGACATGCGTCGTTCTACAACTAAGGGAGGAAATGGTGTGTAATCAGATATAACGAGCAAAAGACACATGAAACACCAAAATTCCAGTTGATGAATTCCACGAATTTAGTGAGTAAATGTTTATCAAATTCAATAGGAGTACACATACATACTAACAATATGTACTAAATTATGCATTTGCCACATTTCGTTCAGTCATTTTCATTTAATATAATTTACATTGTAATGAGCTTATGTGGGATTGTAAGAAAGTAATGATCAAATATATTTTCAATGCATATAATAGAATAATATATTCATTTGCGTACCACAATCTTATATCAGGACAAAGTATTCAGACTTTCTGATACTTCTCTCCCTCCATTGATCTAGACGATATCTAGAAATCTATTGCAAAACGAAGTCTTGAAAGTGCTGCATTCATAAAAATGTTTGTCATAAAGAACACGGGTTATGTTATCTTCGCACATTTGATTTTGATTTTTAAGTGATTAATTTGGTATATTTTACTTTGCATTTCTGCCACTTTTGGCTAATCGCGAAGATGAGGATGAGTGATGATGTGATGAAAATGATGAAGGGACAAATAACACCCATGCGATGTTCGGGATTCGAATCCGGGACAACTGGATTTGTAGCGCGATATGCTAACCACTTCGCCACGGAGGTTGGCCGGCTCTCGCACATTCGAACAGCAAAACTACTTCTGCAAAAAGTACCAGAAAGAAACAATAACATGAATTACATCGTGGCCCTAGTAGATATACATGAACGAGCAGAAACATATTTTGTGAAATATTTATGCACAGGTGTTACAAACACCATTAATAATATATTTTTGGGGAAACTAAAGAATAACTTTCACACTGAAGTTAGTATGTTTATTTCTTATGTAGCAACAAAGAATACGGAACCACGATAAGGTTTTGCCGTTATATTCAATGAAAAATTCTGGCACTCACCACAACATTAATGCGGTTACCAGAAATTGTAACAAGATACCCCACGCTGAAAAGGTTCGGAATCAAATTTCAATCAAAATATTTGCATATCTACTCCAAATATAAATTACTTTCTTTACCAGACTTGTAACCTGAGCGTGATGTAAAATAAACCCTCTCTTCGGTTCCCTTTAAAGTGCGAGGTAATGGCACGGAGGTTTTCCATGTGTGCTCGAAATCCAGCCAATCACAGAAGATGAACGGAGAGCTTTCCTCAATATCCGAGTGATATTGGCACAAAGCCCCTAGAGTGTAGAATCTCGGAGTAAGTTTTACGAAACCCACACACTGAAAGAAGTAACAACTATGCGCATTAGAAAGAAATGTTAGTTGTTGAGGTTCGGGAAGGTGATGTGAACCTGATCTCTTGATTGGTCGCAATATCGAGTGTCTCTTTTCACTTGACAGCCTCCGTGGCGAAGTGGTTAGCGCAGCGTAGCTAAGAAGTTCCAGGTTCTATGTCTTAAGGAAGAACCTTTCATTGTATGTGTTCCTTCATGTATGTCCAACAAGCACCATTCATCCTCATCGTCATGAATAGAACCTATGGAGATAGAAAAGCGACATACAAAAACAAATGTGCATGCATTCGGAATTTGTCTTCCTACCTCCTTTAAAGTTACAAAATTATTACAAATAAAGCACTATGTATTTTACGTTATAATTTTCTACCGTGTGATGGTGACAAATTGTTGAAACTGATTGATTTATTGATTTCCTTTATTTTACTTCGCTTTCGGTGCCACTTTTGGCTAATTTGCAAAGATGGGGATGAGTGATGATATGATGAAATTGATGAATGGACAATTCTCTTTGGAGATTATTAAATTATTTTGGTAGAGAAAAATATGCATCGTCTTAGATTCGAGCTTTTATTTTTAAGCCAAGTAGCTTGTAAAGTGATCTTCTTGAAGATACTTTTAGTTACATTACAAGAGTTTACATGCAATTTTAATTGATTCTTCCTTAACATTTTATCCTTCTAAACTTTTCTTTAGAAGTCTGATGATTTAAATTTGTGACAAGTATCAGGTATAAGGAAAAAGATGTAAGCATAAAGTTCAAGTTCCACCTACTACAAATATGTACTTGAAATATAGGTATAGCAGGACTCACTATTTTGTAAATATAATTCCTATGGAGATTTGTACGATAAATTATTAGTGGCACTAACGCTGAAGGAATGTAACCGAATAAATCTAAATACTTCCATTATTTTTTGTAATTTTCAATATTAAAGTAATAAATAGGCAAATAAAATTGAGATCTTCTTTACATGTAAAATGGGAGACTATTTAAATAACACGTCTTTAAATGTCCTTAAATTTTGTAGTGAGAATAATCATTTGGAAATATAAAAGTATAATCAATTCGTATTAACTACATGCATAAAATTCATTATCTTATTAAATATACAAGGTGTCTACAAAATATGGTACAATTTTGAAATGTGTAGCATGAAGAAATGAAACTGGAAGTTTCAGTTGTTTGATTGGTGATGATGGCTTTATAGCTTCTATTAAAGCTCTTTGTAGATTGATTTATTTAGCTTATTTAATGTTGCATTCTTCTACTTTCGGCTAATCGCGACGACGGAGATGAATGGTAATAAGAAGAAATGAATGAAGGGACAAACACATATGGACGACACAGCACATGCCCCACAGAGAATCATACTGGCTGTGAGTCCAGACACCAGAGCCTCGTTAGCCTTATTCAAGGTCTTTTGTAGCAAATTTTGAATTATTCATAAATACATATGAAAGAAAATATGACGAATTTACATACTGCTTACCCGTGTTACATTATTAGTTCTACTTTACATGAATAAATGATAGAAGGGGTGACTTTCTGGTAAGGCATCCAAAGGTCAACCTCAGTTCCCCGTAGTGCACCCCCGTAACTGCTTATTGCAGGCCAACGAGGCTCTGGCGCCTGGATCCACTGCCAGAATAATCCTTTGTGGAGTTGTGTTGTCCTGTGTTTGTCCTTGCGTGTGCTGAGTGCCCCTTTACAGCCTCACTTTAATAAGTAAGAATATTTTAGTCCTCGGAGATAGAATAGTTTTAGTTCTTTTTAAGTAATGAATGAATGACTAATTTTAAAAATTGAGTTACGGAGATTTTAACAGATCCATCTTTTTTTCTGTCAGGGGCCTATTCTCAATATGGCACTATTTAAAGGGGTTTCTCCAGTATAGTGTGACGGGCAAAAAAAGCCAGTGTACTGAAATGCCTATAATATAAAAAGCAATCAATCAATGAAGAAATTGTAATATCGCTATCGCAAGAAACTTTCATTAAATTAAATTTTAGAATCTGAAAGATACTTTATGAGCACCTTGCATATTTTCATAATCTAGAAACTAAAGCTAAAAACAAACTTTTTTGTGTTGTTTGCCACTGGTACGAATTCTTGAGATATTAAAATCCTATTGCAGCAACATTCACTGGCCATATTTGTACTTGTATCTTGCTTATTTTACGTCGCTTTTATATATTTTAATGAAGATGAATGATGATATTATGCAATCCATGATGGGATAAAGCTGAAGAAACCCCATGCACAGACTCAAACCTAGAACCTTAAGTTGGCTACTGGTCTGACGGGCTTTAAACAAGATAAGTCGTTAATGCCTTCTGGAATCAAACTATAACTACATACCTAAATGTTAGAAGCCTTACCTAATGACCTGCATTCGTGCTGAATAGAATTCCACAGTGGTTAAAACGCGACACCGGATCACCAACGATTAAGATTAATATTTTACTGTGTGGTCCGTGCAATTTTGGCAATCAACGTGATGCATGAACAACATTGAAAGTGGGATCAAGTACATTGAGACACGTACGTGAACGTAAGGCCAACATCACGATCCTGAACGGAACAAATCTCCTGGGAGACAAAGGGTGATTTGTTGTCTCCAAGCAAGATGCATGGTTGGCAATTAGGAACGGACGGCAGGAGACGGGAAATTTGCTAGAAACCTTAGGAACGACACGCCTCTCTGCTCTCGTTCAGCGTCTTCAGGGTACGATGGCGAAGTTTTTCATTTGAAAGACTTCACGAACTTGAAGGCCCATGGAAAGTTTAATCTAGGCATACATTTGTATTTTGCTTATTTTAAGTTAATTGCGACGATGAGAACGAAAATAAAAAACAGGTAGAAAGTAGAACTCCACATCAAAATCAGGATTCGGACCTAGTAGCCCCCTCTTCTGTATGTTTAGGAAGTATATGGGTGAGACAGAATAAATATAGACGAAATATTCCAGTCCGGTATTCATTTTGTTATTCACCCATGTGCATCTTGTCGTATTAAATAATAATAACAATAATAATAATAATAAGTATCTGTTCATCAGCATGTGCTCAAAGATATAAAGCAGGTGCTACAGAAGTGATCATCCACTTAATTTTCATGTTAGTAAAGTCTTGCTTAGTTTCCAAACTAACAACTTCTTATGACTATGTGTTAAAAAATTATGACGTTGCAACGTACGTACACATGTGTAGGCTTGCTTGTGTATGCTTAAGTACCTACTCAGTCTCTGAGGACGCGCACTTTGTAATTTACACTAAATTGTGAGCACATTTCCACCACTGGAGGAGCAGGTGTTCCTTGTGTGAGCAGATTGTCAGGTTTTTATTAATTCAATTGGATGCTCCAAAGTGCTCCAAAATATTGAGAAATGGGTAGGTGTTCAACCTTATTAATATTACTCAATGTGCTCACTAGTCACATTGAATATTAAACAAATAAAAATTCCGTATAATGAAAAATTGTCCCAACTATGAACTATTACTTCTAATGATTCCGGCATTTCCAAGTCGGAAAGTGTAAAGTAACCTCATCATATAAGATTATTTCATGATTAGCGTTTTGTTATGATGCAGAGGTTGTATTTCCGGCGATCGTAACATCCATGTTCGAATCCTGACTATGGCATGGATGTGTTGGAAGTTCTAACACGTAATTAGTTGGAAACTCCCAAGTTTTAAGAAGAGAGAGAATAGAATAATCACATTAAAATAATAGATCGTCAATCTGTCTTATGTGGATAAATATCATAGATAAAAACATTTAGGTTGCAGGTTTAACTTCTAAATTTTCCAATTTCTTTTATCCAATTAAATGTTTATATCTTGTTATTTCAAGTGGAAATACAAAACTTTGTGTGTGAGTAGACTGGTTAACGGAACAATGATGTTTAATATAAAATGTTAAAATTTGACTTTTGCTACTCAGTACCCAAAATATATTATTAATGATTTCGAGCCAATTCATTAACGTCTCCATGAGTTCTGTATGTCTCCTCACGGTACATGTAGCATACGGTAAAGCACATTATATGTCCGATAACTGTATATGTCCTTATCTTCTTTGAACATGAACATGATAAATTCCTTGTTAATTGATGACTTTTATGACGATCACCATATCTTTGGATTGAAAGTGAATGGTATGTTATTTTACAACTTGTGCATCAAACTAGAATATTGCTAATAGTGCAAGAATCAACTTCATTGGTGACTAAAGGTATTTTTACTGTTGCGGCGGCCGATCCTAATGCTGGCAAGGGAAGTGTGGAGCGGGGAAGCGACCAATCCAGCGCGATAAGAAACACAGCAGCCTGTAGTACGAGGTGCTGGAAGCACCCCCTCCCACGACGTCGTAACTCTCGGCGCCACCGCTGCTGTCTGGTTGGTCTGGGGCGAATTCCCAGCTCCCGTTGCCCGCTGTAAGAAGAGACAAGACTTATAAAACAGAGTCAAATCCATCCGAGTCCTCCATTCGATTCTTTTTTGTTCAGTACAGTTTGTTTTGATCTATTGACAATGTGTATATTTGTCAGATCCAACGTGTATCCGAAATTCTGCAGGAGGCAAAAGAAAACACGGATAATGCATTGAATTTAACTTGATTAAAACTTACTCGCTGCAAAATAAGAGTTACGTAGAAAACATGTAGTAAGGGAAACCGGAGTATTACCGAACACTGAAACTCTGATGGTGAATTATGGAATAATTTGAATACATTTTAGGAACTGCATAGGTTCTAAGGAAACCTTAATACCTTCCCTTCAAAATCAACGAGGTAACAATGATTCCAGACTATCTATTATGTGCAAGAAACTAAGAAAAAGACACAGTTGTCATGTTTGACATTGCCCGGATTTTTCAGGGTAATGCCGAACATTGTGTTTCCCATTAACCTTTATGAAAAATAGTTACTATAAAGACAAATGAAGTAAAACAATAAGGAATAACCCTATTTTAAGTATCTTCAGAAAATTCTTCGGTAGAATGTTTAGTGAAAGAAGGCTTTTTCATGGCAGGTCTCTTCATTTTTAAATTCTTTATATAATTTCTACAAGATTATCCTTTCAAGAGTTGAAGTATAATATAGACGCAAGGCACAATGATTCTAATTTTAATCTTGTATTTGTACAAAACAAGCCGATTTTAAATTATAAACTAACATGCTAGTAATTTCGAACATCTGTTCGGCATTACCCTTTTCTGAGCCTTGTTTATATTATCACCACACGTGCTGTATATAATATAGGATCATTCCAGTGTGTTTAAAAATTGCCTAATAAACGTAAATCTACAAGAGTAAACGACATGAAAAAATAATGAAACATTCTCCACTTATCTCGAAGTAAATTCAGCACATACATTTTTTCCGCTAGCTTCGATGTCTTACAGAATAATGACGCCGCTAGGAGCATAAGGCATTGTCTGTGACAGGCGCTAGGTGGAGGCACCAATTGGATCACTCTTATCAAGGGAGCAAAACAGAAAACTTGGTGTTCGCCATTACCTCTATGTTTAGGATTACCCCGCTTTCCCCTATAATTGAAAATATATATTAGAGATAGTTTTTCTTGTAATTTCATGTTTGTTCATTAATTAAGTTCAGACAAAAGTATAATATGTCTTGAGGCTTCCTTTGTGGTGAATGACGGAGATATTTTTCCCAGATATCGGCCAGGTGAGTTCCGATAAGACTTTCAAGAGTTGGCATTACTGTTCTCTTCAGACATTGAAAGCTGTGTATCTGAGTGACTATAGCACTTGAAAGATTAGAAGTTTATCCAGAACTCACCTGCTCAATATATTCAGGTCATCTCTTCATCTTCGAGTAAGAGGTTGCAAAATTCAACTGTTGTTATTTGCTGAATGAAATTTTGTACTGCATACTCTTATTTAATGCACTTTATTGCAGTACCTCGAGTCCACACGCAAGTAACATCAAATCTGATTCTTGCAGCATAACAAAGAACAAGAGATTGTTTATATTCTGTATTTTGATTTTTTTTATGTCGTTTTTCTTCATTGCGGGTTAATCATGTCCATGAATGCTGAAGCGATGAAATGTGCGATGGCAGAAACACAATGGTGCAAATATCTATACCTGCTCAGGGTTCGAACCTGAGACCTTCTTCTTCATAGTGAGTTATGATGACCTCTCCTCCACCGAGGTCAGCGAATGAGTCAATATTGGATTACGTTGACACTAATATTGCATATTTGGAAGAATGCCGCATTCTATATCTTCGAATTAGTGTCTCTTTTATTCAAGATTATTTTGACATACTTAAAAATATCCAAAATTACTGAAATCGTATTCTAACCGAAGTACTATATAAAATCGTTTTCAAATATTTCAACCAAAAATAAATAATATACAATATTCATTTAATCATAGAATGAAATCATTTAGTGAAAATATAATTTTATATGAAAGAATGTAAATTCACTATAGCGTCAAAATCCAATGAAATACAATAACGTTCTCTATCATAATTCTCTTTTGTTAACTTTTCATTCTCGTTAATCATTCATTCTTTAACTCTACCGCAGTATTACTTATAACTGTATATCCAGCAGCATTATTGGGAGTAGGTAGCAAATGCGAATAGAACACAACAAGCATACTAGCAACAGCTGGGACAATTGTGTTCGGCACTAAAATGGTTGGTTTACCCTGCTTGGAAGCCATAACATCACTTGAAGCAGTAACAGGCGATCAAATTGGACACTACATGGGACGATTAGCACTGTATAAGGTAAATGGGCTCTCGCTGATTCAATGGAATGGCAGAATGCAGGTCAACACACTCTATGAGGATGAGTGAGTGATTAGAATGTTGGATTAGTATTAGAGAATTATCATGTTCAAATCACAATCGTGGTGATTTGCTCCGTTTTCATCAACAATGGAAATTCTAAGATGGAGTCGCTTACCAAAACGTAAATTGATTCTTCAATTTCCAAATGTTTCTTGCCGACTTCCGTGGCGGAGTGGTTAGCACAGCGCACTACCACGCCAGAGGTCCCGGGTTCGATTCTCGGCCTGCTCATGGGTGTTGTTTGTGAGTGTCCCTTCATCAACTTCATCAACTCATCCCTTTGCGATTAGGCAAAAGTAACAGAAAAGCTAAGTTAAATAAACCAAATCAATGAAAACATCCACATGTATCTTGTAGTTCCAAACTCAGCGGTTTTATCGTTGAGATTATAAGAAGGGTTTTCTTGTGAATCACATACAGTCTGTGTAAAAAGGATAGGCTATACTGCACAATCGACCCTTGTGTTTCACTATTTCGGCGTAAAAAAAAAATATATTCACTCGTAGTACTTAATTCGAACTTCGATTTGGCACTGTGCATTTTTCAATTAGATGTTCCTGTTCTGTGAAATAATACAAACTTTCTTACATTACTTACCATAGCTTCTTTTCTGTATCCACATTCATGTTGTAAGCACACAGTACTGCCAGGTCGAACTTTGGTTTTTAACGTGGATATAGATGCTAATTTCCACTAGGATTAAACTTTCTTTATTTCGTGTTTTCATCGGTATTTATGGTTTTCATTTTATTTTTGGATACTGAAGTTTCTATTTTTTAATAGCTGTAAATTATTTTCGTTATTTTAAATTGTTTTCCTTCAATTTGTTTGAGAAATATAAGGTTTTCGGTTATTTTATTGTTCAAAGTTGCCTTATCGTTGTGCGATAAGGGAGACCCTGACTTCACTTGTCTTCTTTATCGTACAACGTGAGGACAACCTTGCGTTGTGACGTTTATCGAGGAATGCCTACATTAGGTCCGTAAGGTTTGGTTCTCTTAGCATAAATACACTGGAAATGTATTATTTATGCTAAGATAACCAAACCCAACAACCCTTATATAACAAATTAGGAATTTTACTTTCATTTTCACGCAAATTAAGCTCATCATGTTTCATTTTTAATAGAGGTTCCTCAAACTATAAATTATGGTTATTTTTTTCACTTCCAATTGTTTCCTCACCATAAATCCTATTTCTGGAATCCTTCATTCATACCCTTTCCAACGATGTATCATCGACATTTGTATTAGGAAGGGTCGATTCGACATTCTTACTAAGACATATTTGAGCTTCAATTTCCTCACACTAAGTAACTAATAAGATTTCAGGCAATATACAGAAAAAAAGATGATCAAATTGCAATAGCACCTAGTAAATTTTACAAGATATAAATATTCTCGAAAGCTCAAATTTAATTTTAGATTTCGACGAAATTTTGAGCGCACCTACGATCAGTTTAACATTCGGAAGGGTTCTGCGTCACAAAGAGATTGTCCGACGTCTACGTCACGTCACGACAGAAATTGAAAATTCATTATGAACATAATTCGCTGCTTCAATAAATATCTTCCATGGGAGAAGAATGCGGAAAGTTTCCATCTTGGCTATAAAGGGAATTCAACTGAACTCCAAATATGGCGCACAGTCTACATGGAGATGTTTCCAAGAAGCTGAATCTCGAGAGGATGAATGCAGATTTGAGAGTCATCTGATTGATAGAGCGGAAATTCCTTTGTGAATGATGGACTAATTTAACATGCGCTCCAAATGAAGAATGTTTATAATTACAGCAAAGAGGATAATTGTGAAGCACAACTGTTAGTAATTAATTACTGGATGATCCGTTAACATTGTAACAGCGGCTACAATAATTGTATGTTAATGACGGGTAGGGTCTATCAGACCCGGTATGCTACTGGTCCGACTTTTCTGGAGATTACTAACGAAATTTGGAATACCTTTTAAAAAACAATCGTTTTGGTTCTTCATTCTTGATATTTAACGTAATACTTGCTACATAAACTTAGCTACTCCACTCACCTAGGTACTATTTTGACTAAGCATGTGTTACAAAGAATTAGAATTTATAGGCAACAAAGAACACGACAAAGCTTTTGAAGTCTTATAACTTTTGTGAAGCAAGGGAAACACAGAAAATATATTTATGCTATAGTAACATATAATAATCAAATTCAACAGTTAAAACCGGGTTTAAACGACCCGTCCTTCGTTCAGCGTTACGATAATTAATTTCATTATTGTATAATGCTGCACATTATTTATAATTGTGATTTCTATAACCAGAATTTGGAACAGACTCGCGAGATCCCAGAGGAGATTCTTGTTTGATTCCTTGTCTGGGTGTGGATGTTTCTGCATAAATTGTATCACCTTTAAAGTTATGTGAATATATTCATTTGGACCTGTCATGTTTTCTGGCCTCACCTACGTAAATTAATGATCTTTTTCTTTGTTCTTAATTTGTTAAAAGAAAATAGATGCGGGTCCCACTAATATCCATTATGTGTCTATATTTTACATTCGTATTTGTATCTATCATAATTTACTTCACATTTCTGACTCTACGCTATTTGTGACAAATAGGTTGAATGATATACAAACATGCTCAGACAAGGCAAGATACCAAAATCGTTTTGGTGGTGAGAATGGGAGTCGACCAATTCAATAAATAAAATTAAATTATAAGTAATGTATGTGAGCAAACATTTTCAAAATTACTTTAAAACTGAAACGATGACAAAACTGGGGATATAATTTTGTTCCCACTTGCATTGCACATGATTTTATGTAACATTATTCTACATATTAATCGGCATTCTAAGAACAACAAAGGGAGTGAATAGTGAACTAATGAACAAATAGAAATAGCAAATGAGGAAGACGTGCCTTTGTATTGGCAGATATTCGGACTTGCTACTTTCGACTTCACAGAGCGGTGTTTTATTCACTAGATAATAAAAAAGTACCAGCTAGTAAGTTCTTATTTTAATATAAATTAGATATTAATTGATAGTACTAATTCATTAGTAAAAATCACTCTATAAGTTTTCAGTAGCCTGAAACTTCTTATCTACAGTAATGCAAGCTAATTCATATTAAAATTCCTACATAAAATGAATATACAAGTCACACTGAAGATGGAAAATTATTCAACCTCACCCCTAAAGTCATAATTTCTTTCCGGGTTCGATACTCGGTGGAGGCACAAGTGGTTCGGATCCCACTTTAAACTGTAGATCCAGTCCCGATTAGCCTTACTGTGCATAAAGTGGACTTGAAACACTATATCAATCATATATATATATATACACACACATAGATAGATATATAGATAGAGAGAGAGAGAGAGAGAGAGATGGCAAATATACCCTACTACATAACCAAAAAACATGCACCCATAAGAGCTCGAAAATATTTTTCGCTTCCTTCCTACACACGTAAAACGTGTTAACATACTTTCCCAATGGGGTACGCAGCCTTTGCCTACCTCCGGTGATGTAACATGTAAACAAAGACTGTCCAAGCAGGCGAAAGAAAAAATATTATGAACAACGAGATTAATTCATAGTAATATAAATAACAAAATAATTACATTCTGTTTATTTTGCTTTTGCCCTTTTACCTCTCGGGTTAATCACAACGATGAGAATGAATGAAGAAATCATGAAATTGATGGGGCAAACACAATGATACACATGTTCATGTGTAATTAAGGTTGGAACTTGGGATCTCTATATTACCACCGAGGCTGATAATAACCAAATAAGAAAAATTATATGAATGAAAGTAGTAATTGTTTCACACATAAGAACAAACGAAGTAAAAATATCAGGACGATATTCACAGATTTCATTGCAAAATATAAATCCTTTTTGAGCTTCATTCTTGTGCACTTCAATGAGTGGAGCTTTCCTTCTATCTAAACATTTTATCGAAATCTCTTACATCGGTTTCCTAAAGTGCTTCTTACAGAAGTCTTTCTTCAAAATAGCTGTCATCGTCTACGTAATGGCCTCTAATATCTGCAGTTCGCAATCGAATTTTGTCTGAGTGTCGCAGGAAAAATAGAACGCTATATACAAGTATATATGCCCGGTACCTCCACCATAATGCGTTCACCGGGTTTTGGATTGCTGACAGGGATCGATGGGTGAACACTTGCTTGAAAGTCAGACGATAGAGTATTACATGGTACATCGGATCCCCTAGAATCTCCCTCGATGGCCCCGTGCCAAGGTGTGGAAAGAATCTAGGGATGTTCAGCCGAAGGACAACTCACCTCTCGATCAGGCAGTCTGAAGAGTCTGTCGGGGATGGACTCGCAGATTCGACCAGCTTCCTCGACAGGATGGCGATGATCGTTCCGGCGAGGCTCAGGACTAACCAGGCGCTGGCGATCGGACATCGTGGGTCGTCTGGAGCGGCCGGACAATGGACTTTGGCCCGTCGGCTGGTGAACGGGAATGCCTTCGGCGTGATCAGCGCGGCTGCGATCGGCTCTTGAAGCTTCTGTGGAAGTTGCAGCGCGAAGATGATGAGCGAGCGCCGGTCCCGTGAAGCGTGGGGTGAAAGAGACGGCAAGCAGTCGGGCCGGCAGGATGGAGAAGGCCCAGTGACTGTGCTGCGATGGTGATACTCGGCGGTTGTGGTGTGTCTCCTACGACGCTCGCTGTCTTGCTGTCGCGGCCCTGAGGCCAAAAAAGCTCGCCGACTCTCGTGGTTCTTGGATGATTCTTAGCAACTGTCCCTTTTCAAAAACCATTTAGGTTTTTATTCGCCTTTGGCGGCGTGACGTTTTGCTTATTAATCGTTCCGGGTCGGCGGCTGTTTACTTGTTTATTTCAGCCGTCGGACCCGGCAGTGAATTAGGAATGTTGTGCGTTTCCTACGTCACAGCTGATCTTGCAGAGGAATATTATTTCTTACGACTGACCGAGTTCCAATGGATGGCTTGGAAATTATGGGTTTTATGATGTACCCCTTGTTCTCTCCCCAATACACACACACACACACACACATAAGAAGAAATTGAATGGGCCTCCTCGATGGTGTACTGGTAGTGTCGTCGCCTTGTACTCAATGGGTCCCGGGTTCGATACCCGGTGGAGGCACATAGTGGTTCGGATCCCACTTTAAACTGTAGGTCCAGTCCCAATTAACCTTACTGTGAATAAGGTGTACTTAAAACACCAACTCAATCAATCAACAAAGAAGAAATTGAAGAATTAAGGTTACCTGTCTTACTCTTACACTAAAAGAGGAACATAAATAAAATATAACAGCAGGTGTCCGGAAAGGTAACATAACACCTAACAGCATAATCTATAACCATATGTTTAGAATAAACCAACCATATTACTAGATTAATAAGATCAAGAAGACTCAGGCGGAAAAGCGATGTATCATGCGCCTCCTTGATGGCGTAGTTGTACCGTCGTCTCCTTGTAATCAAAGTGTTCAGGGTTCACTACCCGGTGGAGGCACGTAATGGTTCAGATCCCACTTTATTTAAGAATGACTTGAAAGAAAACTCAACAAAATCAACACACAAATTAGTGGAGTATCGTATCGTTGATCAAAGCGACTGACGCAACGCGCCACAGGGGGAGTTCCCAACTAAGTGACAAGCGACATGATGCCTTCAGTCTATTAGCAGGCGTTTGCTGCTAATTGTGCGAACAACAGATGTAGACCACACGATAAACCGCACGTTACAACAACAGATATAGGCGACACGAAAAACCACACGTGTAGCTTTGTCGCTTGTCTGCCGCTCAAACTGGGCCATTTCCTCAATAGCTTGCAACGTGTTGCCGTGGTTTTGTTGTTCGCGCATGCGCAATGCAATGAGGGTCTTGCTTTAGGGAGATTGAGCATCAAAGCGACAAGCGGCACGCGACACATATCGTTTGAGGATTTCATCAACCGAACGCTGGCCTACGCTGTCCGCCATGCTGCTACGATGTTGCTCTTGATTGGCACGTTTCCAAGCGACATGTGTCGCGTGTCGCTTCGGTATGAAAGTTGCCTTGGACCGAAGGACCCATGTTGCTTTGGTGTGAAATCCCCGTCTCGTTTTGCGCGTGTCGCTTTGGTCTAAAATCTCCTTAAGGAAACGGTGCAGTCAGAGCTTGTGTCCCTAAGGTTCGAAAGGCTGCATTGATTGATTACCGACTGCTCGCTTCCAAGCGATACTTGTGGTTTGTTGTCTCGATATGAAATATCTCTCAGGATATTATTTATATTCTAATAACATAGAAAAGTAAACTCTAGTACACAATCCAACACCTGACGTCCGGAATCACATTGCGATGTTTCTTCTTGGTTACGCATCCTATTTATTTATTAATTTTATTTTACTTTTCTTTCCAAATTAATGTCATTTCGCGACTGCAAATCACTCCACAAATATACCTCTTTCCATCAATTCACGTACCGCATTTCAAGACAAACAAATCTACACAATATATTTCAAAACTAACCAAGCGGCATTACTTTCATAAGAAAATTAGCAGCCGTACTGATCGCACTGCCATCTATGTTGTCATCCGTCTCGGGAACCAGTTTCTTGGGTCATTTCCCACACTACGTTATTCAAGGCGCTGTAACGTAAGGGTAAATATTACCCAAAAGAAAAAAATACTTCTTCATAAGTCCGAATTATAATGATTTTGAAGTATGTTCCTACTAATACCTTCATTGATTAGACTAATTCTATCAAGATTGAACACTTTCGTAACGCAACTCCCATGCTGCGTTTGGGATCGAACCAAGAACCTCTAGATTTAATTGGGTGATGTAGCTATTCCTCATTCATCTCTCAAATGGTTATCACTCGCTTGGCCTGAATGTGATAAATGCAAGAGGTTACCTTTTAAAGGAATGGCGATAGAAATTAGCTTAGATTAGATATGGGTTTTATACTCTCCATGACTGAACCGATATGGATTGGTTAAGGAAAGGATATTACTTGCCTTACAAATATATGGAGATTGTTGCTAGCTTGTCCTCTCAACTATCACTTGTCTCTTGTCACACACCATCGTCCAATAGTCCACTCCTCAACACAACTCTCAAACAAATTATTTAAATAATACACATTAATAGCCAAATTCAATTTTACACCAATTCACTGCAAAACTACACAAAATATAACAAATACTATCAACAAAAAAACAAAACATAATCCACAAAAAAAAAAAAAAACTTCCAAAACCACATACATTATTATTATTAAATAAAACAATTAATATTGCTATACACCAACAAAAAAATTCTTTTTTTGGAAATATCATTAATATCATTAATATATAAATATCGCATTACAATACAGAATGTTGAACTTTCCGCTGACTCCACAAACCTGCAAACAACACTTTATATCGCATAGTAACCAACCGTCAACATTATTAATTACAAAAAACTCTTCCAGCATATAGCTAATATAAACATAAAACTTTATTTCAGCATTGAAACTTAAGCTTAATTCTATTTCATTTAATTTTCAATAAAAAATCTCCAACATTTTTTTTATTATTTTATTTTATATAACCTTTTTTTTTCATATAATAAACAAAAACCTTTTAAATTTTGGTAAATAGCAAAAAATTCAATTTAAACTTTAATTATTACAATTTCAATTTTGGAAATTGTTTCGCAAAAAAAAATATCATACCATACCCTATTCAATTAAAAAATATTAACCCTAGCAAACCTTATCAGCTCCTGCTCAAAAATATATAAAATAAACTTTCTACAAAAAATAATAAAAACACTGGCCTTTGGCAAAAAATAACAAAAAACCAAACAAAAATTTATATACATACACATAAAAACAACACAAAATCTTTTAATCTAAAATCATCAAAAAAACAAAAAAAAATTTCACCGTCTCTTACTTTATTGTATCATTTAAATATCGCTGTCGTTTTTATTTATAATATATGTCAACTATCACAATAAATATTTAATTAGAAAATTTGAAGTTAATCAAAATATATACACTGTATCAATAACTGTCCTTGAATAATAATATATGTACATGAATTTATGTATTTGAAAATAAGAATATAATAGTGTTCGATAGATAAAATCACAGCACTAACATTTGTCCATAAAATAATCCTTGAGTTATCCTGATTCTCATAAAGAGTTCAAGTAAAATACCATAATTTTACTCTTGTTATCATCACTTAATAGTCTTTGCGCATAGCAATGAAGTTTCTTCTTGAACCAAACCACGTATATATGTATATATTAGTTCCTTGTGGCCGTGAAAAATGTTTTTCACTTTGATGCATTAACTTTGTAGCTACAAATATTGTCATTGATGAAAAACGCACAGTAGAGAACTGCATATCGTCGAATTGTGAATGTGAAATATTTAGTTGTATGTAAATATTCCTTCAAATCGATGTATGTATTATCAGCGTTGAATATCGGGTCTCACTACTAATTGACTTCAGTAGGAGTTAATTAAAATAGAATGAAGGAGATCCGTGTTAAACGATTTGGTGCTTATCAACTGATTTCGCTGAACTGCGTAATTAAAATTGATGAGAGGTCTAATTGTAATTCATGTTTCCACGTGTCGAAAAATTAAAAGAAAAATCTCAGAAATAAAAATCTTGAGAAATTCTCAAAAAAAATCGTAGGACAAATAATTTCTCTCCGTCCTTCAGGTGTAATTCGTGTTGATTTCTTATTTCTCCAAGGTTTTAGCTGGTGACCATCTCTAGACGTTGACATCTGTGAAAAAGTTGAACTGAGGACTGTTAACATGGTTTCATAATATTGTTAAAATGTTCATTTCACCGTTAAAATTTGAATTATCTGTGAGGCAATTCAGGTAGGTTTTGGAAAGGAAATTTGCATCGTATACCGAACAGGCATTTCCTCCTGATCGTTAGTGTAATGTTGTTCGTGAGAGAACTTAATATGTCGGTATGTGTAGAGGTTTTGTTGAGACAAGGGCGCCTCTAAGTCACCCTTATTTTAAGAAAGTAGTACTTGTAAATACTACAAGTATGAAAAATCTTGTAGTTGAGGGTTGTTATATTTGAGGAAATGGAATTAGAGTTTTCCCCGTAGGTCCTACACCTAGGTCCCCGTCATATTCAGGTCTTACTCGTTTGAAATTGCTTCTGTTCTGACGAAAATGAGAATGATTTGTATTTACAACCTGATTAGTATGGTTATTTGGATCATCGCGCCCCTGTTGTTGCTCCAAAAATGTTCGCGGCGATGAAGATGAAAAATGCGAACGCTGAAATCGAGGTTTACCGCCATTACGCCATCGCCCCCTATGCGAGCTTTGCGACTGTGTGTCGAGATTATTATTGTGGTTGTTATGCCAAGTATTTCTATTCTGAGCTCTATGATTACTATTATGATAATAGGTTCTCCTATTGTTTCTATCTCTATGTTCATTTTCTCTAACTGTATATGAGAATGATGACTCAGTGAATGAATGTTTTTTCCGATGTTCTGCAAGTGCATTTACTTTAGCCTCAAGATTCTGAAATTGCAAAACTAAATCTGACTCATGAGACTGGAGTCCCGCGTTCGACTGTAATTGATCAAGGTCTTGTTGTAGTGCATTTAATCTTTCCTCGATCTCCCGATTAGCCTGAGAATAACTTATGTCAACATGATCATTGACCGTGCGCTGCAACGTGATAGCTTGCTGAGTCGGCATGTAGGCTCGACTCGATTCAGAACACGACAGAGCTTTCATTGTCTCACATTCAGTTTCTAGAATTTTACGTCTTTTCACAAGATATTTGAATTGTTCAACATGTTTCAGGTCTCGTAACATTTCATGCACTGAATCATATTCCCTGTTATAAACTTCTTTCATAAAATTAGGTTGTAAACCCCCGCTTATTTGCTTAATTTGTTCACTAATGTCCATGGCAGGATCTAATTTTAATAACAATAACTGTTTTTCTCTCACATATTTTGAAACAGGTTCATTTTCCTGATGGAAGCGTAATCTGATTTGTTCTTCTAATTGAAAAGTGTCCCCCGGTTCCGTAAATTCTTCCACAATTTTAGTTTTTAAAGTTACAAAATCTATATCCTGTGCTTCCTGAATTCGACTCCAAGTATTGAACCATTCCAATGCTGAATCAGCCAAAAATGCCGGTAGCAATTGCCTTTTCTTTAAGTCATTCCACTCATTAAGAATAGCTAAACTTTCAAATTTGTCAATGAATTTTAATACATCCTCGTGAATGTTACCTTGAAACTGGATAGTTTCGAGAATGTCGGGGTAAATAAATCTAGATTGCGCCATGATTCTATGATTAGCCTATGCGCAGGAAAAATGCTTGATTAGCTTAAAATTAGCACTAAGTTGCTTGTTTTCTTTTCTCATCCCCCTGTGGCTTTGACAGGACATTATCAGCAATTCAATTGTTTACTCTCCCAAAAATTTGATAAGTTAGGTTCAACAATCGCGTAACAGAGTGACGACAGTACCGAACACATCTTTAAAATATTTAACCAAGCTTTATGCAACATCCTAATGTTAATTCTCATCTTTTCACAAGCCAATCGCCGAATAACCTAGTTAAAACTCTACTCTTATTTATTTGCGCCTTACCGCGTAGCATATTGCTAGGCCTACCTTTTGCTTTCTTTTCTTGATCTTTGGTAACAATTGATAATTGACACAACGTGAAGCGCTAACAAGTGAAAATTCCGGCGCCATATCGCACGTACGTAATTTGTAAAGCTAGAAGGCTCTATTATTTTCATCATATTTCGGGATGAAATAGATGAAAATCGCAGTATTTCAAGTACTGCAGTGTTTTCGCATCGCATTTGCAAAAAAATGGATGAGAAGCCCTAAGCAGCCTCCACCACGTAACGCAACTCCCATGCTGCGTTTGGGATCGAACCAAGAACCTCTAGATTTAATTGGGTGATGTAGCTATTCCTCATTCATCTCTCAAATGGTTATCACTCGCTTGGCCTGAATGTGATAAATGCAAGAGGTTACCTTTTAAAGGAATGGCGATAGAAATTAGCTTAGATTAGATATGGGTTTTATACTCTCCATGACTGAACCGATATGGATTGGTTAAGGAAAGGATATTACTTGCCTTACAAATATATGGAGATTGTTGCTAGCTTGTCCTCTCAACTATCACTTGCCTCTTGTCACACACCATCGTCCAATAGTCGTTCCCCACTTTGTTTCTCTCTCACAATCCGTAGTACTTACTCTCTCTCGTATTCTCGCCAACTGATCACACCTCCTGACAATTCCAACACTCATGCCACATACGACTTCCAAGTCAATCACCCGACCTTTGCCTGATTACTTATTCAGCATTCCTTTCTCTGATACCTGCTATGCTAAGACTTTATACTTCTTGCCCAATACCTTGGGTACGATACGCTTTTATTGTATTACTCAATTGGTAAAGATGAGAAAAAGACGGCAAGACGAGCGCTCTCTTCGACAAAATGAGGACACACACTGGGTAAATATTACGCACAAAAAACTGCATCGTAAGTTCTAATTATAATTGTTTTAGAACATTTGAATAACAATATCTTTATTGAATAATCTAATTTAATTAAGTTTGAACAGTTTAGTGTATTTCAGGATTGATAAAAATGAGAAGAAAATAACATGTTAAAATACCAAACTGAAACGTATGAGCGTGCGTATGGGTGCAATTTATCTAGGCAGTGTTTCTACAGAAATAATGAAGTCTCCCATCTGATTAAAAGTCCCGAACGTCGGAAGGTTTCACATGAAAGATACTCGGAAGGGTAGCTTCAGTCATTCATTGGAAATGAGAAAAAATATATTTAAAATTTTCTTGGGCAATTTTTACCCACGCGCGCCTCCTTGCGGGTTAAGTATTATTCAACATAAGTTGTTTTGTACCGAAAACTCTAGGTGATTCGTCAATGTAAAGGATCCTTTTCGGGAGGTAGGAAGTTCACTCTCTGCGGCTGGCCATTTTCACCAGTCGCTTCGGGCAAATACTAGGACTGTACCTTGAACGAAGGCAGCTTCCCCTGTTCATTTCATCTCCTCATTTTCACTTCCACGGTTGATTTAACGGTAAAATGAAAAGGTAAAAATATCTCCTGCACGCCACAACGTGCCGTCGAGGGATATGGGGAGAGACAAGAAGTTGAGGTCCCACACATTCACTATATCTAGCTTTCGTGCAAGTGATGTAATCAGCACCGCGCTCCGGCCACCTCTAACCTTCAGGATTGCCTCATGCACATGTATTAGAGACTGTGTGAACCCCCGAGGCTCTCCATCAGGGATATTACTGGGGAAATTCACACCTGAAATCACGCATCCCGAGAATCGAACCTTGTCTCCCGCTTTGCAACCAGACGCCTTACAGAATGAACCATCCCAGTTCTTTAGCGGTATAAATAAGCGACCTTAAATGTCAACAACAAAAATAAGTATATGTATGACAGGTGGAAATAATATTGTCGTCAATTATGTGAACGACATGAAATGTTTAAAACAGTCAAAATGGAGTGTGGGGTGGTAATGTTGTTCCTTAGTAACGATGGGAAATATTTAATTTTAGATCCTCTGCTGTTGCAAGTTTCTTGGAGGTCGGCCTCCAAACCTAGTGGAATGTGCAGTAATTTGGAAAGACGCTCCCTGTCCCTGTCATCAATGTAAATAATCTATGAACCTAAGAGTCGTTCGATGTCTTCGGTCGTCATTATTTAAGAGCATGGATGGGAAATCTTTATAGAACCCCGAAGAAGAAAAATGGCCTCACAACAACTCAAGCGTTATATTTCCTTGCGCGTAAATTGAGTTATCTTTGCTTGGTGTTATGCTTTATCTCCACAGTCAGTTATGGTTTTCCTACCCCTTATGCCCCCATGAGAATGTTGGGTGAAATTAAATAGAGAGCTTCAACCGTGAACTTTATTTTGTCCTTTTCCTTTGAATGTGCAATTCTCTTTGCTCGGTTTCGGCCGGACTTCTTTATTTTTTATGTCTGTGGGTGTTGGGGGGAGGGGGGTGTTCGTATGTGTACTCATTCACACATAAATGATGCATCATCTTTTCAGGTGCACTTCATAATTACGTACATTAAAGCAAATGATTAAAAGTTCTACTGATCAGTGAATGTTCATTGAAAATTTAAGAGCCCATAAGGTAGATATGAAAAAGCAAGCCAACATAAAAGTTCAGGATTAGAGAGCTCTTTTCATCTTCCAAATGTATTATTTATTAACAAAAAAATGAATAACAGAAGAAACTGTCTAGTGATAGAAACAATAAATAAATAAATAAATAAATGTTCATATTATTATAATAATTATTAAAATTGCATAAGAAAAACACTCAAAAACTTGTAAAACAAAAATAATTAAGTTCAGCAATGTCGAATTTCTCTTTTTACATTACACAAATCTCTATTCTTCCCTTCCAGTATTAGACGAAAAATACAGGTTGCGTAAAATGCCAAGTAACAAATACGTAAATTTGACATATTGCAAATACCATCAGGATCCGTTGATGAGTACAATATATTTTTTGTTGAAAGAAAAAGTCTAGAATGTGAAGGATATTTTTGTTTCTTTTTCAAAAATGATTTCTAAGTTTTGTAACTTTGAATGTATAGAGAAATGAACATTTCAACAAAATGATAACAAATTATGCAATCGTCGATGCAGTGCTACAGAGAGACAGAGAGAGCTTCTGCGTAACCGTGTCGTTAGAGCTCCTCTCCTCTGGGATTCGATTCCGATTCCAGTTGAGGGTTCCAAAATTTAGGTGTTGACCTCATCGCAAGAAGAACTGGGAATATACGTATTTGAAAATTTTAGTAGCGAATCAGAGTCTCGAAACTTCTGTATAAAATCTAACCACAATATTAATTCAAGGCTTGAAAAGTATTATGAAGTACATAAAGACTCTTGAAGAAAAATATATAATTTTAACTTGATATTACATGAGGTGCTTGCTAAATAGAATACTAATTAAATACACATGAATAAATGGAAATTTTCAAATGTTTTAAATTGGATTGCATTGATTTGGTGTTTTAAGTCCACTTTATGCACAGTAAGGCTAATCGGGACTAGACCTACAGTTTGAAGTGGGATCCGAACCTGGTATCGAACCCGGGACCTCTTGATTACAAGGCAACGATGCTAAAAATGCACCATCGGGGAGGCCCAAATGTTTTAAAATGATGATAACGGTATGTTCTCCTTGAATTTGAGATATGTACTATACACAAGGAATATTTGCTGAAAACATAAAAATTGGGAGTGAGAAGGTAAAATTCTACAACAGATTGTTCTCTGCTCTTTGTCTACGTAATTCACAACCAGCTACATTAATTACAATTATTATTGGTGATGGGTTTCGGGAACCGATTACCGAGTTTTAGTGCGACTAATCGAGGATAGTCTCAACTTGGAACCTGGGTTTTCCCAGTGGCGTATGATATCGTCGTCGCCTAGTAATCAAGTGGTACCGGGTTCGATACTCGCTGTAAGCACATGCTGGTTCGGATCTCACTTTAAACTGTTGGTGCAGTTCTGATTAGCCTATCTGAGCATAAAGCGGAGTTAAAACTCAAACTCTAAAAGTTTATGTGGAAGTTACACGCAATGGAGCTATAAATAGTAATTGATTTTCATTTATAGTCTAGTAAAGTGTCGTTTAGGCCACCTGGCGTCGCAGAGCGCAATGAGCAAAGATCCAAAGTTCAAGTTGATTGAATTAATTAATTGACGCTCATAATTGAACACTCATACCCACGCTCAAAAATATAGCTTACATAAAGTGTAGGCTGAATGTCAAAAAATGGCCAAAGTGTTTAAACACGCACACACCAACACAACACTTTACATACTATATATATATATATAAAGAGAGAGCTTCTGCGTAACCGTGTCGTTAGAGCTCTTCTCTTTGGTTCGAGCAGTCTCGGATTCGATTCCGATTCCAGTTGGGGGTTCCAAAATTTCGGTGTTGACCGCATCGCAAGAAGAATTGGAGATATATTTGAAAATTGTAGTAGTGAATCCGGTCTCGAAAGTTAGAAAGCAGCGGCGATGGGACTCGATGCGCTGACCACTCATTACCCACCGCTTGGCAGGCCTTGGCACTCATATATCGTTAGTGAGATCATTTCAACGAAACGATATATTCGTGATCTACACCATGAGGTCGATGCATAAAATAGCAGTATACAGACTCCCAATTGCAAACAAAAACAGGGATCTAGCTAATTAATTAGGTAATAATTTTATTTTAACTTAAAAGACAAATAATTCTTCAGCATAAGAACAATGAGGTAGGTGCAGTTTCACTTTAAAACTGCTCCAATTGTATTGTCTTTATATATTCATGGTTGTATTTTCTTTTGTACGCATATTCACCGCTGTTGTAGAGCCAGGGTCATGTGCGTTATCACTAAATCCACAGTACGTTTAATTGTTCCTTCAACTGCAGGAAGAAGGCTTTAGAAAAACAGGAATTTCGGCCTTTGGATAATGCTTCCTCTCCCATCGTAGAAGAATAAGCGGCTGAAAATTAACGATGGCTTGTGTCAGAAGAGGGAATCGAAAACTGGGCAACAAAAGCCAGTACGGCTTTATGTGAAAAAATTAAGCTATAGCCATATAACAAAACACAACTCCAATCGTTGTTTTGTATTGTACTCTGTCCAGAGTATCTCTGAAGCAAACGAACAACGAAAGCAAGTCTCTGCGCAAGTAGTGACTAATGAACGCTTGCGAGGGAACAGGATTGCGTGGAGGGGGAGCGACTGCCTACTCACTCTCTCCCCTTTTTGCACGGCATTGCTCCAGAGATACATGGAACAGGGTATATATAATACATTGATTCTGAATGTCTATCTGCGAGTGAACAGTATCCCAAAATTGCACTCATCTACATAAACAAATTAGTCCTCTCGTGTTTTTCCCTATCTCCTCCTTAAAATTCTGCTGTTAGATTATACTGCCATGCATAAATTCAATACGCTATATACACCCAATAATGTCCTTGAGGTTAATATAAATAATTCTACTACATGATATTAAATTCCAGGAAATCGAATTTTCGAATAACATATTGTAGGACATTTTCCATGCAGTGATGTGTTGAAATTACAGACTACACAATGATGCAATGGGTGTGAAAATTCACCGCCAAATTACATTAGATTGGAAATAAAGTGAATATAAATTACCATTTGTATCGTGTTTTCTACATGACAACGAGGAAAATAAAATATAAATAAACTATAAAGTTTCCTTTAATGAAAGTTGCAGAAAAATAAGAAAGAAATGTTCTCTCCTCTTCCTGGTGAAACGAAATATCTAGACCATTTCTTAATACTATGAAGAGAAAGGAAAATTATATTGGAAATAATAACGCGAGAGTGCTAATTTGCAGTTCTTCCAAATAAATGCAATTGAAGACTAAAATTGGTAAACGCTGTAAGTGCCACAATAATTCAAACACCGTTTTCCACGTTAAACTGTGAAATGTGTCATGCTCTATAATGTGGTAAACGTGAAATGTGGCTGGTAGCCCTCTACGTAGTTCGAAGGGCGTGTAAAGAGGTCACTAGTGTACACGTTCTTACGGGCTGATGTGCGGAACGATGCGATTTCCCAACACATTCGCTTTTGGCACTTACAACGTTTACCACTTTTAGTCCTCAATTATTTCAATACGGAGAAGCTTCCATTCCAATTTCGGTTATTTAGGTCGATTTTCTAACCTTTTTATTTAATCATGGCCCCGCAACGTGGCGCCAAGGTTTGGGCTCGGGCTAAGGGACGCACGCTAGTTCGAGTCTCCTGGGGGGAAAGCGTAACAATTTTTCTTCTGAGATTTCCGCCAGTCCCAGTATATCACGGTGATGAAATTGGGGAGCTACAAATGAGTAACGTAACCCGGACATAGACACCTACAACAACGACTGGGGTTCGTCGTGCTGACCAGACGCCACTCCAAAACTGGCTGGATGATCTCCCACCTATGTGGAAGTGAGCCCTTGGATGAGCCTTGCCCCTTAAGTGTTGTTGCACCACGAATTATGCTATGTCTATTCAGGGTGGATAAAATCACGATATTTATTTAAAAAATCATTTTTGTTGATTTTTTTTACTTAAATCGATTTTTCTTTTAAAAAAAGAACACGCTTAAAATTACTGGTCTTGTTTTTGTCACCATACATGTAGATATTTTTTATAGAAATGATTCTTCTAGTAAACCCATTTAAAATATTTAAAGAGTTTGATTAAGGTAAATATTTTTTTATGTAAATATACATTTTTCTGTTTCTGATTCTACATATATGAACCTACTATGGAAATGTTTGTTGAGTGTGTAAATGAAACTACCGGTAACTTTTCTTCCACTGAAAATAAAACATTCTGGATGTACTCCATTATTGTAACTTAAAATATATTTAAAGTCTTTGTAGCTGAACTTTGACAATAGAGGACTAAAAGTGGTAAACGTTGTAAGTGCCAAAGGCGAAAGTGCCCGTAAGAACGTGCGCACTAGTGACATCTTTACGCGCCCTTTGAACTACTTAGAGGGCTACCAGCCACATTTCACATTTACCATATTATGAGGCATGGCACTTTTCACAGTTTAACGTGGAAAACGGTGTTTGAATTATTGTGGCACTTACAGCGTTTACCAATTTAGGTCTTCATCTTTCAATGATAGTTTGGAAAATATCAGCTACCATGTTTATATACAGTTTAATGATAATGGCACTATTTACAGTTGAACATAATTAGTATCTTGTATATTTCTCTACACAAAATATTTGCTAGTCTTGCCTTTAAAATTATTTAAATTAAATCAAAAGAAATTTAGGTGTGTTTACAGTTTACATATTACATTTCCTTTCTCATGAGCTTCACCCCATCAGTACATATATTTTGTTTCCTTTATTTTCCTGTCTTTCAGGCTAATAAACACCATTAAATGATTGCGAGATTAATATGCTTTCACCAAAAGTGATTCGGATATCTACAAAATCCTTATGTACATTATTTTATAAATTATTTAATTAAAGTGATCTAAATTGTGATTTAAATGAACCTGATCTAAATCAATCCACCTCGTGTTCATTTAATCACGACGATAACGATGAGTGATACGCAGTGGAAATGAGTCTGATTTTATGCCGAGTGGAGACACAAGGCACAATGGCTCAGATTCCACTTTAAACTGAAGGTCCAGTCCCGATTTGCCTATCTGAGCATAAAGTGGCCTTAAAACAAGCTTTGAAATAAAGGATGCAGTTATGAAAATGTATCCACAATTCGAAACCACGGCAGTTGGCTTTACCAAAAGTATAACGCCGTCCTTTGTGTAGTTGTTGGCGCCATGACTTAGAATCCTCTGTAAGGATACCAAGCAATGGCGGCTATTCTAACTTGGAACTTACTTTCTACAATGAAACTGTCATCTATACACTGTTCCGGGAATCTCTGGAGTGAGCGAACGAAAGCAAGTCTCTGCGCAAGTAGTGACTCGAGAGGGCTCGACCAATGAACAAGTACGACGGAACGGGATTGCGTGGAGGGACCGGGGGCCTTCCGTCCACTCCCTTTCTCCCCTTCTTTGCCGCTATACACGGCCTTGGTTCAGAGTTTCCCGGGATAGAGTATATATATCTCTTTGACTCTGAGCTCAGGTTATCATGAACTGGTTCATTCTCGAATATATCTTTCAACGACTTAGCTAGCAATATGACTCCACTGTTAAAGGGGTGAGGTGCCGGTCCGGGAGTTAGAACGACACAGCTGTTACAATTTCAACGCTTTCTGTTAGCATCCTCGTGAGATATAGAGTGTTATTAATTAAACTGATCACCTGCTCGTTGCTCAGAGTCATCGGAGCGTATACTTCAGTTGATATGCATAAAACGAATGAAACCCTTCTCTCGAACAGAGCACCAGTACATAGCTGTACAATGCTAGCCTTAAGCATATTCTGAGATAATTGAGCAATTTCTATGAATTTTGATGGATCACGCAGAAGAATGCTCAAGTTGAGCGTTTCTTATGAAATTATTTTTGTGTAGTGTGGTACGCAAATTCCATGTAGCACTACACTTGCGACGTGAACCAAGGTAAAAGGATAATTCCCTGAAACCTCTCAATCTCGCTATATCTATAACATAGTGATGATAACGAGAGAAGCAGGGGTTACAAATATAGATAAAGATATAATTAGTTTGGTGTGCCAGAGAAAGTCCATTTAGCACCCTCAACTATTAAATTATCTAAATTGATGATATGTGTACTTCCACTCAAGGATCTGCTCAAGTGCTCAATGTTTTGATATTGGATCTTATTTATAACAGTCACATCTTTCTTGTCAATATTTTTTTCACATAAAAATATATATACGCTACTCTAACGCGGTGTTTTTGAACTTATTTAATGAACGAAGTTAGTTCATTATATTGTGTATAATCTTAATCTTGTGATATCTTTAATATTCGCACTTAGCCTCAAGGCCTCCCACAAGATTATTTGTTTCCTCAGGAGCGCAACAGTGCTGAAATTTAGGGAAACGTGGAGTGATGGTTTCCCCCAGATAAGAGAATTTTCACAAAGCATCCCCAGCACTAGGATAATTTTCATAGGCACTTAATTTGCTGTCTTTCACAGCACCTTTCGTCCATATTTTCACGCCACAGTTACAATATTTGAATTGTGTGTCTGCCGGAGCCCTAGCTTAGCTTTTTCACACGCAATGTTAAACTAATTTGAGGCACCTCAAACGCTGCTCCGATGGCGGGGACTCTTGAGTGATCGGCTCACGACCTTGCCGCTAAAGTAGTACATAGTGTATATTTGTATGTACAAATACACATATACATAATGAACGAATGGTTAAGTGAAAGAAAGAAAGTAAAGACTTGCCAGTTTGAAACTGTGGTTTTAGAAATTAGTGTGGTTCCATTCAAAGTTTCTCCTCCATGGTTAATGAAAGCACTATCCCCGCTTTCAATGTTGCCATGAAACCAATGCTTTTAGTTCAATCTACATTCACGAAGCTTGTAATAGCTGCGCTACGTGGTACGATTACACAAGTTGGACATTTCAATCACGGTCATCATCGTAACTCTGGCGTGAGTTCGGCGATTAGAAGTTTCTCAGTGTGGATATATTTGAAAACGGCTATTATAGCGGAAGATAGGAAAACCTGATTCTAGTAAGTCATTTCTTGCTCGGAATTTTTACCCGAAACAAGGAAATAATATAGATATTTTACTTGTCTTTCTTTACGGAAAAATAATGGAATGACAAACTCCAGGATTAATCAATTCGCGTTTAATCGATTGATTAACTGCATTGGGTTATTTTACGTCGCTTTTCTGCCACTTTTGGCTAGTCGCAACGATAAATAATATAATAAGGCATATATATTGTGCAAATATATATTTTTCTATATCCGACGTTATAATTTCTGGAGTTCCATTGGAACATCGTTATTACACCATTACAACACTTGACCTATGCTATAGGTAACGCAACGTGATAGGAAACCACAGGTCCCAGGTTCGAAGCCTGAGTAAAGCATAGGTGAATCATACATTTCATCAGTTCACACTGCATCCTCATCGTCACGATTTCTCAAACAGGTTGAAATTCAACGCGAAATAACCAAAATGGAAAGAAATGAAGGAAATAAAAGTTACAGGCTAACATTACAAGTTATCTTGTTAATATACTAAAATTGATTGATTGATTTTAAAATCACGTACGATACTTGTGTCCGTCACACAATACTATGAGGATAAGCCCTTAACTGAAACTACATGGAAAACAGGAAGTTGAGAAAAAAATGTCTGTTAAGAGCTTCCTCAGTCAATTGATAAAACTAATGCTGTCGTCGATTACTATCAAGCATTAAAACTATTCGAGTACTGTCTATGAGGATACGATAAAATCTCCATAACTTAGTTAAAATCTGAAGCTGCAAGGAGACACTGAGCTCAAATAAGGACAAACAGGGCAACACAACCTCACAGAGGATTATTCTGGTCGTGGCACCAGAGCCTTGTTGGACTGCAAGAAGCAGTTACCGGGGAGTACTACGGGGAAGTAAGGTTGATTATTACATGCCTTATCATGTCATCCATACACACCTTGATATTAAAATGTACGTACATGAACATTTTATCACATAAAGAACGTGAAATAACTATAATTTTAAACATAGTGAATAACTTAAGAAATAACTTATATTAAATTGCTGTTCCATTTGAACGTTATTCAAAATAAGGCTTTTCATTGCCAAACTTTTCCGGTGGCGGCGCCACCCCTGTTGTGTCCCTAAAGAATTTCGTTCGTCATTTGGTTGCCTTAAGCTTTACATTCGAGCACGATGGAATGGCTATTCAAACGTTATTTTCAACGAAGGTAAGAATTTCTCCAGTAAATCGATAACAAAAATGGGTTTAGTAAAGCTTTAAGATTATGTAACAAGTCATAAGATTCCGAAAATTACATTCTGGTGAACCTAAAAATTAATATATTAAAGCGCAACGGCAGAGTAGCTCAAACGGGCTAAATATAGTATGTTTATGCACAAAGAGCATTAAACTTGACGTTATTTGGGTCGTCCCTAGCTGTTACGGGTCGATAATACAAACATTTAAATTTTTACACTACGCTTTATGTTTTTTTCTGGTTGTGGGTATGTGTAATTCAACGGCGGGAGCACGAATCGGATAAACTCCCAAAATTATAAAGAAAAAAATGTATTAAGTGCGTAACCGTATGATATTTATTATTATACACTATGGCACTATGCCCTATCCGATAACTTAATTTTAACGCATGTTTTCATTGTATTAAGCAGACATTTTCCTTTCGTATTTTAGTTCTTTCTTTGGTAACAACAATTTTAAAATTATAATTCCTGTAAATAAGAAAACCCTAGAGGCTGCAAGACATGAAACAGAAGATAAAATATTTTTTGTAATAACTATTCTTCTCTATAAATGTGTTGAATATATAAAACAGAGGACCATATTTACTAGATATGCGGAAGAGTATGATATCACGTAAAATAAAAAAATGAAAAGAGTCGGATATTAATAACAACTATAAAAATAAAAGTACAGTCGCTCGGAATTGTGAAAATTACAAGTGACGTAAACAAGTGCTGTGCAAATTTTAAGTTTTTTTTTAGTTCCGATATCGTTTCTGTTTTTGACGATCATCTTTTCAAAAATCTTACTTTTACAGCACTAATTATTCAACTATGATGTTCAGACATAGATTTTCAGGTTAAGATCAAATTAAACTTGCAAGTTTATGTAATAGAACCACATTTAGCATCAAATTCCCCATGTACGTATTTAAATGGAAGAACAATTGCTATCCAAAGCGTGGGGACACAACAGGGGTGCTGCCACCTACAATAGCTTGCTTTGAGCAGGCCCATTTAAAAACAATTTTAAGTAAGTTAAGAATAATGATAATACTCAATATTATTAAAGTACATGCACAATATATTAGAATTTTTTTTTATCAAAGATATTATAACTACGTTAAAGCAACTCATTGATTAACAACTGTTTCTTCAGAGTTACCGGCTAGTTCAGGTCCCATCTTGCGTCATTAATAGCAAGTTTTCAGATAACTTAATTGAAAATCTATTGATTATGTCTACCCCACACAGGAGTTTATGTGAGCGTCCTATTTCTTGTTTTACACAGCTACAGCTAGATCATAATAGCCACGGTGAAAGCAATGAAATTGCTTATGTGCCATTGAGGTTGGTGGCTATATTAAGTCAAAAGACAATATCAGCTGGCCTGCCGTTCGAGTCTGCAGAGCAGGAAGAATTCACCGGAGATAGAGCCAAATGATTGCTTTTCGTCGTCTTCATTTTCCCATTTCCTGCGTCACACGAGGAACGTTTGTTGTTTATGTCCACATTAATGGCCTCGCAAGGCGTACAGAACTGACCTACTTTGGTGGGACGTGCCTATGACCTTACGATCTCTTGTGGACATGTTTTCGACACCTGTCGCCAGCACCGGAGACCTTATGGAACGTTTTCATGGTGAAACCTGACCTCCTACGTCACCAACAGGAAGCTACTTTTTCCCCCTGAGGTATCTATACTATTTGAGTGTGTCTTTCCTGTTGCAGTTGAAGGAAAGTTTGAAATATGATTATTCAGTAGAATATTTGTTTCATTTAGCTTCGAACTTTTTCCGATTTCAACGGGGAGGGGGGGTTAAAAT
This sequence comes from Lepisma saccharinum, assembly GCF_977018435.1. Taxonomy (NCBI): domain Eukaryota; kingdom Metazoa; phylum Arthropoda; class Insecta; order Zygentoma; family Lepismatidae; genus Lepisma; species Lepisma saccharinum. The sequence continues at coordinate 173,197,914 of NC_139230.1, read as the reverse complement.
TTGGGTCCGGTGCTTATTCTTTGTTTTAGGCCCTGCCGACATTGTTATTATTATTAGCAGTCTTGTTACCATGGTACTTCACGTCCAGTAATTGCATGCTTTGTATTAATAACACTTGTATTATTTAAAACATAGACACATCTGATTAAAAATTATTCATTATACTTCGACATAATAATGCACTTACATTTAACAAGCGAACGAGAGGATCTAAATATGTAACGAGCGAATATTTTTATGTTGATTTCATCATTTTTATTACACCATTATTTTATGAAGGTATGACCAACTCTGCCTGCATGTTGATTTTCTTTAATTCGCATTCTCTTTTCTAACGTCGCTTTTTCTGACACTTTTGGTTAATCGCAACGATAAGGACGCAAGGTTATTGGATGAAATTGATGGTAAGACACACATACAATCATACAAAGAAACTTCCATAACACATCAACATACTATCCTGGTAAAGTATCCTGGAGAGATCCTGATTCCAGAATCAAAGAATCAATTAATATTTTTGGGCGCTTCGGCACATACAGTAGTTTTTCACCCTGCACATTATACCATGAAAACTCCCCTTATCTAAAATCCATGGCTGAAAGTTCTTTAAATTTAAAAAGCCCCTCGAGACAGGTTAAAAGAGCAAAGTTGTTAAAGTGACCTGCACAGGACATACGCAACACATTAAAAAGGTAAGAAACGTTAACTTTTCCTAAGAAACTTATCAAAAAGTTAAGAACATTATTTAAAACATTGCCATCATCTCCCAATGTCAATGCCAAGAAGCAGGAAAGATGAAAAGTTTGTCTGAGGATATTAAAATCGTCATATTCAATAAGGATGCGCCGGACACTTGAAACAAAGTAGCATATATGGCACAGGGAACGATTAAGCCTTTATGACGATGCTTAAGACAACTGTGTCCTATGAGAAGCTGATTTAGAAAGACCTCTTCTCGACGGTACATGGAACGTCATTCACCAATGGAGGGCTTGATAGCGCGAAGTCAATGCGCTCAGCCACGGCGGCAAATAGTTGATATTCATGTAGATATATCTATTGTACTATTTAATTTCTGAACTTTGCCATAAGAAAGACTACTAAACGTGATAACTAATACAAATATTTACCCAACCGAGTTTGGGGTCACAGGTTCCAATCTTGGATAAGGCGTAGATCTGTACTTTCATTAGTTCCCTTTCATCCTCGTTATAGCTCTTTTCAGTTCTTACGGCGGCCGCTCTAGAAGCTTGCAGGGGAAGTGGGGAGCGGGGAAGCGACCAATCCAGCACGATAAGAAACGCAGCAGCCAGTAGAACGAGGTTCAAGTAGTACTTTTTTCTGCCGCGTCGTGTCTCTCGGCGCCACTGCTGATGTCTGGTTGGTCTGCGGCGTAATCCTCGCTCCCCACTTCCCCTGCCAGCTTCTAGAGCGCCCGCCGTAAGATCTGAAAAGAGCTATAGTGATTAACAGAGAGGTTGAAGGCGACGTAAAATTATTAAAAATATATTTTTAAAGATTGATTGATTTAGTTTCTAAGTCCACTTTATGCACAGTAAGGTTAATCGGGTTTGGACCTACAGTTTTAAGTGGAATTCGAACCACTATGTGCCTCCACCGGGGATCGAACCCGGAACCCCTTGCTTGCAAGGCGACGACGCTACCACTGCTCCATCGGGGAGGCCTTTTAAAAGATTGATTGATTGAATGATTTGTTGTTTTAAGTACACTTTATGCACAGTAAGGATAATCGGGACTGGACCTACAGTTTAAAGTGGGATCCGAACCACTATGTGCTTCCACGTTTTAAAAGATTGAAAATATATGACTGTCCCCTTACATCTTTAAATATTTGATGAACGAAATAGGGGCACGATTTTTCATTTAAACACACTTCCAAAAGTTAAGCACACGATGGTAAAATAAACAAAAATGGAAAAGTAAAGCTTTGATTAACACAAAATTGCACATGAAGTTAACAAATGTGTTTATGCATTAAAGAAAACAAAAATTGTGTACAAAGATGAAATTCACTTTTCGTAAGTTATATGATGACGTCATATTTGGGTCATTAACATAATGACGTTTAAAGGCAAACAAACCAAACAAAACTTACAGTAATATGGTATGTGACCAAAACAAAGCTTACATTAATATGGTATGTGACCACCGGACCTTCACACAAACTTTACAACGATTTTCCATGCTATCAATGATGTGATCAACCATCGCAAATGCGAGCAATGGCCATTCCTCCATTAGGGCAGTTTCCAACTCTCTGAGACTGGCTGGAGGAGGTAAACGTGCAGGGACAGCATGCCCGAGGGCATCCCTAAGGTTTTGAATGGGATTAAGGTCGGGGGAATACGCCGGCCACTCCATACGAGAAATGTCCTCACTTTCCAGGTACTCGTCAACAATGTTGGCTCGATGGGGACGGGCATTATCGTCCATAATGAGGAAATCAGGACCAACTGCTGCAGCGTAGAGTCTCACAATGGGGTCTAAGACTTGATCCCAATACCGCGCAGCCATCACAGAACCGCCTATAAAGAAGTGCAGCTCGGTGCGATATCCCATTGAAATTCCAGCCCACACCATGACGCTGCCACCTCTGAATGCGTGATGATCGATGATGTTCTTGGCCTGATTGCGTGTGCCTCGTTCTCTCCAGACCCTTACATGCTTATCATCTGATTCCAGGGCAAATCTGGACTCGTCCGTGAACAGGACATGGCACCAATCTGAGACAGTCCAATTGACATGTTGACGACACCACTTTAATGTTGCCCCTCTGGCTTGGACGGTTAGTGCAACACAAACACGTGATACTCGGGCGTACAATCCCTTCTTGTGGAGCCTTCGGCACACAGTACTGGCAGATATTGTCTTACCAAGTGCCGCTGCAACCATGGACGTTACAGTTGTGGAGGTAGCTCGTCGATTCCGCTTGGCTACTATAGCAATATACCGATCATCAGAGAGGGCGGTAACCCTTGGACGACCGGGCACAGGTTTCCCGACAACTTGTTTGGAATTGTTTATATAATCGAGAAATTACCGAATGATCAACGCCAAAGAAAATAGCGAAATCTTTGATTGACTGTCCTGCTTCATTGCGTCCGACAGCAGGCCAGCGCTCATTATCTGTCATTCGTCCTCTTTCAGCCATAGAAACACGAATATTATCAAATATAATACTACAAATGTTATAAACACTTCGTATCAGCTTTTAAATGAGCATCAAACCCATCAGAATGCTGGCGTCTTCAACGAAAGTGTGATGATTATTGCACGAAATCCTCGCTTTTATACTATTTCAAAAGCACAGATTAAGCACCTGTGTACAAAAAGGAAGCTATACATAAAAACTGACATCTACATCCGCAGCGATTTTCAGCCACTCAAATTCAAATACGCTTTCGAAAATTTGCATTACGTTCTTAACTTTTGGATGGCAGTATATTTTACCGAACCCAACGGTAGAGAAGGGCAGAAAGCGAGTGGTTGGAGTAAAGTAGTGCGCTCTTCTGCAAAGGGTTGGTAGCTGCCAGCAGTGCTTTCCTCTCCATGCACTCACTTTCCCTCTCACGTGTTCATTGGTCGTCAGGGTGGCCACTGTAGGACCATGATAAAATTCAAGTATAATTCCCGGCTTTCAAGCCAAATTTTCAAAAAATTCAATGGTCCAAGCACATGTTTTTTCTCTATTTCAACCTTACATATTACCGCCTCTCACCCCCCCCCCCACACAAATATATTAATAATATAAAGGGTTACAAATATTGCGGGATATAGTTTACTAATCTACGAAAAATTATTAATTGTGAAAGAATTTCAAATTCAAATTTAGCTAATCAGCTTCAAGATATTATCTTGCAATAATCTTCTCCCTGTCAGATAGATTGTTCTGCAAAGGACACTAACAAAATAAATAGACTGAGAAAATTATATTTTATTGTCCACGTAGCTTCCTCTTTTCTTCTTCGGTATAAATGAAAGCTAAGCTGTGAAAAACTTGCCTCGGGGCATTTTTAAATATATGAATTCTTTGTATTAATTAAAGTTGCAATTTTTCAAGTCTACGGATAATAATTCAAGCAGAATTCACACATAATTCCCGGAATTCAAGGAATTCCCGGTGAGTAACCACCCTGGTCGTACCCACTACAATCCTACTTGCGCAGGACATATTTTCGTTCGCTTGCTCCAGAGATTCCCAGAACTGAATGTAGGGAAATGGTAATGTGAAGATGAATTTAAAAAATAGATGATGGAACCAAAACAATAGAACGGCCATGCCTTTACCAGTATTCAAACCCAGGACACCCTACCTTAGACTAAATACTCATCTACGAAGGCTGACAATAGACTCGTGGTTGTATTCTTTATTTACATATCTGGTACGAACTGAATTTCAGAGGTAAGGGCGTGTGTGTGCTTTCATATGTTCGCATAAATCAACTTCTGATTTATCTTGTTACAATTTTCAATTCTTTCTTTAAAAAACTGACCACAAGAGAAATGCAAGTAATTTTGAGTTATATAGTCGAATGTACAGTTCCAAAACTTTAAATTCTACAGCATTGCAGATATGATAAACCATAATATTCGCTAATAACAAAATAAATTACATCTCGGATGCAGGTGTTATCTTGTAACTATTTACTTGTAATTACATACAAGATGAAGGGAAGAGAATCCAATAATAAAGAATGATCAATATTTGACCAGTGGAATAATTTAAAGACAAACTACTAGTTGCGTTTCACTATACTCCGTCCCAGCTAACTGAGGAGCAGGCAATCGAAAACAAATCTCTGCGCAAGTAGTGACGCGAGACGGCTCCCCCAATGAACACGTGAGAGAAACGGAATTACGTGGAGTGGGGGAATGCAAATGAAGTTACCAGCCTCCCATCAGGGTCTACTGCTTTTCCTCTGGCCAATAGATTTCCCTCGTTTCTCTGACGCTATCTGCGGCCTTGATCCACAGTTAGCTAGCACAGGGTATAGACAAATATTAAACTTTTTATAAATCTGTTTGGTTTGATTTTACTATATAAATATGAATTTGTGAGATTTGAAAGTTTAGTACATTAACATAACATGAAGATTGCTAAATTATTTCTGCAACATGGTTTCCTCTATTCTTTATAACATACAATTTCCTTATTGTGCAAGTAATATTTTACGTTTCAAGTCTTATTCTTTAAAGCCAGTGGAATACATTTTCTACATCGATGATATCAAATTGTTTGTTTAATTAATTCAGTACGTTTGATTGTTCGAAATTTTTCTTGTAACTTCTTCAATTCCATAATTACCGTATTGACCTGAAACATTTGCATATAGATCAAAGCATTATACAGGCCTCACCGGTGAATTACTGCATTTAAACACAAGAAATATACGAAATATTTGTGTACTAGATGTACAGCCACAGACATTAATGAACCCGACATATATTTTTTGTTTGTGAGTTCCTCTCTCTCTCTCTCTCTCTCTCTCTCTCTCTCTCTCTGACACACACATTATTTTTTTACCTCTCTACAAATTTTATGTACAATTTTGTAACGATTATAAGTTACACATCAATGCACATACAACTTTTTATCTCTATGAAGTTGTAGGAATGTAAATAAAACGATCAAAGAGGTGAAAGCAAGCCGCACAGCATCAAAGCCAAAGGAAAGTGTTTACACATCAATTATCACATAATTAATGGTAGTAATGGAATCATTTAACTAGTTATTAAAACATCCAAAATGCACACATATGATTGTCACTTGGCGTTTTTACAGTGCATTGTGAAAAGAATAAAACTTTTATTAAAGAAAATGTAAAACTTTCGAATTCAGATAAATAAGGACTATTCTTCTCTTCAGTGTGCGCAAATATATGACATCTAAAAAGTTTATATTTGGAGTTCCTGTGGATAAGTTTTCAAAACATGAGTCAACAATTTAAAAAAACATTTATTAATTATATACTGGACTCGAATCAACATGGTGATAAAATTAAAGTGTCAAATTCATATTTCTATTTTCGTTATTGTACTTCATTCAACATGAATCAACAACTGAAGAGAATAGAAATCAGATAATATAAATATTATAAACTAAAATAAGTAATATATAACGTAAAGCTATTTAACACTTAGATTTTTATAATTGTAACTATTAGTATTTTATTACTATTTTTATACTGTTTTTAGTTTAAAGTAGGCTGATAATAAATAACCTGCAGATGTGTACAGTTCTTCTCTTTATTCCTATTTTTCATAGATTTTCATGTCATTTTTTAAACTCTCATTACTATTATATTATTATTACTATTAATTACCGGGTATATCTTTAATAGTAAGTTTATTGCCCTTTAGTTTTGTCTTCATTGTTTCTTTCTTCTTTATTCATATATGATTATGCAGAGCGATCCATTGAAGTGTAGACCGCCGCGTTAGAATTTGCGCTATCGGCAAGCGAGGCACTCGCGGCCCTTTGTCGGCATCGTGGATTGTCGATGAAGCAAGCGCACAGCAGTTTGCGTAATTCAGAACAACATATTTTGGTGTTCTATTGCCTATATTATTTAGGAACACTGTCATCCTAACAGCCGAGGAATTGCATTAAACGCACTGTGAATCGGATTTTTTCAGTGTAATCTCAAGGGTGGGTATAGGTGTGCTGGCATATAAACGAAGCCAATTTCTAGATGAATTAACGAGGAAAAGATAAATCAAAACTTCCAAATAATTTGCAACTTTCTTTCAGCCACTTCCTACTAGAAAAAACATTCTCATTGATCTTCTCTATTGACACCGGGACTTTAGAAACGAAACAAAGACAAGCTGAACCCTGATCCGTATTGAGAAAAGATTCAATACTTGAAAGATAGATAGATAGATAGAGAGAGAGAGAGAGAGAGAGAGAGAGAGAGAGAGAGAGAGAGAGAGAGAGAGAGAGAGAGAGAGAGAGAAAGCAGTTTTTATTAGGAACTGGCAGATCAGGGCGATGACATTAAATCAATGACCGATATCTTTGACTGAAAGACCTTAATCTGTTCAAGAACCAAATTAACCATCCATTCGCATGTAGGAGTCTACTCATAGGTATTGTTCCCAGTTTATAATTAAATTTTATTTCTGCTACAGAATTTGTACGAACCAGTGTTTTTTTCTCTGGCAGTACACAACTATACACCAACCCGAATTTTTATAGGTGAGAATATTATTATTTTATTTTAACGAAATGTGCGTGTGCGTGAAATTACATGACTAGTTGGGTAGTTTTTATTTTGAGTAGATTTTATGATGAACACAATCACAAACCAATATAATCACAATAACAAGCCAACTTGAAGAGTACCGGAACCTGTATTGCCAGAAGAAAAACACTGTTACGAACAAACATATATGCACATACAAAAATTTCGCTAACACTTTTATGACTCAAAAAATTCCACATGTGTCTGAAAAAGTTTCCAGACACATAATATTTCAGGACTTGTATAAGCTAAAACAAATACAGTGGCCTTGGTGACTGAGCGTGCTATGGGCGGCTTTCCATCTCGGCACAGAAGGTTCAAGGTTCGTGACCCAGACTCTGCATGGGTTATCTTTCAGAGTGTCCCTTCATAAATCGCATCTGTCAATCACTCATACTAATCGTTGCGATTTACCAAAAGTAGAAATACAACAAAAGTACAAACAAACACAAATAAATTTCTAGAAACAGAATTCGACATTGCCGTGCACAAGAGTAAGCGAATTTTTTTTATTTGATTTGATTTTTATTATTTTGCGTCACTTTTTTGCCACTGTTGTCTGATCGTAACTATGAGGATGAGTGATGAAATTGATAAAGTGACACTCGCAAAGAATAGACATGCCCAGTCCTGTAGTCTAACTGGCCGGGACCACTGGGGTCGTAGAATGCTGTGCTAGAATCTTTTTGTATGCACTCACAAGTGTGTTCACATATGTTCATACAAATCCGAAACAAATCCCGATGGAAATGTCCATTTATATACGCTCTACAGACCAAAACACACACAAAAAACACGTTTGCGCGATACTAAATTGTGTGTTGTTACTATACGAAATGTAATTTAAGGCGGCTGTTGATTCTACGCATCGAGTTCCATGCAACTCAAGTACGCCAGGTAGTCTCATTAATCTTTTGTAAGTATGTTGCCATATGATTCTGGGAACTGGTGTGATGAAATGCGATCACGCGGATAATGTTTCACAAGCTTATGGTGTTCATTTGAACAAGGAGATTTTTCTGGAGTCTGCTGATGGAACCCGTTATCCTGGCAGATCTGTACTCCTTCTTATATAGTGGTATTCATTCTCTACAGAAATATTGACGCATTAAAGGTGGAGCAAAATTGCCAATTTTCAGTAACATTTCTTCACAGACGTCAACATAAAGTACACATAATTATTAAAAGGAACGGCTTAGGAGCCTGAAGGAAATAAACATTGAGGAGAGTGTTCCAAAACAATTGCACTGTAACATCAATCGTGACACTACTCTATCTGCCGGTTTCACACGTATATTTGAATTTTTATTTCAAGCTATTCTGTTTTTCATGGAACAGATATATCTTAAGATTTTCCATCAAATAAATCTGCTTGTAGTTATTTGTGTGCTTATAGCCTGGCTGTAAATACTACTCATGGGACACAGCGTTGGCCATGAGTTCATGTGGAGTCATCCTTCCTTATTGCGACAGCAGTACCACTAAGCCTTCAAAGTGGCCATCTCATTAAAAAATATGAGTTGAATTCACAATGACAGCCCTCAGATTGTCATACATAAAAATGCGGTAGTTTTGATTTGTTACTGTAATGTTCAATTCCCCCCCCCCCCCCCTCTGCACAACACACTTCGATTTTATAAGGGAGTTAAGTGAGTCTCGTCTCACCCTCTTCTCATTTGTAGAAGAATATTTGTCTTTAACATTTTAAACGTTTCTTTACTGAATTTGTGGAGGCGGGCAAAGAAAGTTTTAGATGTGCTGCCCACATTTGGTCCCATCCTTGTGTAATAATCATATATGTAGTTTCAGATTACTGATATTACCATAACAATTACCTAAATGGAAATACAGATCCCTCCTGATGGCGTAGTAGTAACGTCGTCGCCATTACCAAGGAGTACCTGGTTCGATACCCGGTAGAGGCACCTAGTTACTCGCATCCTACTTTAAACTGTAAGTTCCATCTTGATTAGCCTGACTGTGCATAAAGTGGACTTGAAAAATCAATTGAAGTGCCACATTTGCTTCAAATCATGAGCCCTCGTGTACCTGTTTAGTTGGCCGCCTAAAGGTTTCAATTTTCAGAAAACTACGTAGTTATGATGTAACCGGAACTTGGAAGTTGAAACATTATTTTTTCTGAACCTTGAAGGAGATGCTAAATATAATTGTAATCTGTTTCCTTTTCAGCTAGATAGACAAAAAGTTTTCCTTTTGCATTCATGGCCATTCTTTATTGCATTTTAAGTCACTTTATTAAAAAAAAACATATTAATTGCATTTTTCTCCTTCATAGTAGTTTAGTGTATTTTAGTCATATCTGCTTATTTCAAAATTCTACAACGGAAAATTCATCTTTGACTTTGGCGCGAGCAGAAAGCGAGAGAGAGAGAGAGAGAGAGAGAGAGAGAGAGAGAGAGAGAGAGAGAGAGAGAGCAAGTTTATCTTGGAGTCGGTCGCAAATTGGCTAGACCTAGTAAAGAATCAAACGAAAACTTGTTGCAGGCGACTGAAATAAAAATACATAATCATAATTGTTTTTTCACTTAATTTCAGTAGTTTGAAACCACCTAACATCCATTTTATTCAGGACTTTAAAAATTACGTGACTCTTTGGTATTGACAAAGAAAAATCAAGCTTAAATTTTGATATGTAAGTAAATAAGTAGATACAGGTTATTTTCGTGCACCTTTCTAGGCCATTTTCTAATAATTTGAAGGTCACTTGATAGGTTATTTTCTGAACATTTTTAAACCACCAACTTCCGAATTCTATTTCACAATAATACTTGGGGCAAAATGTCTAATTTTTCCTAGAAAACACGAGAAAAATGTCTACGTCACAGCGAACTTCATTAATATGTTACAACGAAAGATATGAATTTCTGGAATATCATTTCTCTCTCCCCGATGGCTAACAGGAAATAGCCCGAAATCCAATTGAAAGAGTTGAGGTAATGAATTTTAAAGAGGATCTTTGCATCATAGGAACGGAGGGGCCATAAAAAGAGTGAGAGAAAACCAATAAAGCCCCCGCTCTCTTTCTGTTGCAAGAACGTGATTCTCGGTGACTTTCACCCGTAAGAATCTAAGGCTTCCACGTAACAATAGGCAGGAGGCATTCTGAAGAAAGATTCGAACAAGACGTTTATTTGACTCCGCTTGGAGCTTTCTCTGAGCAAGGAATTCCTCAACACTGGCGAGAAACTTCTCCCCGTTCGTGTGATTTTTCTCTACAGTCTCTAAACGATGTGGAATGATAGAAAATGCTGACCTCTACGTTATATATCTCGAAGTTGTGTTTCAGTTTCCCACCAAGATCCATAAATATCACCCCAAACCACAAAACTTTATCCCCGAGCAAGAGAAAATTAATTCACACTACTGATCATTGCTTGTGAGGACAATCGTTTGAAAGACAAAAGGCATGTTAAAAAAATAACAGTGTGAAAACCAATATTAATTCTATAGATATATATGATGAAAATAAAAAATAGTTCATTATAGTAAAGAACTGTTATACGACGTACGCTTTTAGAAGGAACATGAGTTCAGCCAATACGGAGCCAGTGCTAATCCGCTGTTGCCATACTAACTGCTAGCGGAGGGACACACAGAGAATTCGCTGTGTCCAATATTAAGCTTTTTTATATATAATGCATGCACATTATATTTGAGTACAGTGAAATTCTATAGTGAATATTTCTACACAAGATTATAATATCATATCACTGCAGCATATAAGAGAAACTCGTACTGAAGGTATTTATTGTAGAGGAACTGCAAGGTCATCATCATCCCTCTCGTATCTGTTTTTTTGGCATGTTTCCCAGGAGATTTGAATAGGGGTTCACAGATTTCCGTGGTAGATATTCTACCCTGTGTGACACCGTATGCACACCTACACCACGCGCCTTAACCGTAAGTTCTTGACTCTGGGAAATCACTGTTTCAGCATGCACGTCCTCCGTCGCCAATTCCTTGAAGTAAGAATATACTTTAAAAAATAGATTTCTGTATTGTGAACGTATTATTTTACCCTTGGTTCGTGTACTATTGGTGCTACTTTTTCGAGAGCGACATTCTTAAATAACACTCACGAAACACACACTATTGCACAGCGCGCTATGACGCCATGCGTCCCGGGTTCGAATCCCGACCTGGCCATGGGTGTTTGTAAGTGATCCTTCTACAATTTCATCATATTATCACTCAAAATCATCTTCGCGATTATCCAAAAGTGACAGAAAAGAGAAGTAAAATAAATCAAAGCAATCAATCAAGGGCTGTATTGAATCCTCTCACAACTGTTCTTCGTGGCGTACGAGTAAAATAATTTTACACTGTCCTTGCTACGAAAACGCAGAACTCAAACTGACTCAGGCTCGCAATGTTCTTGAACGTCCACGACAGTGAAGGGCGATTGTGCATATTCAGCCGAATTTAACACACATAGCTTTCCCAAGACACAACAACTCAGCGGCGTCAACACGGTGGCAACGAAAAAAATAGACGGAAGGAAAATGAAAGGGTTATTGTGTGTATTTTGAGACATGCTGTTTCCCGTGTTTCTTCAAGAAACGACAACTTGGGCTGTAGGAGACGGAAATTCATGGGACTTGGACAGTCAGGTTCAAAATGTCTTGCCCCATCTTATGATTAACCTTAAAGTGGCGAGTTTTCTGAAAACTTCTTGAGCGCAAGAAAAATACAAAACACGACATTTATCTTGCGCGCCGCAGTTTTCCTAACTGTACAACGTTGCACTCCTGCCATAGGTTGGTCGCCAAGGACAGGCTCTGCGTGGCCCCGCCCGATATCGTTTCTAAAAACGTACGTTTTATAGTGCAAAACTAACTTAATAACGGAAACGAAATGGAAATTCTGAGCCGGTGATTTTTCTTCTCTTTGCTTTATTACTGACTACTTTCTTGATTTGACACACACACACCTACATGGACGCTCACAAAAAGGGTTAAGGAGGACACTTGAATCAATTCGAATGTGAAAAATATTTAATAAATAGTTATTAGTTATTTATGTCTTACTTATGTCTACATTGCTTTATGTCCTTCTTGTTTCTCTTTTTTTTAAATTCTTCCTTTTTGATTATTTCTTTCACTACATTTTCTCTATCGTTTTCTGACTTTTTTCTCCATTGTTTTCTCTCTTCTCTCTCTCTCTCTCTCTCTCTCTATTCGTCTTTTTCCCTAGTTTACTTAATTTGCATTTCTTATCTTACTTTCATTATCTCTCTAACTCCCTTTCCCTAGTTTCTTCTCTTTCTACTCTCTCCCTCTCATTTACTTTATTTCTCTATCTTTTCTCACTCTCTCTCGTTCTTTTACATCTCTCTCTTTCAATGGGAGCCCTTAAAGATGACAATATTTAGCTAATAGGGAATCTGTGAAGAGCGAAAAATTGAACCACATTGTCTTGAAGAGGCATGAGCAACTCATGTGCACTTTGTGAACTGCGAGCTGCCCGCCCGATTAACAAATTTGTTCATAATGATGTACTTTAAGAAAAAAACAAAAAAAACTAGTCATTACCTATAACAATTAATTTGATCCATATGTTGCAGCATTGTTGAATTAATGTTGAATTACAATAAAAGCCACATTGTGGAGGACGATTCTTATACACTAATAGTACAATCATGTAAATAAACTACTAAAAATCAACAATACATATGCATATTAATTTTCGTCGCATTACATATTGAATTTTTACACACGTGCTTCCTTTAGCATGATCAAGAGACGAACAATCTGCTCTTTCGTTTTTGGGAGAACATTATAAGGTAAACATTTTTTTAAATGTTACATTTGAAGATTTGTGTACTTCACTGAAAGTTAATAACTAAGAGTAATATTGTTGCTAATATTTTTTCTTCTTGAGAGATATTCCTGAACAACAAGAATCACTTTGATACATTATGTATGTTAATAATTTTGAAGTTGCATAACTACCAAATCATAATACATTGATTGATTTATTTATTTCACGTCGCTTTTCAGCTACTTTTCGCAAAAAGGCGACGAGGAAACAGAACGAATTATTGTATTTTGCAATAAAACGTATTAATTCAAAAATAGAAAATAGTTAATCCAGAACAAAAGTAAAACTAATATATACGTACTTAGCTGCTGCATACTTAGAATGCATCTGCAACGATGTTTTATAGAACTTCAAAAGCGCCAATTTCTATCGTAATTACTTTATTTAATTAAATGCTTTTTTTCCATGGCGAAGTTGCAAAGAATAGTGCGAGGTACTAGTGACACCTTCAACATTTGAAATTAGGATAATTTCACTGCATTTCAATTGTACAACGTCCGTTGTTAAGCCATCGCCTACCGCCATGTTGTTTACATAGATTACATTATCTACGTGTTATTACATAGTCTGCATTGTCTATGCGTAGAATGTAGACTATCGTTGCACACGCGTACACTTTTCAAGGGTTTTGCTGTGAGGCATTGCTTGTAACAGAAAGTGAAGTTGAACGCCGGACTGCGTCGAAGGGAGAAAACTTGGCACTGAACTGGGCTCGGGAAGACTATGAATTATTCCCATTGAACGGAATGACCAACTTGTTGCATCCATTCTTGAGGCATGAAGAATAAAGCATATATCAAGCAGAGTTCTCTTCCAACCGAAAAAGAAAGAGGAAGGATGTGATTAAACTCATTATGACTGCGTAATGATACAAGAAGCAAAATTACAAAATTAATTTAGCAGGATTCCGTATCCATAACTCACTTCCTTTCTCACTGAGTCAGTGAGAATAAAGAAAATCTGCATTTCACAACCTCTGAAAGAGAAGGGCTAAATTAGCTTTTGAGTAGAGTAAATTTGTGACTCCCACTGCAACTTTGATTTCTTGACCAAACGACCACAAAAAGTTGAAAAACTCACTTTCTCTCCCCGTTCCGCGCCTCATTTAGTACGCTGACGACGTTTCACGGGTGCAAAAAAGGCAGTGATGAGTGAAAGAGGAGCTCTCCTCCTCCTCCTCCTCTCCTCTTCTCATCTTCTCATCTTCTTATTTTCTCATTTTCTCATTTTCTCATCTTCTCATTTTCTTATTTTCTCATTTTCTCATCTTCTTATTTTCTCATTTTCTCATCTTCTCATCTTCTCATCTTTTAAGGACCAAATGTTTGTAGATCGTGATCTTCGTAAACCTCTCTTCTTATCCTCTTATTTTCTCATTCTCTCATTCTCTCATTTTCTTATTCTCTCTACCTTTAGAATATTGTCGTCAACATTAGAGATGAAGTTGGAGTGCTGGAATCAAGGGGGCCAAATGTTTATATATGGTGATCTTCGTAAACTTTTCTCTCGGGGGGGGGGGAAGGATGTGGCATATACACATGCGCGCTCTCAGCTTAATTAATCTGCATGCATGCTTAATGTTTGATTTTTTTTGTTTCTAGTTCGACATGAGATACATACAATTTTATTTTTTGAAGTACCTAGGTTAATCTGTGACATACAACTAGCGATCGACACGACCACCTGACACACAGACACAGAGAGAGTGAGCAAATTTAAAGTGTGATCTATCGTGAATTAAACTAAGCTCCCTCACCCACCCACATATAGCCTTACAGGTGACTCAAAAGCAGAAATTGGTCATAGCGTGACAGGTCGATCTATCGTGAACTAAACTAACCTCCCCCACTCATACATACACACTATGTCTTACAATAAGTAAGGCTGCTATATCACATGTAAGGGCTGGCGGTTGCCAACACACACAAGATCTATTGCAAATTTTATTAACTTACGACATAAGCCATGGACACACACACACACCAAGCCTTCCAGATAGGCTATAAGCAACTCACCTCTTGCAATTGTATAACGGGGAAAATTAACCTACAGCTAGCAACACTGTTTGAGCTGCTTTCGACGAGTAGTGTTACCAAACTTACTTTTTGCAAATAGGCTCTACAGCTAGAGGCTTGAAACATATACCCTACCAGAGTATGCCAACTTACCTCATGTAAAAATATTACCTAGTACGGGTTAAGCTGTGACATACAACTAGCGAACAATACGACCACCTGACACACAGACAGCTTATACGCAGTTTTTCCTACACACGTACTGGGTTTAAAAGGTAACTTGCAACAACCATTTCACTCTCCTCCTATTATATAATAAAATTACCACAGGTTTTTGATACTTGCTGCCAGAACATGGTGGTTTTAGACTGGAAATTCAGCCCGATTATTCTATTTGTGCAAGAGAAAAATAATGATGCCTGCATTTGGAATATATAATTCTTCTTACGGTATTTTGCGTGCCCCAGTAACCTTGCTTTCGATTCACGGAAGCTATGACGTGTATTTCCTGTTTCGCGAACATACGAGAACCTTTCACAATGTCGCATCAGATAATAATATATTGCAAGAGCGAGTTGGTTGTGTATATAAATCTAGTCTTGGGGAATGGACATGAATATAATGTCAAAAATATAATGTCAAAGAAGGGAGGGAGACCATAACGGATAATTCTTATTTCGATGCCGGTCTACGACTCTGAGGGCTCAAGTTACAATGTTTACCTATGGCTGTACATATTTAAAAATGACCTGAGCAATTAAATGTTACAATACCGATCCTGATTTTTGTCGGATGACGTAGGTTGCAATCCCACCCCCGATGGCGCATAGACTTAAATGTTTCCATAACATGAAATACTGTTAATGGAAATCTGTCGTTTCTAATGTAAAAATCATATAACAAGAAAAAGAAGAAAATAAATGTTGCGAGCAAATACGGAGCCTCAACCCAAACACATAAATAATCAGACAAGATGTCAACGGTGCGTTCATAACTAACAAGTGATTATTCAAAAATTGAAATGGTGCAGGGGGGAAACAACCAACTAACTAACTAGGCTTCTTAAACCCGAGGACAGCAAATACAAGCCTATCCTGATCTGAGAAAGATCTCTATCTATTTTTTTTCCATCCCAACCGATTTTTTTTAGGTCTATTCAACCCCTCATGGTACACGAGTTCCCACTGCCCTGATGGTGGAGGAAGCGAATCTATTTGGACATGAAAGAGCACTATGTGTGGGAGACTATAATTTATACATGTGGTTGCTTGGATGCTTACAGAGGATGCCATAGCTCGTGCGATTGAGGCATTTTATTAAGCACATATTTTGATGAGTGTAAAGAATTAAATAAGTCACAAGGGGCTGAGGCATGGTTCGAATTTCTCGATCTAGGTATGGATGCAGACAGACACGAAGTTTTGTGTGTGGACACAAATGATAATGGAAAAAATGCCGTTCACCCCGATAGCATAGTGGTAATGTTGTTCTTGCCTCGTTTCCATCGACAACATAGTGGTTACACTGTCCAATATTAAGAAGTTTGAATATGCCTAACCTAAAATAAAATTCAAGAATTAATAGAGTTAAACATTTGCCACTCTGAAATGGCGACGGCTATCATAACATTATTTTCAGCGGGATAATAATGACAATATTATATATATTAAGGATTAGGCCCGAGGGATTCTTATTCACTACACTCGTTTCCGCACAACTCATCGACTACAAAGCAACAATGTTAGGAAGTGTGTGCATGGTCCCAAAAATACAAATTTAAAAATTACTAATGAGACATGAACTCTCTTCACTGGTGTGTATTTGAATATGCGAAAATAAGGTACTTTGAATAACCACAAAAAAGCTTGCAACGGTATAGAGAAGGGTCACAACTTCAAACTTTAGACGATTTTTTGTTAATCTGCAAAAGGCCAGGGCGTACGGTAAATTGATTTTATTGAAAAGTATGCAGAAGCAGTGTTGGAAGCAGTTTGAAGACTGAAACGGCTATGGAAGGACACTTATTATAATGTTAATATTTCAGTATAATGTTTTCAGAATTGCTTTTCGATAATGTTCGGTACTTAATTTAATCAATTGTTAGACAAAACATACATTCGAATTCAAGAACGGAAAATATGAACAGCAAATGAATGCTTTAGAGTAGATGTGATATTTAAAGGAGGTGATTATTTTTTTATTTTCTCAATTCAAACAAAAATTCATGAATATTATTATTATTGAATGGTTGGTTAGGTGCTCGGTTTACCTTGTCCCTCCGAACGAAAGATGGAATGTATACGAGCCTGTGCCTCCTAAGTTTATCGCGGGCTATGAGAATAAATCGCGAAATAAAACAAACTGGAAACTTTCAATATATATATATTTTTTATAACATACTTCACTAAGGAGGTCAAATGACAAGTTGGATTGCTATCCTTTTTATAATTTGTTAAATTTTATTACGAACGAGGAAAGAATGCATGGCACTTAATGCTGTAATGTTATTGATTAGATCATCGTTTATCTTGTCCGCATCGATTAATCTTCTTATGTTTTTTTTTTGTCTTTTCGTCGCGTCCATCTCTTCTGTTATCACAATCGAGACTTCTAGATTATTATTTTTTCTCCCTGCAATTTTAGAAATGTAATTTTTCATGATCATCCAGCGAACGCCTGAGATATTTCAGCAAAATGTCGATTATTCAATGGATGTTGTAAGGTTCCATGTTTTTTTTTCACTATCTCTTGTTTGGTCGATTTTGAATTTGGGAGTTATTTTTTTATTTTGCTTTTCGCGACATGTTCGACTAATCGTGACAATACGTTTCAATCTTTCTGCATAAACGTTGAAACGTTTCAACGAACAAACGTTGAACCAAAAAAATGTTTTCTCAAACGTTTAGACGACTACGAAAACGTTGAAATGTAAAATATTGTTGCATTGTAATCAAAAAAGAATTTGTTGAATATGCCTAACCTAAAATAAAATTCAAGAATTAATAGAGTTAAACATTTGCCACTCTGAAATGGCGACGGCTATCATAACATTATTTTCAGCAGGATAATAATAACAATATTATATATATTAAGGATTAGGCCCGAGGGATTCTTATTCACTACACTCGTTTCTAACCTGTCCACACTGGAAACCGAAAACACAAGTACGAGACACTAACTTGGGAGAGGACATGCAAAAACTCTGCAGGGCTCATCTTAAAAACTTCAGTAGATGTTTGTCATGGAACTCCCTCCTTAAATTCGATTCGAAAGGCACAAATATTCCGGTTCTTGAATAAGAAGCGCGTATGCCTTCGGAAAGAGAGAAGAAGAAATAAATAAATCAACTCATGCATATTCTTCATGTACGTACGCTTGGTGACAAGAAACAGTATTTTTTTTTCTCTTCAAGAAATTGTTTTCAACTTTTTGCTAGGTGACCCAACAGGAGTGGACGAAATAGCTTATTCATTCAAACTGGAAGCTTGCTTTTTTTTTCAACAATGGAAAACATATTATTTCCAGTGAAATATCGACTCAACTACCTAGAATGGCTACCACGGGCTTGGTGACTGAATACTAAAAAACTATCGAGCGACTTACTTCACAGCAGTGTCACTTAGTTTCAACAAGAACAGTTCAAGGCTTCCCGGGTGTCCTGCAAGGTTCGGCATTTATTTTTTTTAATAGCAAGCAGATGAACTGGCAGTTATTTTCTGGTAATTATGTCTTGCCGATGGCGTTGTCACTTTGTAATCAAAAAAAATGCTAGGTTTCGATTGATACCTGTTGGAGGCACATGGTGGTTCGATTTACAGGCCCAATCCCGATTTGCCTTTCCGTACATAAAGCAAACTTAAAGCTGCAATTCAATCAATAATTCACTGGTAATTATATTCTTGTGTCAAGTACATCCCCTCTCTAGGAACTTTTAACATATATACTGCTTGTTAAATAATATTGTGTTTCTGATTTTTTCATCCTCATAGTCATGAATAATCCAAGAGAAAAATATATTGTACTGACATTCGAAACATGCAATAAAAATGTATGATCAAAAAGCTAGCAAAAAGAATAAACAGTGAAGGTAATACACACAAGATTCGAGCCGTATGGTTTGAACAGAATTAGATACAAAATTGGATTGATCTTGCTCATTTATAGGGTGAGAGATGGAAGACTTCTGTTGCTAAACCTTCGGGTTTAAGAAGACAAGAAAATTAGTTGGTTAATACCGAGCTATTAGGAACTGGCATCCTTGAAACTTCATGCTGCAAGCCTCGTCCTCTACATGTTTATTTCCGACATAATCCTCACTCTTGTTATGCTTTTTTTTTTACAGATAACATCAAAAACCGTGACATGCGATTTTCTGGCTTTTTCATTCACAACATGGATATTCATGTTTCTCATCACATCGCAATAATGAGGATACTCAATACCATATAGGGTTTGGCGAGTCTCAGAGCTCCAGGAAAAAATAAACTCCTGTAGGATTTTCCGTGTAGCAGTAAGACACGCTAGTACCGTAAATTGAACTGCACATAATTTAGATTTTATTGAAAAACAAGCAGAAGCTGTGTTGGGAGCATTTTGAAGACTGGAACGGCTATGCAAGAACACTTATTATAATGTAAACATTTTAGTATAATATTTCGAGAATTGCTCTTCGGTACTTAATTTAATCAATTGTTAGACAAAACACAACATTTTGAAATGAGAATTTTTTTTTTGGTACTTGAGAAACTATTTAACACTCTTCGTAAAGCTGTATACACTATTTCCAATTTTTTGAGCCTGAAATTGTGGTGAAATCTTTTTTCTGTTCCTACAATAGTTAGCCTAGTTTTTTTAACAGTACATCTACAAATTCCATGGAAGTGTACCAGTTATCAGTAGTTACATTTCTGTTGGTATCAAAATTAGGTTTACACAGTCTTACTACAGCCTGCCTATGTATAGAAAGCTTTTTTCTCGTTTTCACATAACTCTAGCCTATCTGTTCTAATATGTTCTGATTATTAGTTCTAGTTATATTAGTACCAAGCGAATAGCAAGCTTGAGAATTGACATTAAATTCACTCAGAACTTGCAAAATTGTTTTCAGGGTTGACAAATCTCATACAACTCGGAAGTACTGCAAATCTAGCTGATGACATGGTTACTCGAAATATGTCCTGTTCCGTCTGTAGCAAAAAAAAATCGAAAGTTTTTGTTGTTCTATTTAAAATTATATTGTAAATAAGAAGTCCAAGGAAGTTTTTCAGTTCTGTAAGAGCACAAGTTGTGAGCACAACTCTATCAGAATTAACATATTTTTTTTTCTCACATTTTCAATTTATTTTCTTTGTCTATTTTAGCATGTTCTCCTGCATAGTATCTGTGATAATGTAGCCCCATGCATCAACTGGAACTATTTTGTTTTTTTTTTGTAGTTCGGGGAGAAACAAAAAATATATATATATATTCCGGGACTCTGGTATGTTTCGTAGTCTCCACTGAAGATCTCTTGAATTTATTTTTTATCATAAAAATATTTGTCACTTACTGTATCAGGTCCACTGTTTTGGTTGTCTTCATCACCGTCAACTGACACATATGAATCGGTATCATGATTGCTTTGAATATATTCTTCGTCCTCTGTATTGGAAAAATTCAATATCTGACACATCACTTGAAATCTCGGCAAGCATATTTGCAAGTTTCTGTTCGAAGTTCGGATCACGAAAGAAGAGGTCGCTTTGCCTGATATGTTCCATATTTTTTTTATTTAACTCACAGTACACACACAAACACAGTCGTGACGTTCGCTAAAACCGACACAGTGAGAGGGGTCTTCATATTGTAAGGCCAGTTCATCTGCTTGCTATTAAAAAAAATAAATGCCGAACCTTGCAGGACACCCGGGAAGCCTTGAACTGTTCTTGTTGAAACTAAGTGACACTGCTGTGAAGTAAGTCGCTCGATAGTTTTTTAGTATTCAGTCACCAAGCCCGTGGTAGCCATTCTAGGTAGTTGAGTCGATATTTCACTGGAAATAATATGTTTTCCATTGTTGAAAAAAAAAGCAAGCTTCCAGTTTGAATGAATAAGCTATTTCGTCCACTCCTGTTGGGTCACCTAGCAAAAAGTTGAAAACAATTTCTTGAAGAGAAAAAAAAATACTGTTTCTTGTCACCAAGCGTACGTACATGAAGAATATGCATGAGTTGATTTATTTATTTCTTCTTCTCTCTTTCCGAAGGCATACGCGCTTCTTATTCAAGAACCGGAATATTTGTGCCTTTCGAATCGAATTTAAGGAGGGAGTTCCATGACAAACATCTACTGAAGTTTTTAAGATGAGCCCTGCAGAGTTTTTGCATGTCCTCTCCCAAGTTAGTGTCTCGTACTTGTGTTTTCGGTTTCCAGTGTGGACAGGTTAGAAACGAGTGTAGTGAATAAGAATCCCTCGGGCCTAATCCTTAATATATATAATATTGTTATTATTATCCTGCTGAAAATAATGTTATGATAGCCGTCGCCATTTCAGAGTGGCAAATGTTTAACTCTATTAATTCTTGAATTTTATTTTAGGTTAGGCATATTCAACAAATTCTTTTTTGATTACAATGCAACAATATTTTACATTTCAACGTTTTCGTAGTCGTCTAAACGTTTGAGAAAACATTTTTTTGGTTCAACGTTTGTTCGTTGAAACGTTTCAACGTTTATGCAGAAAGATTGAAACGTATTGTCACGATTAGTCGAACATGTCGCGAAAAGCAAAATAAAAAAATAACTCCCAAATTCAAAATCGACCAAACAAGAGATAGTGAAAAAAAAACATGGAACCTTACAACATCCATTGAATAATCGACATTTTGCTGAAATATCTCAGGCGTTCGCTGGATGATCATGAAAAATTACATTTCTAAAATTGCAGGGAGAAAAAATAATAATCTAGAAGTCTCGATTGTGATAACAGAAGAGATGGACGCGACGAAAAGACAAAAAAAAAACATAAGAAGATTAATCGATGCGGACAAGATAAACGATGATCTAATCAATAACATTACAGCATTAAGTGCCATGCATTCTTTCCTCGTTCGTAATAAAATTTAACAAATTATAAAAAGGATAGCAATCCAACTTGTCATTTGACCTCCTTAGTGAAGTATGTTATAAAAAATATATATATATTGAAAGTTTCCAGTTTGTTTTATTTCGCGATTTATTCTCATAGCCCGCGATAAACTTAGGAGGCACAGGCTCGTATACATTCCATCTTTCGTTCGGAGGGACAAGGTAAACCGAGCACCTAACCAACCATTCAATAATAATAATATTCATGAATTTTTGTTTGAATTGAGAAAATAAAAAAATAATCACCTCCTTTAAATATCACATCTACTCTAAAGCATTCATTTGCTGTTCATATTTTCCGTTCTTGAATTCGAATGTATGTTTTGTCTAACAATTGATTAAA
The DNA here is from genome assembly GCF_977018435.1 of Lepisma saccharinum. Lineage (NCBI taxonomy): Eukaryota > Metazoa > Arthropoda > Insecta > Zygentoma > Lepismatidae > Lepisma > Lepisma saccharinum. Next base: position 173,175,325 of record NC_139230.1, on the reverse strand, counting down.
TTAAGTACCGAACATTATCGAAAAGCAATTCTGAAAACATTATACTGAAATATTAACATTATAATAAGTGTCCTTCCATAGCCGTTTCAGTCTTCAAACTGCTTCCAACACTGCTTCTGCATACTTTTCAATAAAATCAATTTACCGTACGCCCTGGCCTTTTGCAGATTAACAAAAAATCGTCTAAAGTTTGAAGTTGTGACCCTTCTCTATACCGTTGCAAGCTTTTTTGTGGTTATTCAAAGTACCTTATTTTCGCATATTCAAATACACACCAGTGAAGAGAGTTCATGTCTCATTAGTAATTTTTAAATTTGTATTTTTGGGACCATGCACACACTTCCTAACATTGTTGCTTTGTAGTCGATGAGTTGTGCGGAAACGAGTGTAGTGAATAAGAATCCCTCGGGCCTAATCCTTAATATATATAATATTGTCATTATTATCCCGCTGAAAATAATGTTATGATAGCCGTCGCCATTTCAGAGTGGCAAATGTTTAACTCTATTAATTCTTGAATTTTATTTTAGGTTAGGCATATTCAAACTTCTTAATATTGGACAGTGTAACCACTATGTTGTCGATGGAAACGAGGCAAGAACAACATTACCACTATGCTATCGGGGTGAACGGCATTTTTTCCATTATCATTTGTGTCCACACACAAAACTTCGTGTCTGTCTGCATCCATACCTAGATCGAGAAATTCGAACCATGCCTCAGCCCCTTGTGACTTATTTAATTCTTTACACTCATCAAAATATGTGCTTAATAAAATGCCTCAATCGCACGAGCTATGGCATCCTCTGTAAGCATCCAAGCAACCACATGTATAAATTATAGTCTCCCACACATAGTGCTCTTTCATGTCCAAATAGATTCGCTTCCTCCACCATCAGGGCAGTGGGAACTCGTGTACCATGAGGGGTTGAATAGACCTAAAAAAATCGGTTGGGATGGAAAAAAAATAGATAGAGATCTTTCTCAGATCAGGATAGGCTTGTATTTGCTGTCCTCGGGTTTAAGAAGCCTAGTTAGTTAGTTGGTTGTTTCCCCCCTGCACCATTTCAATTTTTGAATAATCACTTGTTAGTTATGAACGCACCGTTGACATCTTGTCTGATTATTTATGTGTTTGGGTTGAGGCTCCGTATTTGCTCGCAACATTTATTTTCTTCTTTTTCTTGTTATATGATTTTTACATTAGAAACGACAGATTTCCATTAACAGTATTTCATGTTATGGAAACATTTAAGTCTATACGCCATCGGGGGTGGGATTGCAACCTACGTCATCCGACAAAAATCAGGATCGGTATTGTAACATTTAATTGCTCAGGTCATTTTTAAATATGTACAGCCATAGGTAAACATTGTAACTTGAGCCCTCAGAGTCGTAGACCGGCATCGAAATAAGAATTATCCGTTATGGTCTCCCTCCCTTCTTTGACATTATATTTTTGACATTATATTCATGTCCATTCCCCAAGACTAGATTTATATACACAACCAACTCGCTCTTGCAATATATTATTATCTGATGCGACATTGTGAAAGGTTCTCGTATGTTCGCGAAACAGGAAATACACGTCATAGCTTCCGTGAATCGAAAGCAAGGTTACTGGGGCACGCAAAATACCGTAAGAAGAATTATATATTCCAAATGCAGGCATCATTATTTTTCTCTTGCACAAATAGAATAATCGGGCTGAATTTCCAGTCTAAAACCACCATGTTCTGGCAGCAAGTATCAAAAACCTGTGGTAATTTTATTATATAATAGGAGGAGAGTGAAATGGTTGTTGCAAGTTACCTTTTAAACCCAGTACGTGTGTAGGAAAAACTGCGTATAAGCTGTCTGTGTGTCAGGTGGTCGTATTGTTCGCTAGTTGTATGTCACAGCTTAACCCGTACTAGGTAATATTTTTACATGAGGTAAGTTGGCATACTCTGGTAGGGTATATGTTTCAAGCCTCTAGCTGTAGAGCCTATTTGCAAAAAGTAAGTTTGGTAACACTACTCGTCGAAAGCAGCTCAAACAGTGTTGCTAGCTGTAGGTTAATTTTCCCCGTTATACAATTGCAAGAGGTGAGTTGCTTATAGCCTATCTGGAAGGCTTGGTGTGTGTGTGTGTCCATGGCTTATGTCGTAAGTTAATAAAATTTGCAATAGATCTTGTGTGTGTTGGCAACCGCCAGCCCTTACATGTGATATAGCAGCCTTACTTATTGTAAGACATAGTGTGTATGTATGAGTGGGGGAGGTTAGTTTAGTTCACGATAGATCGACCTGTCACGCTATGACCAATTTCTGCTTTTGAGTCACCTGTAAGGCTATATGTGGGTGGGTGAGGGAGCTTAGTTTAATTCACGATAGATCACACTTTAAATTTGCTCACTCTCTCTGTGTCTGTGTGTCAGGTGGTCGTGTCGATCGCTAGTTGTATGTCACAGATTAACCTAGGTACTTCAAAAAATAAAATTGTATGTATCTCATGTCGAACTAGAAACAAAAAAAATCAAACATTAAGCATGCATGCAGATTAATTAAGCTGAGAGCGCGCATGTGTATATGCCACATCCTTCCCCCCCCCCGAGAGAAAAGTTTACGAAGATCACCATATATAAACATTTGGCCCCCTTGATTCCAGCACTCCAACTTCATCTCTAATGTTGACGACAATATTCTAAAGGTAGAGAGAATAAGAAAATGAGAGAATGAGAGAATGAGAAAATAAGAGGATAAGAAGAGAGGTTTACGAAGATCACGATCTACAAACATTTGGTCCTTAAAAGATGAGAAGATGAGAAGATGAGAAAATGAGAAAATAAGAAGATGAGAAAATAAGAAAATAAGAAAATGAGAAGATGAGAAAATGAGAAAATGAGAAAATAAGAAGATGAGAAGATGAGAAGAGGAGAGGAGGAGGAGGAGGAGAGCTCCTCTTTCACTCATCACTGCCTTTTTTGCACCCGTGAAACGTCGTCAGCGTACTAAATGAGGCGCGGAACGGGGAGAGAAAGTGAGTTTTTCAACTTTTTGTGGTCGTTTGGTCAAGAAATCAAAGTTGCAGTGGGAGTCACAAATTTACTCTATTATTATCATTGAATGGTTGGTTAGGTGCTCGGTTTATCTTGTTCCTCCGAACGAAAGATGGAATGTATACAAGCCTGTGCCTCCTAAGTTTATCGCGGCTATGAGGATGAATCGCGAAATGAAACGAACTGGAAACTTTCAATATATATATATTTTTTATAACATGCTTCACTAAGGAGGTCAAATGACAAGTTGGATTGCTATTTTTTTTATAATTTGTTAAATTTTATTACGAACGAGGAAAGAATGCATGGCACTTAATGCTGTAATGTTATTGATTAGATTATTGTTTATCTTGTCCGCATCGATTAATCTTCTTATGTTTTTTTTTTTGTTTTTTTCGTCGCGTCCATTTCTTCTGTTATCACAATCGAGACTTCTAGATTATTATTTTTTCTCCCTGCAATTTTAGAAATGTAATTTTTCACGATCATCCAGCGAACGCCTGAGACATTTCAGCAAAATGTCGATTATTCAATGCGTGTCATTCTAAAGAATGAAGAGATCTGAACCAGTTAATGGATGGGGTGATGTAAACTACTCATTATTCATCCTCTTGATGAGACCACTCGTCATTGACATGACGAGTTATTGCTTGGCATGCGAAAGGTGCAAATTACACAAAGGAATTAAACTACTGAAAAGACAATGGACACTCGTTGTGTTTTGTGAACCGTTGAACCTGTATCATGGCTGGGTGTAGGATAATTACCTGTCTAACTGAAGTCTCTTAGCTGAATGAAAATAGCGAAGTCCTCTGTAAGCTTCTCTCTTATCCTGACCAAAGCGTGCTTCCACTATCGACCTCCTGCCTTGCTGACCACCTTCCTCTACCAACTCAATTCCCAAAGTCCGGTCTCTTCCCAGCTTGTCTCACCTCTATATTCACTGGCCATCGAGCTCTTCCTCGATGCCGAATCGCCGAATCGTGTTTATTATAATTGCTACCATGCAAACCGCTGACACCATAACCAGAAGTGTTACCTGTTCCTGAAAGCTCAGGAAGTTTGCATGGCACAACACAACGCATTGTAAACATGCCTAAGAGGCTTGAGACAGCTGAGAAAAACAAGTGAATGCCCTGGTCAACATGAAGCGTTCAGAGAGACTTAATAAAATAAACATACAATCTTAGGGATTGATACGAATGGATGTTGTAAGGTTCCATGTTTTTTTTTTTCACTATCTCTTGTTTGGTCGATTTTGAATTTGGGAGTTATTTTTTTTATTTTGCTTTTCGCGACATGTTCGACTAATCGTGACAATACGTTTCAACCTTTCTGCATAAACGTTGAAACGTTTCAACGAACGAACGAACGACGGAAAATACAGAAACAAAATCAACGACTTTCTAAACGTTGTAACGTTGTGAGAAACGACGTATATAAATAAACGTTTATTTATATACGTCGTTTCTCACAACGTTACAACGTTTAGAAAGTCGTTGATTTTGTTTCTGTATTTTCCGTCGTTCGTTCGTTCGTTGAAACGTTTCAACGTTTATGCAGAAAGGTTGAAACGTATTGTCACGATTAGTCGAACATGTCGCGAAAAGCAAAATAAAAAAAATAACTCCCAAATTCAAAATCGACCAAACAAGAGATAGTGAAAAAAAAAAACATGGAACCTTACAACATCCATTCGTATCAATCCCTAAGATTGTATGTTTATTTTATTAAGTCTCTCTGAACGCTTCATGTTGACCAGGGCATTCACTTGTTTTTCTCAGCTGTCTCAAGCCTCTTAGGCATGTTTACAATGCGTTGTGTTGTGCCATGCAAACTTCCTGAGCTTTCAGGAACAGGTAACACTTCTGGTTATGGTGTCAGCGGTTTGCATGGTAGCAATTATAATAAACACGATTCGGCGATTCGGCATCGAGGAAGAGCTCGATGGCCAGTGAATATAGAGGTGAGACAAGCTGGGAAGAGACCGGACTTTGGGAATTGAGTTGGTAGAGGAAGGTGGTCAGCAAGGCAGGAGGTCGATAGTGGAAGCACGCTTTGGTCAGGATAAGAGAGAAGCTTACAGAGGACTTCGCTATTTTCATTCAGCTAAGAGACTTCAGTTAGACAGGTAATTATCCTACACCCAGCCATGATACAGGTTCAACGGTTCACAAAACACAACGAGTGTCCATTGTCTTTTCAGTAGTTTAATTCCTTTGTGTAATTTGCACCTTTCGCATGCCAAGCAATAACTCGTCATGTCAATGACGAGTGGTCTCATCAAGAGGATGAATAATGAGTAGTTTACATCACCCCATCCATTAACTGGTTCAGATCTCTTCATTCTTTAGAATGACACGCATTGAATAATCGACATTTTGCTGAAATGTCTCAGGCGTTCGCTGGATGATCGTGAAAAATTACATTTCTAAAATTGCAGGGAGAAAAAATAATAATCTAGAAGTCTCGATTGTGATAACAGAAGAAATGGACGCGACGAAAAAAACAAAAAAAAAACATAAGAAGATTAATCGATGCGGACAAGATAAACAATAATCTAATCAATAACATTACAGCATTAAGTGCCATGCATTCTTTCCTCGTTCGTAATAAAATTTAACAAATTATAAAAAAAATAGCAATCCAACTTGTCATTTGACCTCCTTAGTGAAGCATGTTATAAAAAATATATATATATTGAAAGTTTCCAGTTCGTTTCATTTCGCGATTCATCCTCATAGCCGCGATAAACTTAGGAGGCACAGGCTTGTATACATTCCATCTTTCGTTCGGAGGAACAAGATAAACCGAGCACCTAACCAACCATTCAATGATAATAATATTCATGAATTTTTGTTTTGAATTGAGAAAATAAAAAAAATAATCACCTCCTTTAAATATCACATCTACTCTAAAGCATTCATTCGCTGTTCATATTTTCCGTCCTTGAATTCGAATGTATGTTTTGTCTAACAATTGATTAAATTAAGTACCGAACATTATCGAAAAGCAATTCTGAAAACATTATACTGAAATATTAACATTATAATAAGTGTCCTTCCATAGCCGTTTCAGTCTTCAAACTGCTTCCAACACTGCTTCTGCATACTTTTCAATAAAATCAATTTACCGTACGCCCTGACCCCTTTGCAGATTAACAAAAAAATCGTCTAAAATTTGAAGTTGTGACCCTTCTCTATACTGTTGCAAGCTTTTTTGTGGTTATTCAAAATATTTTATTTTCGCATATTCAAATACACACCAGTAAAAAGAGTTCATGTCTCATTGGTGATTTTAAATTTGTATTTTTGGGACCATGCACACACTTCCTAACATTGTTGCTTTGTAGTCGATGAGTTGTGCGGGTACAGATGTGAAGTAGTTAATAAGACCCCACACAGACAAGCCCCCCACCATTTCTTTCCGACATAGTTGTTGTTTTGTTACTAGAAAATTGTTATGATTACAGTACACCTGTATCAGTATAGAATAACATAGTGCCATTTTCTGTTTCTGTTGCCAACAAAGCAAATCTACAGGCCACAGGTTCGAGAAACAAGACATTTTTTAAAAATTCTCCTGCGCATAACATGGACCACCTATAGCGATGATATAATATAGATAACATAACCCTACAGCTCTACAGCACCATGGCGAGCCTTGGCTTACCTACCGACTGCTGGTCTCCCTCCCACACTGTTCCACCGTCACCTGTTATAGCGTGGAGGTCTCAGACCAGTGTTGGGGTGACGAGTGATCAGCCCGACGAACCCCCAGCCGTTATTGTAGGTCTTCTTGACCAGGTTACGCTCACTCACTCGGAGCTTCCCAATTTCCTCACGATGGTGGGTTGCCACCGGCCCTATACGTAGGCCGAATAAATTCCAACCAGAGCCGGATTCGAACCTACGCCGTCCCGCAGCGAACAATCTCAAGACGAGTGAACGCCTTAACCCGCTCAACTACGGAGGAGGACATATAATATAGATCGTATTAACAAATATACTTCAAAATTATGTAATAAGATTTTGGTTTAGTATTTAATCACAGCAGCAAAAACAAACTCTCCATTCGCTTCACAACAGAAGTTAAGTGCATTTTGCATACATGAAGAAGCAGAAATTTATGCCCCGAGGTGTGCTGTTGGAAGACTATACAATAAGACGCGGCACCTCATTCTTTACAATAATAAGTAAGCAGTGGAGTAAAAAATCCTCTGTTTTATTTTGATGTAAAAAAAAGTTTTAGTCCATACATTGATCTGATCCCCCTTGTCCAAAATAATAATAATAATAATAATAATAATAATAATAAGCTCCGGTCTCATCTGGAGATTGCAACACTGATATGTCCGTCTATTCAGAAAAAAAACAAAAGTTTTAACATCCATGGACAATACCGTACAGCAGCTGTTGAGTCCCCCATATGTAAAATTTCTTTTTTTTCCTCGTTAGCTGAACGCGAAGATGAGGATTGGAAGATGCTCGAGACTCCCCGTTCATTCGGGTATAACATCTTTCCTTTCTAACACTCCATTTTTTTTTCTGTAAGAGGGGGCATTTCTTTAGATACCAGGAGCACCTGTCTGATGTGACCGCTCTCTGTTTCCAACTTCGCCACTGGACCGTTAACAAAAGCCAATTTCTACGCAATTCATAACCGTTAGTTGATATGTAAATATATTCAGCAATACTGAAAACTCACAGACGTAATAATAATTCAAGCAGATCACGATACAGCCGTATGCATGTAAAACTATTTTCGTCACACACAGGCAAAAAAATAAAAAGTAACATTTCTCTCCTTCCCTTGCTTTTAGCCATCTTCAAATAAAATAGCATCCAGTATCCTTCTAGATAGGAGGTGAAACATAACTAGCGAAAGTAATAAAATCGAAGTGTGAATTATTTTGTTATGATCTCCCTCCCTTCTTCGCATGCATGTTTCATATCACGCTCGCTGACATTGAAATAAGCAAAAACAATTGCAAGACAGCACAGGTTATAACCCATCGTAACTAGGTCTGTTTTTTTTTTAAAAAAAATAATAATCGTCAGTCCATATGACAATGCTTTTGTGACGTGCACACCCTTTTTTTGGTTGTTGTCCGTGATGAAATTTTTTATCATTGATAGGCCGGGGACTGAGCTTCTAACTTTCCACATTTACAAACAATATCGTTTACAATAATACCTTCGCTAGAAAGCACAGTACAATAAATATCCTTTTTTATATATAAATATTTTAAGTTATGCAATAACTTTGGACAGCAGCTAATTATCATGGCATTATATTCGCGTCCATGTCTGAAACTAGTTTTTATACACACAGCCAACTCACTCATGCAATATAATATCTGATGTAATATAATACAAACAGCTGTGGAAGATTGTCGTCTCTTCGCGAAACAGGACGTACACGTCAGAATTGTGCAGAAGATAGGGTCGACCCCCTTGTCGATTTTGGTGATGTAGAGTACGTGTACGAAATTTGGAGGTCAAGGGTGGGCCAATTGTCAATTTCTTTTCGATAGGATCATCGTAGAGACATGCGCTAGCATTGGCTCCTAACAAAATAAACATAAGTTATCATGGTTGACCAATGTATGCCAAAGTTTGGTGGTCCTGAGTTCAAGAATAAAAGATGTTTGCACACACCCACCCAAAACTTTTAATCACTCGTAACTTCCGAACATGTAGCCATAGAGAGGTCTGGGGTTTAGTGTGTTAGTCGAGTCTCGGTATCCTCCGTCCTCCCATACCAAAAATTTAGTATAGGTCATCATCATAGAACCAAATTTTCATCAATCGAAAAAATTTTCCAAGTCCTGCACAGCCCGTTTACGTTTGTCGCAACTATCTTGAATTAACTAAGCGAGTCCAGATAGCGTTGGCATTATTCTGCCTTCAGTTTCTTCACAGTAACATCAATTCATATTAACAACTTACGAGAGAACATCATGCATCTCATTTACAACAGAGCAATTTAATATCCTCGTCTAGTACGCTGCACTTTTTTGCAGTGCAGGTGTATCCCGGTGTCAGGCTGGTGAAAAAAAATAACGTTCAACCAAGTAGACAAATAGCAGTGTTCAAGTTCAGAAAATTCAACAAATACCTGTCTACTGCTTTAAACATTCATTTGATTAGTTAACCACTCACCACGTGGTCATACACCACACCACATATTACACCTCTCCAAGACGTGGTGCAGACACCAAATACACTACGTGACACCCAAAATCAACAAAATAGGTTGCACCGTGTAACCAACTAGACGCGTGAGTGCAGTCAAAAAATACAGCGAACTAGACAAAACTATTGAATCAAAATAATCACGTGGCATTCTCTTTGAATCTGACTTCACCCACCCCACCACGCACTCCTGGCAAGGTTATAGAGGCCAGGTATCCTAAAAAACAACAATTATTATTTGTTTGTTTGCATCACAATACAGAAATAATAAGAGGCACGCACGCGTGTGTGGCACATCATTCCCCCGAGAGAGGTTTACAAAAATCACAATATATAAACATTTGGTCCCCCGGGGACTTCGAAAATTACAATAAGATGCATTCGCTTGTTACTGTTGCCAGCTATAGGTCTCTCTCTCTTTATCTTACAGCAACGTTGGCATCTCTATTTTTTTTAGTTGTAGGCGGTTTGCCAACACACTCTAGTTAATAATACTACATATTATACACACACACACGCACACACATACTGCGCTACCATCCATCCACCCATCTCTCTCTTTTACGGCAGTGCCGGCTCTCCTTGCCCTGTATATGTAGGTTGGCAACATTGCTTTATGCACTGTAAAGCAAACCTCAAGCAAAATTGCCAGCCCCTTGCTTGAGGTTAAGTTAGACAAAAAAAGCTGTAGGTAGGCTGTCGGCCGTTTAACTCTTCCCTCCCTCTCTTCTCTCTCTTTTTTGTAAAAGGCTATGGCAAAAGTACCAGTAGGTTGGCAACCTTGCTTTATGCACTGTAAGGCAAGCCTCAAGCAAGATTGCCTGCTCCTTGCTTTAGGTTAGGTTAGGCCAAGACAAAAACCTTGGTGATTTTTTCGAGTGAGAAGTTGGTAACACTGTAGAAAAAGGTTGCCAGCTCCTTGTTTTAGGTTAGGTTACCCCGAAAACCTTGGTGATTTTTTCAAGTAAGAAGCTAGCAACACTGCACCATCAAATAGAGCTCATGCCTTACGAGAAAAATCCATTAAGGCAAGCTCACCACTTCAGCTCACCACAAGAGGACGTTCAACCGGGTTGATTGCACTACTCTTTTGCTAAATTAATGGCAACTGTTTGAAAAAAAAAGTCATGCGTGCTTTCAAATATAAAACTTCAGGATTCGGATCTTCATATATAAATAAGATTTTAACGAATAAAATACTAAAAAAAGTATTAAATTTGTATTGGGTTATTGTTGTTAAGCCAAAATAAAAGGTTCAATGCTTCTTTAATTCTCTCAGCTGATTCAACACATACACAATTACAGCTGGTTGACTATCAAATATTAAAGATTCTTAAAACAGCATTAAGAGTAATTTAATTTTACTTACATAATGCTATATTCTGACACTTTACTGATAGCATCCAACAGTGACTGAAAGAAAGACAGACTGGTTGTGTCATCATTATCTCAAATTTATTTCGTTCATGTTGAACAGTAAATTTTCAATTTTTATTTTACATATTGCCAGAAGCATCAATATAAAACTTAAGAATAAACAGTAATATTTTTTTTCGCTTCGGCTTCTATGGTCAGGTTGCATAGCATTGAATGCAGTTTTTTTTTGTTATATTTTCTCTTGGCGAATTACCAGTTTGGAAAGTAATAGAATTATTTACTAAAGATGTTAATTTATTTTATATGATAGATTTTTAAAAATGCGCGTGCTCAATTTAGTGACAAATATGCAGGTAATCAGGAAATTGAAGGTTCTCTTTCCTTCTGGAGTGCAATGCTGTTTAGCGATAACCGAGGTTCCATTTTCCTTAGTTATATAGTAAGCGAATTCTGTGACGGTTAACCGATGAAAACTAATTTCAAAGTGCTTCTGGCAAGTGAAGAACATACTGACAGTCTAATTATGGAGAAGACGTGAATTTGTAACTGGTCTCTCTCCCAATATAAGATAATCAATTCACTCATAAACTTGAGCTCAAGTGTCTGAGGGGGAAACATGTAATTAGAGATAAAGATCATTTCACTTTGACGTTGCTTGGTGTATATCTACATTTTGCTTGACATTTATTTCAGGTATATTTTCTAGAATGTAAAAAAAATATAAATCTTACCTCCTGCGTAAATGCAAATTCTTATGGGTGAAAATAAATTTCCATTAATCGACACTTCCTGCAAGTGCAAGGCTATACTATCTGCGTGAATTCAATTTCAAGTGAAGTGAAGGATTTGAATACTTATATGATAGATCCATTCCACATATTAAATGTAATAATTATTTCAAGCAAGAAGTAACATCGTTTACATTACTTAATTACTTTTAGTATTATTGCGAGAGGTGTGAAACAATCACGCGTAAATGATTAAGACAAAGCGGATGGAAAGCCATTAGAAAACATGATCAAATTTGTATAGCTTTTATTTTGGATAATTACGAAGTACTGTTTAGAATGACTCAGTTCATGGCACGTTTTATCACTGCTGCTTTTTCGATTTTCCTTTTGGATTCGAAGAAGATATAAGGGCTATAGGATGAAACACAACTTGCAAAACGCCGAAAACATCGTGAGTTGGTGGAGAAGAGATATCCCAAACATACAGATCAATCATATCGTAATATCCGTGTTTCTATCAATAATGTATGTGCCGCAACTCATACTTCAACAGCCCGACCCTGTGGCCGAGTGGTTAGCACATCGCGCTGCGACGCCAAGGGTCCCGGGTTCGAATCCCGGTCGGATTTGGTTGTTTGTAAATGTCCATTCATCAATTTCATCATTTCATCACTCATCCCCATCTTCGCAAATTAGCCAAGAGGCACAAAACGCGAAGTAAAATAAACTAAATCAATCAATCAATCATACTTCAACATTCTGGCAATACACAAGATTTTTGTTACACTAGCTGTGTACGCACTATTGTGAAAATGTGAAAAAGAAGTTAGTGCAGTCTAAATTTTTGGATGTTAACAGGCCGATGCCAAGTTTATATTGAAATTCGATTTTAAAATGTAGAGAAGCACAAAACAGGCTTTATATTATTATTTCAAATTAGTTTAAATATAAATTTAATAAAAACGAGAAAAAATTAATAAGAATATATTAAATGAAATATTAATTTCAGAGACTCATTGCTTGATATATGCAGTGCAGAAATTACACGACCCTTCTATAAACACCAGGTTGGTTTTGCTAAATATCGATTTGTTTAAATAGGTTGTTTTATTAATCAACAATTTAATTACAAACATATTGATACTAATGAAACTATTCTTAATTATAGGGACATTAAAATGTTAGACGTTAGTATCTATTAAAATTAAACCAAACTTCAAGACAGACTTCTTCACGCAAATACGTTAAAAATCAGAAAATAATCGTGAATTTCAAGAATGAATTTATTTAACCGGTGGTCTTACAGGTACAAAGAAACAACTTTAGCAAGTAAAATTTCTGCTTAAAAAAATAATGGCCTGTTAAAATGATTTCCTATTCTGTAAGAAGATATGCATCTATTAACGGAATTGCAATCTTTAGAAGTATTCAAGACATGTATCTTAAAAGCTCCATTTCTACCAATTACACCCCCAGAAGTAAAGTGACCCGCTTCACCGCCTTCGCGTCTTTCATCTCGCGTCATGATACGCTCTCCAAAACAGAAGAGCGACGAGTAATCCGTTCAAATGATGCCGGGGTCCTGAATGAGCGAAGAACATCGCAGAAAAGAGCAGCGGGGTGTTATTGAACGAGGCCCTTCGCAAAGTGATAGCGGTGAATTGCTTCTTTGTACTTAAATGAGATTAAACAAGGAAGTAAAGTTTACTGAGAGATGATGAAGTTACCTAAGATCACCGTTAAAGAAATATCGGACAATCATCTAGTTGTTCATTGCGTCAATTAGATACACAAACTATTATACAATATTATACACTGTGTATTATTTATGATAAAACGAACTACACAATCATAATAAAATGAAATAATACCAAATAAATATAAATAATGATGGGATTAAAATATTTTTTAAAATTTGTTTAATTTTACTTCGCTTTTCTGCCACTTTTGGCTAATCTCAAAGATGCGGATGAGTGATAAGATAAAATTGACGAAGGGGCACTGACAAAGAACACACATGCCCAGGCAGGGATTCGAACCTGGGATCCCTGGCGTCGTAGCGTGGAGTAAAATACTATTGCATTAGACAGAGGATAATCGGGTATGACATCATGCTGTATTGGTGGCCGAGAGCGTTGAGTAGTTGTCTCTCAATCTTACAACCAAAGGTTCCGGGTTCGAATACCTGGGTATACATGTTTCTGTATGAGTATACCTTCGTACAATGCCTGTATTCACCATTCACCTTCATCGTGGTGATTGACTTGATAGACAGAAAAGCTAGGTAAAATAAGAACAAATATGAATCGGGTGTGAATTTCTATGTGTAACTTTAAAAGCGTCAGTTAGTGTAGTTAAATTGCATAAATAAATATAATTATTGGCAAATGTAAAGCCGTGATATAAAATATACCCATGACAGATAGTATACCCAAACGCATCAAAATCTAAACCTGAATTTAAGGCCTATGACGCGTCATGAAACCAGAGGATCTCAAATCGTATTAAAAAAAAAATACTTTTGAACATTTTCTTTGCAAAGAAACATCATATTTGCACCAACTAGGATAAAATCGAAAGTAAACTTCAACTGGATAAACCTTGAAATCAAGTTTATAGCTCAGACCAAATGTTTAAATGCACCATGGAGAAATATGAAAAAAATAATCATACACTTAATTGCACAAAACATTGTACAGGATCACTATAAATCCAAATATTTCTACATCGCGCTATAGAATTCTTCACGCATATCTTGAAAATAATTATAATTGGTGTCTTAAATATTTGCTTGGCCCAATCTTCTTTGATGCCAAGGTTCATTTGAGGGTCTTAATGTATTTCATGAAGTATTCTCCCAATGAAACTTTATTGCAGTAATTTTCATTTGGGGCTTTTTTTATGAGCACAAACATCGATATTTGCTTCTCTGTGACTCGAATAAGGCAACTGCCTCTCGGATGCTGCTGCTTATAAACATGCAGATATAATTACACTGGGACTTGCAAAGAATAATATTTCACAGTCGGGTCTCAGTTTTATGAAATTTCCTCACTTGTGTTATCTGAGAGTATTTCGGAAGCAAAAACTTTGCTCTTATTTTATCACCTCTATAAAAAGAAGCATATTGTCACCGTAGGGAAGACATTAAGTAGCAAGTTTAGTAAAGATTCGAGACCATTTGCATTTCATAAAGGAATCCTCTTGTAATATTAATGAAGTTTGTAAGGGTGAACATCTGAAAGTCTCATAGATGACCTTTTCGAATTGCCAGCATCCTTCAAAACAGTGGAAATACATTTAATCATAAATTCATTTTATGGAGCATTCTATTATATTTTATTGTTCAAATAGTTACATATTACATTAAAATATGCTGTAATAAACACACTGAAAATGTTCTCTAAATGTCAGATGTTTAAGATTATAAAACTTATGCTTTGAATTCTAAGTACTAACAATATATTTACATTGGCTTCCCATGTTTTACCAACTTCAGTGTTCGAAATAATACTGTTCAGAATTTCCGATTAACTTAATGGTTAGCGCTCCTACCTTTGGTGCGAGCGGTCCAGATCTCAATCTTCGATGGGGCTTCAAATTTCGTTGTGTACCCAGCATCATGAGGACAATTGAGAAGCTACTTGAAAGCAATATTAACGGACCCCTGTCTCGAAATCCACAAAACAGCGGCGATGGGACTCGATGCGGTGCCCATGTGTCACCCAATGACAAGAAGCTTGGCAGGCGTTATCCCGTAAATGGCTGTTGTGCCATGGAACCACAGCCACAACTTAATAATATTTCTTAATTATGTTTCACAAAATACTTTGTTATATTTTAATGTAATTAGAATAAAAGTATTATTATAATATATAATTTGACGGGTTACTTGTATGAAATTATTACAATAAACATTGTTAGGCATAAATGTTCACAAACCTTAACATTAAATAAATAGTATAGTTCTATTTTAAAGAATGTCCAAAATATATCCAAATATGCAATTCAACACAATGCTCGGGGTTTCTTAAAAGGCGTTCAATAGAACTTGTCAATAGACTTCCATCACACATTGACTTTATTTCAAATTTCAGCAAGTG
The DNA here is from genome assembly GCF_977018435.1 of Lepisma saccharinum. NCBI lineage: Eukaryota > Metazoa > Arthropoda > Insecta > Zygentoma > Lepismatidae > Lepisma > Lepisma saccharinum. The sequence continues at coordinate 173,159,877 of NC_139230.1, read as the reverse complement.
GTATCGGGATATATATCGATCTCTACAGAAAGTTCGCGCAAGGTCCATTACCTGTCAGTCTCCAGGATCGACATTTCGACCAGACAATCTCTCGTCTTCAACTTTGTTGTACCGTTGCGAAAAAACCTGTACTATCTCATGGGATTTGTCGATTGCAAAAGGTTTTATCTATTTTTTTCGCCAGTGTAGTCTTTGCAGCATGTTTTAGAACATCTGCATTTCAGCTTTCCATATTATAATGAGACGTGAAACTTACACCATGTCCCGGGAATCTATGTAGCAAACGAATGAAAACAAGTCATCAGTGCAAGTAGGACTCGGCAGGGTTTGACCGATGAACGAGTGAGAGGGAAAGTTAGTGCACGGAGGAGAAAACGCGGCTGGAGCCGTTTGCAGCAGCACGCTCTGCTTTGCTCCACCCATTCGCTTTCTTCTCTTTTCTACCGTTATGCGCGACGTTGCTCCACAGACTCCCGAGAGAGTACCTGGGACTCTGACGGACCGATCTTATACTCCTCTCGGCCAGACACGTTATGTCGTTGCATTATCCTTCGTCACCTTTGACTGAGGGCAGAGCTTTTCTGACTGCAGCAGAGTGCAGACAAGTTATTGCAAGTTAATCGGGAATGATCGAATGAGTTTCGAATTCTTGACAAAGTATCACCCAAGCCTCGTATCAATATCATGCAGTGCTGTTCTATATTAGGACCTATATCAAATGCTTGGGAAATTACAAGGATGGGATTTATAAATCAAAGCAGTTACTGCATATTCCTTATTATGTAAAAATGATCATCCATTAATCGCAATAGGATCTGAAGATTTAGATACATGGCAAGACAATTGATGCACGAATACGATTCATTGATTGATTGAATTGTTGTTTTAAGTTCACTTTATGCACAAAAAGGCTAATCGGGACTGGACCTACAGTTTAAAGTAGGATCCGAACCACTGTGTCATGCGCCTCCACCGGGTATCGAACCCGGGACCCCTTGATTACAAGGCGACGACGTTCAGGAATATGAAAAACTGGTATTAAAAGTTGAAAATTAGGAAACAAAACCTATGGCGGCTGGAGAAAAATCAAGCGAGTTAATATTAGAAGGTGATAAAGGAAACATTAAAATGTGGGAGAAATTCATATATTGTAAACACACACGTCTGAATGATCCAAAATAAGTAAAGACAGAAGATATCAATTTGAAATGATTTAGTAATAAATAGTGAATATTTGCATGAACATCAAGGAATATATAAAGTGGATGCTAATTTAGCCAACATATACATTCCGAACTTTGCATTAAAAGTTTTCTTCTCGATATATCATTATTATTCACTTATTATTATATTTTTTCCTTCACTTTATATTTTGTTGTGCTACATAAAGCTTAAAGCCCACTGAGACATGGAGAAACTCGGCAACAGAAAGCAACAGAACTTCTGTTGTCTGCTTCCGGATGATGAATTCCGGAACACGAACCTAGAACCTTTCGTTTCGAGACCGGCTGTAAAGCACTTAATTTGCCAGGTCACTGTAATAACATGACACTTAATAAAGAAAAATATATATATTTTTCTGCATTTTGTCCCATTATACAGGGCTTCGGACTTTTCCGCGGAATGGCGAGCACGAATTTATTACACAAAAATTCAATTTTAATCAAAATAATGTCGCATGTTGTCAAGTACAAAGCAAGGCCAGGAAAATAACATTGTGGGAAACTCAACTAAATTTCACACATATATATTTTGTATGTTATTATGAGAAATTAAAGCTCAAATAATTTTGAAAATATTTTATCCTAAGCTTCTTAATGTACTAATAAATATTTATTTGTTCCTAACAAAGATTGTTACCAACAAAAAGCCGTTACTTCCCAGGGGATGGAGATAAAGAAAACGCCAATCGGAGAATCACCCCTTGAGGAGACAGAACAGAAGAAATTTAATTAAAATGCAAACTAAATCTCCGAAATGAAGAATACATAAAATTAATTAAAGCTGCATCCAATTTCACGATTTCTCAAGAGACATGTTGGCCTGTAGAAACTGCACAAACTGCTTCAACAAAAGCCGTGCAGGCGGTATCATATTATATATGAGGTAAAAAAAGAGATTCTCAAATATTTAAGTCACATCCCTATTACGGTTCCGTAGAGAGTTAAGAATTAATTAACATAGAATTAAGTAATTGAATGGTTTTCCTGATTAATGTGAATTTCGTGGTATTCAAATAATTAACAATTTCATCAAAACTACGAAGAAACTTAGTAAGTCACAATAATATACGTAGTGGTAAAGCTGTCACCTTGTAATCGGAGAATAACGGGTTCGGTCTCCTTGGAGATACTATACACGGTTGCCTTGTCCTGTTCTCTTTCATGCTGTTACAACTAGTAGGTTGTAATGTTAGACTGCAACTCTTGGTAAAATATTTTTATGTTTTTATGTTTTATGTTTTATGTTTTTCGCCTAGGTGATCGCACAAGTTGAGTGTTCGAATCACGGTCTGGTATCTGAAGCTTCTAGAACAGTGGTTCCCAACCGGTATTATTTTTTGAGTCGATGACCCAATCCAAATCACTTCAGTCCAAATAGCAGACTAATTTTTTAAACCTTACATGTTAACTAATATGTATCCTTGAAATTTAATAGTAATAAATAAATTATGGCATAGATAATCACATAGAGTATTATTTCGATTATGTCTAGTTTTTTAAATATATAATTTGGTTTAAATTTGTTGACTATAACTGGATTTAATGGAATCTTTTAGTTTATCTGGCCAACATCATTAAATTTTTTTGGTAAGTGCTGATTTATATTAGCATGATCTATTTCGGACACCGAAATATTCCAATTAATCAAAATATCTACACTTCAATATATTTGCTAATGAAAATTAATGTGCAAACCAGATTGGCCGTAGTGTCCATCCGTCAACCTCCAAATATGGAGGCGGGTTGCAACCTCCCCCCGGTTAGATCGTTTGACCGTTCACCGCAAGTGTCGCGAAAGGATTACTGGTTATTGCATTTGAAACTATATTTCCAGATGGTTGCCAGCTCGGGCTGCAGGTCGCATCACTCTTCCGGCCCTAAATCAAGAAAGACCTAGCTGTTAAAATTCAAATTTGGAGGCTGCACGGGGAACAATCCTCTCTCAGTCTCTTTGGATCCTCACCAGCACTGGCGAGGAAGGATTTCCTCTAATCGCTAGCGAATGCCGAACCAAAGGTCATCGTTTCAGGTGGTTGCCAACTCGGGCTGCAAATAGCAAACTACAGGAGAACCTCTCACGACCCGGTATTGGGCCACTGTCCGTCAGTTGAGAAACACTGTTGTAGAAGGTCTCAGAAGCAACCGAGACGTGGACGTTTAATTGGGCTGAGTTATAACAATAGGACACATTTTGTAATGTCTTAATTACATGAAAGATGGAGAGGCAAATAATGCTGTGTTTATGTTCCAAGAGAGAAGAAGAGTTGAATTCTATATTGTTAAAATATTTTTCCACATTTTAGCGGCATGGAAGTTTTTATATAGTTTCCGTATGACTTCTGAATTAAAATTCGGATGTACATTGACAGAGAAAATAGGAAATATGCTCCTTGATTAATTGATTTGGTGCTTTAAGTCCACTTTATGTACAGTAAGGCTAATTGGGACTGGACCTACAGTTTAAAGTGGGATCCGACCTACTATGTGCCTCCACCAGGTATCGAACTCGGGGTCCGTTGATTGCAAGGCTACGACGCTACCACTGCGCCATCGGGAAGGCCGACACGCTCCTTAAGTCCCTGAATGAAAATATATTAAGAAAACCTATTTTGGAACACTTTCACCCGCAGATATGTCTACTTAATAACCAACTTTATTACCATTATGAGGTAAATTAAACACCCTCCTTTTCTTATAGACATAGTTATTAAGTGTCACCCCTTTAGGCTGCATGCCTAGGTTTGATTTCCGTAAAAGTCATGGACATTTCGTCGCATTTCATCTTTCGATTCACTAGATCATGGACCTCCCAGGTGGCCACTTGTAACGCTGTCGCCTTGTAATCACGGGGTTACGAGTTCAAACTAGGAGGAGACACACTGCACAGTGACTGGGATATCACTTTAAACTGTGGCCCCAGCTCCAAATAGCCTATTTGAGCATAACAATACACTATCAGCAGACCGTGCTCTGCTTAACGTTTCGAAAAGTAACATAATATAATCAAATTAATATTATATTGAACTTTTTTCCTATTACGTAGGTCATTGATATCGCAAAATGAAAATTAACATAATAGTCCATAATGCATTGCGGTATCAATTATCTGATAGTAATTTATTTTGCTGTTTGTCTGTTGGTTTTTGGTTCCTGGAAATTCTAGTGGTTCCAATCCCAGTTTTTAAATGCAAATCTAGGATAAATTAGCCAATCTGTGTACAAAGAGGAGGTAATCAGTAAGCCCACTTACGAGAATTTTATTTTCATATTACAAAGAATGATTAAAATCCCATAATCTGAAGATTGGATATTGATTAGAACCCATGGCCTGCACGTTGCTAAAATGCCCATATCGTCGTCGGTGGCAAATTTTAAACTGCTTTCCCTCTCTTTTGAATAAAAGTAAAGATCTCTTGACATTTTAATCAAAAAGCACTTTATTGACAAAATTGACAGTACTGCTGGAAAGTACTCTAGGTTAGAAGACAAACTCAGTACATTTCAATGTGGTAGCCCTGTAAGTCTAGGCATACCACCCACCTCTCTTGCGGAGACCGAAACATATGCTCGAACATAGTTGGCGTGATCTTCCCTGCTGCTGCAGCTATTCGCTGTGCCAGTTGCTCTATGGTGTTGATCTTTACGTGGTACACCCTAGACCTAATGAAACCCAAGACAAAATTGTCTAGGGGAGTAACATTTGGAGAGCGAACCGGCCAAAGTCTTGGTGAACCACGGCCGATCCACCTATCGGGGAAGGTGTTAGCGAGGTAGTCCCGAACGATTCCGGCGAAATGGGGTGGTGCACAATCTTGCTGGAAAACAACAGTGTCCTTTATCCCATCCTGAAAACCATTCATTAGCAGGAAAATGTCAAGATACTTTTGAATCACCCTGTATACAATCTCGCTTGAATGTTAGGCCGATTTCAAATATAAAAAATAAGAAATAAATTAACATAAACTATAATCTTACCCTTAAGGAGTATATAGGAGAATATCGTATTCGTTATAAAGTGAATACATTTTAGTAGAGTAATCTATCTACAAGAGAGAAACGCAAAGTTTTTGAAGTAGATGTAAAATGTTCCAAGGGATTTAAGAAATCTTATATATTTTCATAGATGCGTTTTCACCTTGAAAATATTTAACAAATTATAAATTTAAAAATGTAAAAGGTCTTACATATTATACTTATTGCAATCATGGTTGAAATGTGCAGTAATAATTAATGGGCAGTTGAATGACGGAACTTCTAAAAGAATGTACATGTGAGAGCTAAAATTTACCTAAATGTAATGAAATATTACTGACATTGTCACTTTGTAGAAAATAATTTGGATAGAAACGATGGTATGCATAGCAATAAATAAACACAACTTATTAGCATTTATTAATATTCAAGAAGTTTAAAATATACTGCTTACACAACTGTCCCATATTTTGATTTCATGAAACTTATCCTGTACGATAGGAAGTTGGCAATATAAAATTACGAAAGACAAGTTGCTGTTTGGCATTGAAAGGTTAGGTTTATAACAGTACGTATCATGAATCCAGTTTCTTTATTATTTGTTCGCAATCTTTTAACGCACAATATTCTTCTTCTTTTTACCATTAAAATAAGTGGAACATACGTCAAGGTCTCAAAATATACGCGACTTGTAGGGAGAGGAAAATTTGAGAAATATTTCATTCATACAGGCGGAATGTGTACGAGGCTTTCAAGAATGTTGAGTTCTTTCTTTCGCCCTCCATGTTGCTTTCAAATGTAACCCTTCTCTTCGCCTCGCATTTCACTCAGTGAAGGAGAAAAGAATGAAATGTGTGTCATTACTAGTGCAGTTTCAAGGCGGGGATTCTCAGATGGTGAAGATCACGCTGTTTCCTTTCTGCGTTATAGACCCTTGGAGATAAAAGATAGGCACTCTCGTCCCTCTCTCTTCCCATATTTTTTACTATTATGTCGGAGAAGGAAAAACAAATAACTGAAAACAAAAGTAGCATTCATTACCACATAGTTCAAAAATTGGATGGGGACCGTTTCATGAACCTCGAATGGATTGCACAGAAGAAATTGTAAAATGAACAGGGCAAGGGTAAGTATCAAGATTTTTAATTTGGAAGAGCTGGATGCACTGACTTATAAAAAATCACAGCATTAGAGTATTTGTTCTCATAATTCTTGCTTAGGCTCAAATATAATAGTGCCTACCCGATTCAATAGATTGTAATCGATTTTTGGAGAAGACACATTGCATAGTGATTACAATTCCACTGTAGGTCTAGTATAAAATGGACCCAAAACAAACTTTGCAAAACGTTATTGTAGATTCTTTTAAATATATCTTCTTCCTCGTTAAATAGGACTTTAATGTATTTTGTATGGAAGAAAATAAATTCTTACTTTTTAATAATTCCTGAATACAAGAAATGTATAAGCAATATCTATATAGAAGCAAATATCAAATAATCGTGTATGCTTCCGCGATGGCGCAGTGGTAGCGTCGTTGCCTTGTAATCAAGGGGTTCGGTACCAGGTGGAGGCACATAGTGGTTCGGATCCCACTTTCAATTGTAGGTCCAGTCCCGATTAACCTTACTGTGCATAAAGTGGACTTAAAACACCAACTAAACTCCAACAAATAATTGTGTAATGAATAATATGAAACAATGGAGATTCTAAAAACTAGAAAGATGCCAATTGTTTAATTATTTTGAACACAAAGTTTATTGTGTTCAAGAAAATTCGGTGTTATAAGCATTTCGCAGCATATTGAAAACAATACACACTCAAGACAAAGAAGCATCGAATATTCAAATTATACTTATTGCTTACACATATCATTAAAAATATTAGAAAAGTTTATATTTAATGTTATGCACAATGTATAGCAATGAGACTGCTTCATATGTTACAATTCATTAAAACGATTTTTCCACTCTCTTTTTTTAATTAGTACCTATGTAATAAGTAAATCAATTGTGCTTAAATGTTGATTCGTTAATGAGAATCATAATCACCTCTTGTCTTGAATTCTGTATTTATAAATAAGCCGGGAATCACGATAGTGTAGCGGAAAAGGTTGTCGTTCGGCAGTCAATGAGTTCCAGGTTGGATTCCTGGTGAGAAGTACGTACATTACAGTGATTCGAATTCAAATTTGCAAACTTTTTGATTGATCGATTGAGTTGGTGTTTTAAGTCCACTTTATGCATAGTAAGGCTAGTCGGGACTGGACCTACAGTTTAAAGTGGGATCCGAACCACTGTGTGCCTCCACTGGGTATCGAACCCGGGACCCCTTGATTACAAGGCGACGAAGATACGACTGCGCCATCAGGAGGCCCTAAAAAATTTAAAGGTAACTCAACACAATTAACGTGTTGCATGATATCGTTACAGAAATTATAAAAGTAATTGTAACCATAAAGCGTTACTTCTTAAGGTAACTTATCACGTTATTTTGCGTTACTTATTTGGATTCGTGATAGTTTATATGTACAATGTATGTGAGGGCCTTTGGGTGAATGTATGCGGATGATATCGTAGGGGGAAACCCTTTATTGTCTAAAAGTCACGCGTTACTTTTAGAACTAAATATCGCTAACTGCAACATGTTACTTGCTTTCAGTAACTTTATTGGAATCCCACTTTAAACTCTCGGCCCAATCCCCGATTAGTATATATGAGAGTAAAGTAGATTAAAAAACTATATTAAAACAGGAAGTATCACTTTCACACATATTTTATGTAACTCTATATGACCCAAACTAAAATGTAATAAAACGCCAAATAATATTATGCATACAACTTTCTCTTGCGTGCGATTGTACATTTGGCAGTCTGGAACCGTGGAACCATCTCCGGAGATGCTGCGATGACAAGGCAAAATAATAAAAATTTTGCTTTGTAAATATTATAGAGAAGAATTAAAGTCCGAATACTCGCATATTTGAGCAAAATTAGTCACGTGACGCCATGAAACACCTAGAAAAACGCAAGAGATTTGCTAAGTTTAGCGCATCGAAAGGAGAGTCTAGTTCTACCCCCCGTGCCCAACCGTCCCGCTACGTTTCCTGTTGAGTGAAATGGTGTCAGGCGGGACAAGTCATCGCAGCAGGTCTGCGAATCCAAGGTCCTTCGACCGCTTTTCCCCCGCTCTTGAAGGTCTGGTCATAAGAGACATTTTTTCAGCCCCTTGTTTACAAACACGGCAGGGTTTTTGTGACGTCATCAAGATGAAACTTCTCAATGTCCAGCACTGTAGGCCTAAAGTATGCAACGCTCTTGTTTTTAAGAGATAAACACATTGAAGAGCATCGCAACGCAACTTACACAGAATACATGAGAGTAATGGTACATAGAAAAAAATATATAAGTAAGCAAAAGCATAAATTTCCCCACGGTTAGTAATAGAAAGAACTGGGGGGAGAAAAGCAGTTCTCGATCCATTGTATTTCCTTCACAGAATTTCTCCTTTTCAATTTTTTTTTCTTTTTCTTTTGATCGTATACGGCTCAAATATCGATTTCGGAAAATAATGTTCTTGTTTTACAAAACACGAAGTACTTCATGTGTTTTGTGTTTACTATGCTTACGAATGACAAGACTGGTCAAGACTTTTGTTCTCGTGGTGAGACATACTTACTTAGACAGAAACTTTTCCCTAACATATCTTACTATCACACCAGAGATGGTCAAAAACATCAGGATTCCCGAAAATTTAAAATCTCGATTCGGAAATTTTACTACCCGGATTTCGGAGAGAGAGGTTTAACAATTTTTCCATTTTTCGGGTAGAGAATTTAAGAAAGTTTAGTCTTCCTTATTTTAGGATCATATATATATACTCCTTGGAAAAAAATGAATTTGTCCATCTCTACTTCACACGTCTCTACAAACACTGTTATCAACTCCATGGTTGAAAGATTGACCCTGACGTTTGGCAAGTCTTGCGATGACTACGTAACAATGTCACGCTTCGCCACTGCGTGGAATCGTACGTTTCTTTCCACTACACCAAATACCACCATATATATACCCCTAACAGTGATTGGTAAGACAATAGTGAGTTTCACTTTTATGCTGCAAAAATATGTTACTCTATCGCAAGTTGCTGTATGAACACGCAGTTGTGTTTTCATTTCACGAAAAATTCAGCAAACCTTATAATTTTCTCTTTTTTGATTGCTGGCCACCCGCTGCTATTAGTTCACCCCGTTTATTCTTTCTTCCCCTTGATCATATTTTTAATATGGGGGACGACGCGCTGCAGGAAATTCCATTGCGTTCCAGGGTCCACGTGATGAATGAGTTCCTGATGCATTGTCTGCTTCAAAGTGAATTGTTTTGTCTTGCCTGACATGCATTTCTGCAGGCTCTCCAGGAATTTTCCCTTTCTTTTGGTCTGCTTATTGTGTCGGGAAATGAGCTGTCCCGGCTAATGTTGGGAAGCTTCTAAGTTGGGCCATTGAGATCGATTTGCTGCCCGAGTCTAAGGACACTTAAAACGAAAGAGAGCGACCTGGGATGAAGCTTGCTTTCTACCTCGTTCTCTTTCTTTCCCCGTTTCCCATCTAAACAGTTGCATCTGGAAGCACTCGGACGAAAATAGAACTTCGATGGACATCGTCTTTTCCTCCTCTTTCAACTGAGAATGGAGAAAATAATGATTCTTCCGAAGACATTTTGATCTTTTTTTTTGTAAATTAAACGCAAAATAGTCGTGTGTTTTTGTAATGCAATCGACCTGACAGTAGGTAGTATTTCGATATAGGAGGTATTGATTGATTTATTGATTTTCTTTATTTTACTTCGCTTTTGACTAATCGCAAAAGTGAGAATGATAGGTGATAAGATGAATTGGACGAGTGAAGCGACAATTACAAACACACATGGACAGAACACAACACAAGCTCCACACTGGATTACACTGGCTGTAAGTACAGACGCCAGAGCCTATTTGGTTTGCAAGACTGAAGTTGCCTGGCTATATTATGTGGAAGCAAGGTTGACTTTTGGATCACCTATCAAGAAGACCCCTAGTGAAGATATATATTTCGAGCTCTAGTTTGAGTTTGTTATCTAGTCTATTGTAATTTTTTGTCTATTTATACGGTATGCGCCAAAATATACAGTACTGAAACTCGCGCATCTCGAACACGTGGTTGCGTTTGTCGACGGGGCATAGCTCCAGCTGCACGTGTTCGCAGTAGTGAAAAGGAAGTTGTGTTGTGCAATTGTTGTTGGAAATGGGTCTCTCGACGGAGGAAAAAGTATTCATAGTTGAGCATTATTTCCGCTCACACGGAAGCGGTCGTGAAGGTGGACCGAGTTTGAAAAAGGTGACTGGTCTATTAGGCACGTCCAGAAAGTAAGTTCCATTTGGTAATAAAATTAAATTGTGTACAGATACAGAAAAGTTATTTATTGCACAAAATTCTACAACTCTTAAACTACTTTTCCACATAACTGCCGAAATTTTGCAGGCATTTGTCATAGCGTGGCACAAGTTTTTGTATACCTTCTTCATAGAAATTTGCCGCCTGTGTCTTCAACCAGTTGGAAACAGTTTCTTTCAGCTCGTCGTCATTGTTGAAGTGTTGACCGCCAAGGAAAGACTTGAGATGTAAGAACAGATGAAAGTCGCTAGGAGCGAGGTCAGGGCTGTACGGAGGATGGTCAAACACGTCCCAGCCAAATCCCTGTAGGAGGTTTTTCGTCACATTTGCAGTGTGTGGTCGTGCGTTGTCGTGAAGAAAAACAACAGCTTTTGACAGCAATCCTCGACGCTTATTCTGTATTGCGCAATAATAATAATACAGAATAATACAGAAGCAATAATAATAATACAGAATAATACAGAATAAGCGTCGAGGATTGCTGTCAAAAGGTGTTGTTTTTCTTCACGACAACGCACGACCACACATTGGAAATGTGACGAAAAACCTCCTACAGGGATTTGGCTGGGACGTGTTTGACCATCCTCCGTACAGCCCTGACCTCGCTCCTAGCGACTTTCATCTGTTCTTACATCTCAAGTCTTTCCTTGGCGGTCAACACTTCAACAATGACGACGAGCTAAAAGAAACTGTTTCCAACTGGTTGAAGACACAGGCGGCAAATTTCTATGAAGAAGGTATACAAAAACTTGTGCCACGCTATGACAAATGCCTGCAAAATTTCGGCAGTTATGTGGAAAAGTAGTTTAAGAGTTGTAGAATTTTGTGCAATAAATAACTTTTCTGTATCTGTACACAATTTAATTTTATTACCAAACGGAACTTACTTTCTGGACGTGCCTTGTATATGCAACCCAATTGACAATCGTCCACTCCACATGCCTTAACCTAACCTAACCTTAGGTTTCCTGACCGTTATGCAACCCAAAAGGCACGATTGTTATTTGGGTTGCATATAGACCAGTCACTATATTGTAACATGCCTTATACTTTTGTTCATCTTTTCATTTCAGTACTGTATATTTTGGCGCATACTGTATTAACAGTAACGTAAGCTAGTAACCCGTCGCGCAACAGCCCGTGAGGGCCAGCCCCTACCTACCGACTGCCGGCCTCACTCTCCCTGCCGAGATAGGAGACCATAAAACAAGTTACGGGGCGACAGGTGGTCAGCACGGCGAACTCCCAGTCGTTGTAAGGTTCTATGACCGAGTTGCGCTACTCATTCGTAGCTCCCCAATCTCCTCACGATGGTGGGTGACCACCGGTTCCATACACAGGCCGAAATCTCAGGAGAAAAGTTATTACGCTTCCCCCAGGAGACTCGAACTGCGCGCGTCCGTAGCCGGAGCCCAAAGGCCTTAGACCACACGACTACGGTGCGGGATAATGTAAGAATGTAAGAATCCTTGATTTCGCGAAGAATCTACGAGTTCATTATACTGTACATACTCGCCTATGTTCAGTGCCAGTGGCGTGCGGTGATAAATCAGGCAGGGGAACAGGTCACCTGCACTTGCTCCCCCTCGCATGGGTGTCTTAATATAATTCAATAGATCAAGTAAAATTCAACCCATATTGAAATGTCAGAAGTGACAAACATGAGGCACGTTAAAATTATATGACAATAATAATTTTAAAGCAAATGTGATATAATATAAAGAAAACATTAAAAATAAAATTGTTGATGCGCAACAAAGAAAAATTTGATAATATAAATTTATGAGTCATCAAAGAAAGAAAATAATATTTTGTCGTGACCTGCTTCATCTCTTTATTCGTAGATTAAGTCGACGTTTTTTCATAGAGTTGAGTATTCTTGTAATTCAAACTTCCTCAATGCAATAATGGCACGCAGATGGTTGAGTTTTTTCATGACGTTCGCTAGATTAGTCAGGGTGGCTACTGTAGGACCATAATAAAATTCAAGTATAATTCCCGGTTTTCAAGGCGAACTTTACAAAAATTCAAACAGATGTTTTATCTATTTCAAACTAAGGTTTTACCGTCTCTCACCACCCACACACACACACACAGAAACAAATTATTATATTAACAATAGGCCTATATGGTTTGTGCGATTCCAATGAATCCAATAATTCTAATTCACTTGGACGGTACATATATATAATTTAAGGCGCAGAGTTTACATTTGTCATTTCACATAGCTACTAGGCAGTAGCGTGCCCGGGGGGGGGGGGATTGGTAGGGGTTATACCCCCCCTTTGGCCCAATATTCCTAAAAAAGAACGTCAATGGTAGGAAAATACGACAAAATAACAAAATGAGGACCGACTACCAAGAAAAAGTATAGGTAACCCCTCCCTTACAAAAATCCTAGGCACGCCACTGCTACTCGGGACTATAAATACATCTACAAACACAAGTCACAAATGTTACGGGAAATAGTAATCTACGAAAAATTGTTAATTCTATAAGAATTTTAAATTTACCTAATCAACTTCAAGATATTTTATCTTGCAATAATCTTCCGTCCATCAGATGGATTGTTCCGCAAAGAACACTAACAAAGTAAACGGATTGGGAGAATTCTGTTTTATTTTCCACGCAGCTTTCTTTTCTTGATAAAAATAAAATCTAAACTGTGAAAAACTTGTTTCAGGTCATTAATAAATATGTATAAATTCAATGGAATTGGGATTTTAAAAAGTTGCAATTTTTCATGTCTACGGAGAAAATTTCAAGCAGAATTCACGGACAATTCCCGGAGCCAATAATTCACGCATAATTCCCGGAATTCAAGAAATTCCCGGTGAGTAGCCACCCTGTTAGTAGAAGTTGATAATGTGACAAAACCCGACCTGTTCCAGACTCCCTTCTCAGGATTAAACAAGGACAACAATATAATTTGCCACTGGTAGAATATCCAGTTAATCATTTTACAGAGTTATAATAACTCGTTTGAAAATGCCTTGTGTATGATTTCGTTTTAGTTTTTAATTCAGTTAGGATGTGTGTTGGTTTGTTGTATTTTCTGCAAAGTTCAATGAACTACAGGCTTTCGTACTCAGCCGGTCGATTATACAACACTCGCAACATTCGCTTTCTTGTCCTGCCACTGCGTGCCTTGGAACTTTGGTCTTGGGGTTGGTGGAACAGGTGGATGTGAGCTGTTCCCTCGGAAGCTATTTCGCAGCGTTTAGCCAAGGCATTTAGCAGACGCTTAGACTGTAGAAGATTTTTTTCAGTTCGTTATGAATGTCAGACGCAAGTTCTCAACGAGATTAGGAAGTTATGGACTTTCTATACTCAAAGGTATCACTTATGACGCGATTAAACTTCAGCACATAGCAAAAACTGGAAGAAAAGTGAATCCGCAATATCTATCTGAGGGAACAGCTAGAGCGTTCAGCTTCCGTGGTGCCGTGGGGATCGTTTACTTTCGCGCGTGGTCGGAAATACTCGGCTTCAGACAGTAGAGGGCATGATACTAAGAGACCATGGTAGAGCATGGGGTGAGAACCATGATGCGTTGGGGGTAGGTGACGTCAACAAACGTCCAGCCACGGTGAAAGATTTTGTTCAGTGTTACTTTTGGAAACGTTGATTTCGGGAGAAAGAAGTGTTCTATTATGTTAATATAAATAATTTAAATAGCCCAAAAGCGCAGTAAGCAGGAGGGAACAGCCTGTTCCCTCTGTTCCATGGAGGGACCGCCACTGCCTATGTTAATAATCGACAAATATAGAAAAGCAGAAACTTTCCTCTCGCAAAGACCGGTGGAGTGTGAAAATCAATGACACAAACTACATCTACTGGTCATATCTTTCTTAACTCTAAAGATACTCTAAAATATTGTAAATACGAGGAAACTACTTTTTGTTGAGATTATTTGTGCTGTAAATTAGCATATATTTTATTAAGGCCGCTGGTCTACAGATTCCGTGCTCGTAGCGAACACCGGAAGGAAAGGATTTGCAGGTGCGTGCCGTTAGCGAACACACAAACTTGCCCTGTCTTGTTTGTCCTTGAAAGTGGTCAACATGCAAGTGTTGCCAGTGATATCTTATAATTAGGGATCGGAAGATGAAGACCTATAAATTGCCAAAAAAAAAGACCTATAAAAAGACCTAAAAATATCAAAAAAGAACCTAAAAACGGAAAAAAGGACGTATAAATGTGATCCAAATTAATTAATAAGTTCTAATTACATATTTAATGAATATGCGCGGCACCTCCTTATCTGACTTGAGATCTTTTCAAACGCGTGCTGTCTGGTCTTATACACCATGCTGAAAGCTTCAAAACAAGATAAAGTTGCCACTTACACCTTCCAGACAAGTTACGGTTAAAGAACTTTGTACCGTACCTGCTTCAGTCGTCCAAAAATGTTTTTCTCTCTTCTTTCAGGGATGGTTCAAATATATATATATATATATATATATATATATATATATATATATTATTATTATTTCTTTACTAAAGAAAGGATGTTTAAGAGGTGATGATGAACTGATAATGATTCGAATTGAGAATGGTCAATAAAAACCTAGTCGAAAGAAGGTGAAGTTGCAAAAAAAGTCGTTAAGACCTAAAAATAGGCTAGAAAAGGACCAATAAGCCAAAAAAACGTCGAAAAAGGCAAAAAAAGGACAAATAAAATCCACCTTTTTCTGGCCTACAATGACCCAAAATGAACATATATTTTGTTGGGTCTCGTCTTTGAACACTAGGAAAAAAAGGATTTTTCCTCAACTTCCGAGCCCTACTTATAATCATTTTGTGTTTGAAATTAGCTAAATGAAGGATCCTCAACAATTTAGGTTAACTACATGAAAGTTTTTGTTAAGATATTGATATATTTCATCTTCCCTCAAAATCAAATTTTACATAGGAAATGTAAATGTTAATAAACCTAGGTTACTTTTTGTACAAAGAACAACTTCCTAAGACATTTGTAAATGTTATTATCAATTTTCAGTTGCTACAAAGCTGTTTTCATCCGGGTGTCGATGTTCATGTAAGTCTTCTTCCTTTTACCGCTAGAGACTCCAAGTTCTCCCTGCCTAATTTCGAACATGGCTGAATGCCTACGTTGTTAGGTTAGGTTAGCTATGTTTAGTTCTCTTAGACTAAATAGTAATTTTTCATTGTATTTATGCTAATGGAACCTAACCTAACAGGCCTAAAAAAAACTCGTAGGCATTCCTCGTCTGACGTCAGAACACAAGGTAGCAAAACTGTTGTGCGACAAGGAAGACCGGATTGAAGAATGATCAAAGGTAAGTCAGGTCAGGTCAAGAGGCACCAGCCACTGAGGTGTTTCTCCACGCAAGTTGGCTTATCACGGGCAACACTTGCATGCTGACCAGATTCAAGGGCAAATAAGACAGGACAAGTTTGCGTATTCGATAACAGCACGCACCTGTAAATCCTTCCGTAACTGTGTTCTCTAAGAGCACGTGTTCGATACGGGCACGTTTGCTAACAGCACGGTCTACAGGTTGAATAAAATATTGTGACAACGAAACATTTTCTTCCACAAGCAGAATTTCAAAATGAACATATCCACACATTTCCAAACCATGTTGTCGAAATATATATATATATTCATCGAACGAAAAATGAATCGAACTTGTGCTTGCAGTATATATACGATTATATAAATTTGCTGTATTTTTTAGAATAAATAATTTGCATAATCAGTATTTTAGTGTAGACGTCCGCCGAATGTATAGGGTTGAGCCGCTCTGGTTGCGCTCTTGGCACATCCTGCTTGTTAACGTATAAATTCTTTAGACGGCAAAGATCCAGAAATTCCTTTTATATATGTGTAGTGTAAATATATATACTATATACAGGGTGATTGGTAATTCGACCTATTCCTGGAAAGGGATATTATTAGAGCACATTTGCAACAAATTTTACCCTATGCACCGGGGGTTGGAAATCAACGGGTTTCGAGTTATTGCAGTTTGTAGATTTTATTGACATATTCCGACTTGCGACCAAAAAACTACTAATTGTGAGAAAACTACTACACACTGGCCATTTAATCGACACGTTGCTGACAGCTGACGAATGAGTGACTTCTGGGGAAAAAATTCATGCCCAAAATTTCCATACACACACAAAGAAACAGTCATTGGTGCACACGTCATGAAGAAATTTGGAAATTATCGTTTAAATCGAAGAGGATTACCTAAAAAATATGGTAACACACTTAGCGTAAACATTACGGAAAAAAACTTCCTCGTTTCATAAGCTCTCCCAAAAGATACAAATGTTGTCAACGGGCACACGGGTTGGGGGAAAAATCTGAATAAAAAGCGGAGAAGGCGCGTTGTAGACCTCTTTGTAAAGTGAAAAGAAGTTGTCTGTGAGAAATAAAAGAACGAAAATGAGTGAAATAATAATGTTATTTACCATTCTCATGATTCCAGTTGTCAGAATTAACTGTTACAAAAACTACAAATCCTGTTAAAATTGCCTCCGCCGGTTACGTATGCAAGCATGTAGCCTGCGGCGTACTTCAGACACAGTCACTCGCGTTGACACTCAGTCTCTTATGTATTGGGCGGTTGTCACAAGTGTCTCTCTCAACTCTTCTTAGGAATCCACTGGTGTACTGTAGACTAACTCTTTCATGTGACACCAAATGTAAAAGTCGCATGCTATTGAGGAGAGAGATCCTGTCAGAAGGATGGATTTTTATCGATTTTTACTACATACCGACACTGAAGACCCCCATCACCTGACAAGAATTCTGTGGACGGACGAATCCAAATTCGACCGCGATGGTATTACGAATTTTCATAAAGCGCATTTTTGGGCCCCTAAGGGTCAAAACCAAACAAAATGTAAAGAAAATGCTCACCAGAGAAAATTCTCACTAAATGTGTGGATGGGAATCATTCACAATCATGTGATCGGGCCATTCTTTCTGCCACAAAACCTAAACGGCATTACCTACGAAAACTTCCTAAGGGAAGAATTGACGACGCTGCTGGAGGATGTGCCGCTCGCCACAAGATGGGGTATGATTTACCAACATTATGGCTGCCCAACCCACTATAGATCCGGGGTGTACGACAGTGGCTGGACGACAATTATCCCATACAATGGATTGGTCGAGGTGGCCTGAAACCCTAGCCGGCGAGAAGGCCGGATTTGACGCCATGCGACTTTTGCATTTGGGGTCACATAAGACAGTTAGTCTACAGTACACCAGTGGATTCCCAAGAAGAGTTGAGAGAGAGAATTGTGACAGCCGCCCAATACATAAGAGACTGAGTGTCAACGCGAGTGACTGTGTCTGAAGTACGCCGCAGGCTACATGCTTGCATACGTAACCGGCGGAGGCAATTTTAACAGGATTTGTAGTTTTTGTAACAGTTAATTCTGACAACCTGGAATCATGAGAATGGTAAATAACATTATTATTTCACTCATTTTCGTTCTTTTATTTCTCACAGACAACTTCTTTTCACTTTACAGAGAGGTCTACAACGCGCCTTCTCCGCTTTTTATTCAGATTTTCCCCCCAACTCCGCCACCCACACACACCCACACACAGACACACACACACACACATATATATATATATATATATATATGCTGTACTAAAATTTTACATTTCATTCAACAGCAAGAATGAATATAATGCTTCATGCAGCGTAAACATTCCATGTGTTACCTCAACTAGATCCAAGTCTTGGCTAAGACAAATTTTGTATCATAAAATCTCAATAACGGTCTATATCGTTATTTATTTAATTAATACCATATTCTTCAAATTAAATTCAACCTTTATTATGTTGCTACTAATACTAATGAGGTACTGAGAAATTAGATAAATAATACAAAAAAAAATCTCAACCTTGCATGGAAAACATCTAAAAACTACGTCTTATAAGTATTATCACAGATATTAGTAATATATTAGAAATTTATGTCAACTGTTTATTGAACAAAAGCTTCGTATTGTATCATAATCGTCATGGCGCGATGTCTATTTTAGTCCCTGGTCGGTCTGAATATTACTCTGAGCAAATTGCAAGTTGGAAGATGCGTTCCCTCATTTATTCGGCTGACAATGATGAACTGGCTTGTCTCGTTGGTGAGGTACATTCCCGAGTAAAAGATGCTTCTTGTCAGAGCATCTATCTCACTCTGCCAAGTCCTGTGCATTTTAAGGCGTGAAAACATCCTGTTCGGTTTCATGTTTGCGTTCATCCATCCAAAAATGAATATTACGAGATAGAAATTGTGGCTCGAAGAAACAAATGGTCGTCAACGCAGACCGTCACTGCACACTAAGAGTTGTATCAGTTCACAAGAAGAGACAATAGCATACTCAGAAATTTTATAAAAGCGGATGTAATCTTATGTGAGGATGGTATGTCTTCTTTTCCTTGCGGCCTGTCATATATTTTGCCATTTGTTTCTGCTTTCCATTTTGCTAAACGTTTCCACTTTCGTTTAGCAAAACTGGGCAAAGAGAACACCACCCTGTTCACACCACTTGAAATATACATAATTTTAAAAGTTCGGTTAACACTCATTTATTGCATATTTATTTATTTGTATATTTTTAAAAAAATGAAAAAATATCGTGCACTATCCTCGGTGGAGGCACATTACACGGTTGTTTGGATTCAACTTTAAACTGTAGGGCCATTCCAGTTTAGCCTATTTGACTGAAGGACTGATATACCAACCTATAAAAATAGTATGTGTTCATTTTTATTTCAAATTGCTGAAGAGAAACCATAAAGTCGGTGACATCATGTAATTTACACACCAACTCGCTCAATGTGCACTCTCCAAAGCTGATTCTTTGTAATACGTATATAAAAACAATTCACTCATGTCTCTGAGTAAAGCATGCTCAATATTTTTTTTTCTATCATTCAAGAAAGGACGCGAAAGAGAAACAAAATTGTTTTTAAAAATATTTAAAAAAATATTTACCTCATCGTAACACTAGTCACACATCCTCTAAATTATCAGCACTATCCTTATGAATATTTGAAACAGCAATGTGTCATTGTTGAAATTAGAAATGTCCTAGGTCTTTTCAAGAGCTAAAAAATATTTGGCTGTGACTATGGAAAGGCTAGGTTTCATAATTCATTCTGGGATAGATTTTTCGAACATGAAAACATTATAAATTCTACAGAAAAAGTTCTCCTAAGAGTACGAACTTAGTTTTAGATGTTTGTAAATAATGGAAGTATTACAAAACTTACAAACTGTTTTGCTTAAGTTTATTTGAATTTTAAAATATTATGAAAAATAGAACAAATATTTGTACATACACAGTGTGTACATACTTACAGAACTCTAGTTGTATTTGTATTTTTATTATTTAGAAATTTCTTTTCTGCTATTTGACTAATTGTAACGTTCAGTATAAGTGATGATGACATTTATGAAGGAATATTCATGATGGACACCCATGCCTAGGCAGGAACTCGAACCCAGGAACCCAGAGATCGAAAGTCGGTCACTTAAAGCGATCAGTCACCGAGCCGGCTAGCAGAAGTGCATTTGCGTACTCTTGGAAGAACGGGTCTGTAAGTGCGCGCAGCTGGTCCTGCAAGAGTGCGCACTAGCAAGTATCCAGTGCACTCGTAGATGGAAAAAATTTCATGCTACCGCCGCTGAAGCGACAAACACTGTACTGTACCCAAGGATCTACACAAGATTAATCACAGCCTCTGAAGAGGGAACTTTTTTCCTCCATCAGTGTCTTCAGAAGGTTGAAAAAATCTTGTATTGATCTTTATAAAACCCGAAAGCCTTTCGAACGTTGCACTAGAAGATAAACGCAGAAATTAGTTGTTCCTTGTGCAAAATGTGGCAATCCAGTTCTTTCCCTCCACTTTTCTCGTGGGGTTGAATTTGTGAGAATTTCTCATCATGGTCAAATGCTAATTTTATAATTTGTCCTCGAGTAATTTCATAAAACTTCCCAAACATGTCTCTTCCACGAATTAGCGAGCTCCGTCTCTTGTTCCTTGGAGAATATTGTTCATCCGTCCAAACGAAACAGAGATGATACCATGGAGAAATAAAAATAAAATATGATCTCTTAGGGAGTTTTCAGACTGAAGCGACAAGTGACACTGAGATTTTACACCATTGGGACAAGCGACACGGGATCCTTCAGTTTATGTGAAAGCATTCACCGCGCATACGCGAAGAAAACACCGAGTTGATGAATACATTCAGAAAAACGGCCCAGTCCGAGCACACGAAAGTGAAAAGTTACACGTGCAGATTGCCATGTTGCTTTTCGCGCGTTGCTTTGGTCTGAAAACTCTCTAACACACGGCACATAGGTTTGACACTGAAGGAACACAGGCACCTGCAGTCTGTAGAAAATATTCACTGCACATGCGTAAATCAACATACTGAGGCAACACAATTCAGAAAGCAACCCAGTCAGAGCAACACGCAAGCGACAAGCTACATGTGCAACTTGTCGCATAGCTTTGATACGAAAGGTTTCATTTATTTCTGAAGGTTCGTTTCCAAGTGGCACTTGTCGCGCGTTACTTGCCGCTTCGGTCTAGAGTACCACGCGCTATTAGGGAAACATCCTCCACATATTGCTTATACGCTCAATAGTTTGGTATATGTGTGTGGATTTTTGTTTTATGCACAGAGGTGCTAATCGGGATTGGGCCTTCGGTTTTAAAGTGAGATCCGAACCACTGTACAATGTTCCTCCACCGGGCATCGAACCCGAAACCGGTTCATTACAAAGTGACGACTTTACGACCACGCCGTCGGGGAGGTTGAAATGTCTGTCTCATACTGGTCATTGAACAGGAAGTATATGAATCAATGATTTGAATAATCTGTTCTTCACAATTACAAGTATATTAATTATTAAAATAAAATAGGTAAAACTTTGGGAAATCTCGAGCAAGTGTAAGTTATTGTCGCTGGGAATACTTACACTGATTCGTCCTTTCAGTTAGCAGACGGGATACATTTGTCAAATTCCAACTAATCCCGCCAAAGAGAACAGTGCGCTTTCTCAAGACATGACATGGCGATGGTGTGTAGTGGCAGAGAAGAGTTCTGTTACATCTGCCCTGAATGCAGACGTGGTCTTCGTATGAAATAATGGCCATTGTGTTGAAGTACAAAACCCTCTCAGAGGAATTTCGCGGGAAACTTACGATGAGGTCATCTACAAAGATGATTGTTATGCAAGAACTAGCTGGAAGCAAAACAAGGATTTTGAACACCTGTTGTTTCGTTAGAGGGCTCTGCTTTCAGGATTGCAAGGAGCAGGATCTAACGGGGATTATTTCTCGAGTAGCTAAGAGGAGTTAAATTCGTTATTCCTCTCCAAGGAGCTCATGCTCGTTTTTGTACAAGTGTCAAGGTTCCTGTGGAAAATTACCACATTATACGGACCTCATGGTATATGAGCATATTAACTCTCTCTTCGGATATTAGCATCAACCAAAATAGTAATCTCAGGAAATCACTACCAAACCTGTCTCTATTTCTCAGATGAGCGTGGCCGAGTAGTTAGGGTATCACGTAAGAAGTCAAAAGTCTAAGGTTCGAATCCTTGCTAAAGAGTTGGTCTCTTCCTTCATCTATTTCGTGGCTAAATTAGAAAAGTGGCGTGGGGTAATCAGATCTCGTCAACCAGGCAAAACATTTCACTTTTCCCTATCATTAAATCATTTATTTTTCTATGGAATAATAAATATTTTAACCAAAAGTCTGCATTTTAACAAAAATTAATGAACGTTTTGTATTTCCAGCTATATGTAAAGTAACCTACTATTTTAAAATGATTAAATAACGAATGTTCCAATTAACTGGCTTCGTGAAATGTTTCGTAACAAGTAAACACTATTTTCAACAAATCTAAATACACATTTAACGTTTAAAATCAACACAATCCTCACAGATAATAAATTACATTTTGTATGTTTTTCATGAAAGCAGCGTAGAAATATTCAAAATTATGAAAACTTCAGTTTCTGAAATCAGAATTTATATAAAAGCGGAATGCAAACTATCAAATACTTTTAGTGTTCTGCAAACTGCCAATAGAGAAGTTATATGCTAAATGTATATATAAAACAAATAGCAGGTGACAAAATTAGGAAATAATCAAGTGTTTTTTTTTTTTAAAAAAATTATTGATCATTTCCAATTTCTTAAACAATAGTTGATGAATTTGTTAGTAGTTTTTTTGAGTCAATAGTTTGGAATTTGTAAAATGGTTCCTCGGCCAATGTTGGGATAGAAGTTTAAAGTAACGTGTATATTTAATAAATGGAATTGAAATTAAATACTCAACTAAACTACATTTCTTATTTTATATATAGATTTTCATTATACATGTATGTAGAATATATATATACTCTTTATATATATTAAATTGAATGCATATGTCAGCAGAAGACAGTGTAAAAGGAGATAAAAATGACGGAAAATATGCGCAGAAGCGATTTTTTCTTGCAAACATTATAAACATTAAGGGACAGTAGAAGAAACTTGGAATGTTGAGGATTTCAAGTGTTTACGTGCGAAAGCGACAAATAACTACCTAACCTAAGACCAGCTGTAACTGTCAAGTGAAGACAGAAGAAGAAGCAGGAAGGACAAACAGTTTACCATTAGTCTTCGGAAATGAAACTTCAACAGGAACACCTTATGTTTGCTAAAGAGGATGAACCCAGAGCCAATCAACGTTTCTAGAAGGAAGGAAGGCTGTAGAAGCTCATAGCCGTAGCTCATAAATAAACTTTTATATTAGCACTTTTGATAAACATGTTGCGAGCGTTATTCTTAAAGAGATTAAATGATTCGCTTTATTTGACTTAGCTTCTTTTTTACCACTTTTGGCTAATCCCGAAGATGAGAATGAATGGTGATATGAAATAGACAATCACAAACACACATGGATGAAACACAACACAAGCCCTGCAGAGGATTATTCTGGATGTGAGTTCAGACTACAGAGTCTCGTTAGTCTGCAAAATGCAGTTCAAGGTGTACTACGTGGGAGAGATGTTGACATTTGGGTGTTCAGAAAGGGCCACCCCTTCACTCCTATTCTTAACTAACTAACTAACTCTCTAGCCTTCTTAAACAAGAAGGTTTATTGCTGTAGCAACATAAGCCTTCCATCTGTCCCTATCCTGAGCAAGATCAATCCAATCTTTTATATCCTTACCGATTTCCTTTAGTTCCATCTCAACGTTTTCCTCCATCTTCGTTTTGGCCTTCCTACAAGTCTCTTACCATCAGGTTTCCCAACAAGAATCCTGTAAACTCATTTTTCCTCTCCCATTCGACTTCTGTTCTTAAGGAGAAAAAAATGTGATCAGATATATGAAAGGTGTCAAAATTTCAAAGCTCAAATGGGCTAATCGGGACTGTCTAGATTATACAGTAGAACAGGTGCCTCCCCGATGGCGTAGTGGTAACATCGTCGCCTTTTAATCAAGGGGTCCCCGGTTCGATACCCGGTGGAAGCTCATAGTGGCTCGGATCACACTTTAAATTGTAAGTCCAGTCCCACTTAGCATTACTGTGCATAAAGTGGACTTAAAACACAAAATCAATCAACGAATCCACATACAGTGGAATTCCAGACACTGCACAATGTTCCTCCACAGGGAATGGAACCCAGGATCTCCTTATTTCAAGGTGACAGCGTTAGTCACTACACTATCAGAATACACAGTGTGTGCGTGTGTGTCTCTCCTTAGTCCAATTGTAACGATGAGAATGAATGATTACAATTGATAAGGAGACAGTGACAAAAGAACATCCATGCCGATCCCAGGATTCGACCCTGGAGCTTTTGGTGGTTACTAAATGCACTCGACCACCAGGGAGGCGAATAGGCATTACTGTATTCATATATGATTTCCAATGGGAACAATAAAATGCAATATAAATTTGCTAATACCGAAACAATTCTACAGAAACAAGACATTTACGGCATGCTGATTTTTATCAAAATGTGGCCAGCTGGTTTCCTAAGGTGTTAATTCTCTTCTTGAAAACATACCTTCAAAATGCGATACACTTAATTAGCTTTGTATCATTACGGTATAATATTTATTGGAAAAGAGGATTTTTTGCATGTTCTAAAAATTCCGCAGTCTGACAGTGCACACAAATCCATATGTGCTTTGTTAATTATTGTGTAAATTCTACGCCCTTATCCCCACATACTTAATTTTTTGAGGAAAGTAAAAGCAAAATATATCACATAACTCTAAAAATATTGAGACCCTAAAGTAGTAAATTGCTAATGAATTTCAGGAAATTCGGCAAAGGAAATGCCATAAAGAGGTTAGTCTCACTGCGCCTATTTGTTGAGCAAGTCACGTAGTAATTGAGTTTCTGCTTCATCTGTGTTTCACGTCACCCAAAGTAAGGTCGCCTGGTTTGGTTCTTTAAGAGTAGCCGTTGTGGTTACTCTATTTGAATGAGTGAACACAGAGTTTCACGTATTTAGAGATAATAATTGTAGCTAAAATGGTAAACAGTTGTTACGTTCCCGGATTATACTCAGTGGATCTACTTACCTTTAATCCACTACGTCAAACATAAGACTTATCAGCCTACTATGAAGCTCTCAGGTTGTGGGAAACAAGTACGGGTATGTTTATGTAAAATTTACTAACTCTCGCACACTAAAATACCTTTAAATGTCATTTGATGTTAATATCCCACACTTGCACTCGAAATTAAACCTCTTGTTACCAAGAAAACTGTATTAAGATCAAAATAGTTCTTCGAGTACACAAATTACACATTCACTTCTCAAAATCACTTACATCAACCATCAACATTCATAATATATCTCACATAGCAACCCCCACTCAAATGTAACAGACTATCAAATTGAACTAAACAAATTATGACGTCACAGACGTTTAACATATTAAACACTGAAATTGATACATTAAGTGGATGCGTATCACAGTGTCCGCTTCTGATTAAAATGAAGTTAATATGCTTATTACAATTGTAAAAAAAATACTGATTTGTGTATGACCATCCTAAAGATTTATGCCTATATATATATATAAAGGAATTTTAATGAATATTGGTGTGATTCATTTCAAAACAATGCAGGAAATAGTTTCGATAACATTTATTCGTTGCTGGATGTTCCTAAGAACAAGAAATTAATGTGAACATAGTTTGGAAACATTAGAAAAGCAAATGTTTTATGTCAGTAAACACTTAACAAATGTGGATTCCAAATTGATAGGAATGCCGAGAAGATATTTCATACAAGGAAGACAATCTAAAATATCTGTGTGTGTGTCTGTGTGTGTGTGTATATGTAATAAACAAAAACGCATATATACTAATTGAAGATACCGAAACGTTCCCTAAAGTAACTAAAATTAACCAAATCTGTCCTGAACTAATCTAGGTAATAACAAAAACACAAAACAAGAATAACTGAACCAAAATTGCTTTTGAAAACTTCTCATGCAGAAGAACCACGCCTGCCGTATTCTAACCTAATAGTTTCAATACTAATAATAACATAATGTAGCCTAATCAAACATGCCCTTCACTAACCAAGCACATCTTAATATCATCAATTCTAAAGGAACAACGTCAAAATAAACGTAGGCAGTCGAGCTCAACTTCTGAATTTAACCAAACCAAATTAATCCCAACTAACCACGCTTAACCGAAACTAAAACAAACCAAACAAACTAAATCAAGTACAACCTAAATTAATGTAGCCAAATTTAACCTAATCAAACGTGGTAAAACCAAACTAAGTATATATAAACCTAATGTTATAGTTTGGCTACAACTGAAAGCAAATTTCTAGTGGATAATAATTCACATATAAATTCATAATTATCTCCCATATTCACCACCTTACTTTTTACAGCTGTGGTCCTTACGCTCATTTTTATAGTATAGTGTGAATAGTAAAGCATATTGTATTCAACACTAATTCATCTTCTTGCATGTTAATGCCTTTAAGAATAAATATCCAGTTCTTTGAGGAAATATACTGATAAATCTATATTGCATGTAAAATAATATGTATATGACTGAATTTCCTCGTTCAAAAGTTATTTTCTTAAATTAAAAGAAAAATCTCGTTAATGTTAATCAACAAACAGAAATATGAGCGCTCTATCTCACCACAAAACAAATGCAAAATATGAAACTGGCTATTCCATTTGTCAATTTATTCAATTATAAAGAGAAATTTAAAGGGAATGTATTTAAATATAGCAATTATTTAAATCCACTTTCAGTTAGATATGCATGTTTACGGGTTGAATTCCAGGTAGTATCAGTAAATTATTTCGAAGTTCACATGAAATTCTAATATCAGTCCTAGTTAGCCTACACGAGCATAAAAGTGGGCACATAATGAGCTTGGGTATGAATACTCAATTCATTCGCGTTCACAATTTTAAAACATTAGTGACAAAATATTTTCTTTCAGAAAGCATAACAATAAAAAGACACATGGATACAAATTTGGGATTACGCGAAAACCTTTCATTATGGAACATCTGGACAATGCTTGGATATGATCAAAGGATCATCGAATGATGTGTTCAAGAAGTGACTGAAACGGAAGTTGAGGAAATAGGATGGAAAATACGCTGTCATCCGACATTTCTCAGAAGAAAATTAAGGCTTTTGCGCAATGTAGAAGGCACATTCACTGTATTCATGTGTCAAACGCTTGTGGGCCAACTGTGAAGTTTTTCATGAGAAAGAACGTTCTGTGAATGGAATAAAGGAAAATTCTTCTGCGGGGAAGATTGACATTGTCAAATGTTTGCAGGGCGTCAAATTTGATTTTCCAAGATTGCCACCTGCTGCTTCTAGTGCTGCTTCCTCGAATGTGAGAAACAAATTATTTGCTTTCGCAGAATTCTGATATGTGACGGCAGTGCCATGCTTAGTAATTTCGTAAGGCGAATAAGATAGAGGGGGGAGGGTAGGTAGCGTTTCATCATTTTCAGTTGTCTGTGATATATTTTACAATTTTTTTTATATGTGTGACGCGCTTTTTTAAAACGAAATTTGGACTGGTAGGGTGGAATATAACCTCAATCAAGAGATCGATGTTTGTTATAAGTTTTCAGACTAGATCTGTATTTTGAAGTGGGATCCGAATCACAAAGTGTCTCCAACGAGAACTGAGAACGGGACCGCTTGGTTAAAAGGTGACAGCGGTAACCACAACGCTATCCGAAACCTCATATTATATATTGAAGACTTTGCTGTTATATATATAACATATTTTAGACATTTTCAAAATTGGGTAGGCTAAGCTTTTTGAGTTTATGGAACGAAAGTCACGTACTATGCTTCGTATAAATTGGACTACAAATTTTCAATAAAATCTTTCAAATATAATGCCTGATTTAGGAGGAGACGGTGGGAGTAAAGAAGGACAAAGTCATGAATTTTGTGACCAAGAAAACTGCCAGAAATGTTGAGTCATTTAGATAAAATTGTTTCTGATGGTACCCGGAAGGGTTTCCGCTATTCAATTTGAGCGAAATCACACAATGCTTTTCAAGTAGGTGGGAGAAAAAGTAACTTAGATGCAATTTTAGATTTTCGCATAAGATACAATTTTCCTCAAGACTCTCTCTGCAATACATTTTCGGAGTATAAGAACTAAATTTATAGTAGCCTAGTTTTGTATGTAGGGTAATTTAGGGCTACACTTTTGCAAGAGAAGTTTTAAAACTACAATACTCCAGTTTTGGATAGGGAAAGTGACCAAATCGAAAACATTTTACAACAACTGGCGCTTTGGGTTTAAATTTTTCTAGCCGTTAGATACTTCGAAGTATTGATCTCTTATCGTATTTGAGCAAAATCGGTAGAAGATATTTCAAGATTTGCACTACAATGAGGTAATAAACATATTGAAATTTAGTACGTAGTTAACAAAGTTGAGTTAAACTGAAGCCACCCAGTAATACTGTGACCGCAATAACTATTATAGGGTCAGGATATACGTGCCCTCTGAAAATATGCGAACTACGGACTTTTCCGTGTTTTAACATTTGACACTAGCACAATTGTTTCAGGGCAAAACTGTCAATATGGTGCCGAATCAGTACCATCAATTCATAGCTTTCGAGTTGGCGCGTTCTTATATTATTTATATCCCCCAGATAATTAGTATTTAATAGAATTTGATACAAATAGGTCCAGATGTTTTAAATGGCTGACTTCATACCTACAAAAAACATTCAAAAGTCGGTAGTTGTGTGATAGGTATAATCGTAAATCATTTGTGTATTTTCTATATTCTCTCATGCGTGGAAAGGTCATAGCATAGACTTTGATGATGTTTTGATAGAATCTGTATTTCAGCTCAGTGAAAAGTTTCTATCTTCGCAGAATAGTTGCTACGATGGGAATACATATACGCAGGCGGTAGGGCAGTTATTGAGAGTACATATAAGAGAGTGTGGAGATGCACATTATCGATCTCGGCCATGGTGAGGGTGATCAGCATAAGGCACAGTAACCTTTGTCCCCAGGGGTGCTCCCAGGTAACCCTTGAATAGAGGCTGGGTAAGCCTGAGAATCGCTTTACGCGAATAGGGGGACCCGGGACAGAACGGAACACTTAGTATTAAAAAGGCTGTAAAAATGTATACATTAGACAGAAATGGCTACAAATTACGATATATACCCTTTGAACATTGACACACATAAAAATATAACTTACACAGAAGGAGACGACGTTACACAAATGAAGAGAAACTGGAAAATATGAACAAATGTAAATCGGCCCATTCTGCATCGCCACTGGGGCACAATGGGCCCCCTTTTCTCAGTACTTGAAATGTAATATAATTCTTGATTAAGTTTTTGTTGTGTGCAAATTTCACAAACTAAGATTGTTTCATCATCACTATCAATTCCTGCGCATGAGTTGTGGGCCCACTTATGACATATTGCGCAGTAAACACATCCTTCGATGGACTTCGAGTAAAAAGTCATTGTTTCATCTTCACTTGATGACTCTGTGGTTTTCCTTGCCGATGGTCTGAATCTGGTTGATTAATGCAGTAACATACCAACATGGGGCAGAATAGAACCCTAGACCATTCTGCCCCGTCCTGCATGGTTAAGCTTCATGAGGTTATGGCGGGAAATGCCTGGAAAATATGCAACACTGTAATACAAACTATGTCACACCAGGGAATACATGTGTTACATGCAGCAATTTGTCCGACACTGGTCACTAAACATTGCGCGAACTACCTGCCATCACCTCGCTATGTATAGTTGATTAGTTCCAGAGACTTTCGCTAGCTTGCGCCCCCTTACGGAGAGATTAAGAAGGGTGTCCGTTCCGCCCCTTGGTTCCATTCCACTCCGGGTTCCCCTAACATTCCACCTGAGATCACCCATCCTGGGAATCGAACCAGAGTCCCCCACGTGGCAGTTCGACACCATACCGACAGGACCATGGTTGCTCTTAAGAAGCGCCTTGCCCGGTATTCAAACCGAAGATAATTGTTTCACATTAATTTATATTATAAATTGTCTAATACTGTAATATCAAACTCGTTTTCAAGTTCATATATTGCCTGATTATATTTTTAAAGTTGGTATTAATCATTTCCAAGATGATGTGTTACTATCCAGAATTATTATGGGATCATGCGAGTACTAACTACATAAACACAATAAAAAAATACTTACCTTACACGTTGCGGTGAGAACATTAGGGTTTACCAACTCATGTATGCCATACATCATTTCACACTTAGCATTATCTGGAAGGATAAAATATTGCAATATAAATGGGATACACATATATAAATATGATAATTTCACATATATGAACATTTATATTAATATTTCTGATTGTGTGCATGTATATATCAATTATGAACACGTTGATATGTGTGAACGAATTACTTACATTGTTTAGTGTTAAAGTGAGTATCGATGATGAACTCACATTAAATAGAAGAGGACAAAAGGAACAGACTCTCCTATGATTTACCCAGAATTCGAAATGATTAATTCTGGCTTTGGAGTAAATTACACTGAACATTGGACAAGGATATTTATTAAGAAGTTCTGTTCAAATTAATTGGAAATTTCTACAACTTTAATATGTGCCTTTGCGTCACTTTCTAACTAGGTTAATCGTGACGATGAGTGTGATCGGTTAATTGATGATTGATTGATTGATTGATTTGTTTTATTTTACTTCGCGTTTTGTGCCTCTTGGCTAATTTGCGAAGATGGGGATGAGGGATGAAATGATGAAATTGATGAATGGACATTTACAAATAACCTTGCCCGAGCGGGATTCGAACCCGGGACCCCTAGCGTCGCAGCGCGATGTCGGTTAATTGATGAAATAACTGAAGTAACCAGCACAATATAGTACCCGAGTTTCCAGTCGAAACCCTCCAGTTTAACAGGGATCTATGCCAGGACTAGTAATATTTGAAATACTATGTTTAGATTGCATAGACATAAAACGTTTTTCTCATTTAAGCATGATTCTGTTGATAAAGCAAGTACTGCGGTCAGATATGCTGTCCTGTCGAATTTAATAGTGAAAATGTCTTATGCGTCCTGCCTTGAAAATATTGTCCTTCATTAAAACAAAATCACATTTTCCACGAGTTGTTTGGAATGTCCAGCAAGTGAGCTAATCCACTAGATGTAGTAGCTTCAACAATATGAAAATTGGCCGTAAAGCTGTGCTGAGCTGATTAGACGAGTGATCAAAAGAACACCTAAGTGGTAATGGATTTGATATCCCAACTGACCGCACAGAATCTGTTGGAAATCTGTTAATCGTATTGCACTGGTTCTGCATTAGCAAATAGAAATTTAGAGAGCAAATTAAAATAAATCCGTCCTTTTGTATGACAAGAGAACGATTTTACGTCTGAATATGCATTTTATGTATCTCCGTACCGGCGTGTGAATGGCCGTTACAAAATAAATAGATATGCTGTTACATTCAGCATTAATTATGTTAGTATAACATTAACAACGTAGCCATGGATTGCTAAGTTATGTTTCTCGAAACAAAGAAGACTAATGGAATGGTTCAATTTAAATTTCGTTGCAGGAGCTTACGATTATTGATTATTATAATTTGTTTTTGACTCCATGTTATGCACAGAAAGGCTAATCGGGACTTGACCAACAGTTTAAAGTTGGATCGTAATCACAATGTGCTTCCACTAGGTACACATAACTCACGAAATTAACGTAAACACGTATTTAAATATCACAATGCTTTTCTTTTGTTTCATACGTTTTATTCCCACTTATGCCCATTTCCTATCATCCAATAAAGACGACATTTCAATGGATTAAATAATTGAATGGACATGACTTACCGGAGATTCAAACACAGGACCGCTGGTTTCCTTGTCGATAATATCACCATTACACAATGGGGTGGGTCTGTTAATGTAATTGTACTTTGTAATTTTTATTTATTTCATTCGAATGTCACTACATTTCTCTTGTAATAGCATAGTGCTCAGCGTTATAGCCTTGCAATAAAGGGATCCCTAACTAACGGCTTTCCGCGTTTAAAGCTAGTTTGGCATCTTGAAATGTTGAGTTCCGGTTAGATCTCTGAGTTTTTTCTTTCATCCATTGCATCAGTCATCAGCCAGCTCGGTGGCCGAATGCGTAAAGTAGCCGACTTTCGATCTCGCAACCAAAGTTCCCGGGTTCGAGTGCCGGCCGGAAATTGCTGTTATATCTTAATGTCCGTCCCTTCACCAATTTTATCTAATCATCGCTCATCCGAATCGCCACAATTAGCCCCAAATATACAAAGTAGTAGAATCTAATAATCATTTATTAATATCGGTGTCATTAAAGGATTGAAAAGAGGCAATATAAATAAAAATAATAAAATGCAATTCCATAATATTTTTTGCTAGGAATCTGCCAGAGTTTTAGAACACAAAATTAAAACAGCAACGTTCCAAAATCTTTATATATTGTCAAGGACTTCTCAAGTTGGTATTCACAATCTACTGACAGATTGATACTGTCGTTCTTTGCGTGTTTACAAGCTGACTGGTGTACAAAACACACTCATTTCTTTTATCTTTTTTTAATATTTTGACAATACATCGTAAGGGAGATTTTGCACCAGACGGCAAAGAAATGGTACACAAATTATCTATCACCATGTTCATCCAGGACTTTAATGATGGTGCAGTGGTAATGCGGTCTCCTTGTAATCAAAGGGCTCTCGAGTTTTATCTCCGATGGAGGCAAATAGTGATTCGGATTCAACTTTAAACTGTAGAAGCAGTTCCGATTACCCAACTGTGCATAATGTATACCTATGTATTTTCTATCACGTACACCCAACTGCAAAAGAAACAGTAAGCGAATTGTCCATCACCATTTTCAGTCAGTGTGTTTTCCACAATTGGATGATCATTAATTGAAATAAAAACGCCAAAAAGCAGAGAACAACATCTGCTTCACATCATCAGAATTCCACAAATTAAAACAACACAGGAAATAGAATAAAAAAGAATGAAAATAGTGATGGATAATTTGTGTACTATTTTGTTTGCAGTTAACTGTACATTCACTTTATTCTCCTTAATCGGAGGCTGAAGAATTGAAACAAAACGCCAATAAAGCAGACAACCTCTACTTGAATATCTGCTCAGTTCCAGCGTTCAACGAATATAGCATAGGGAAAATTATGTAATAATTTACCTACCTCTTGTTAGCCGGCTTCCGTGACGGAGTGGTTAGCACATCGCGCTACGACGCCAGGGGTCCCGGGTTCGAATGAGTGTTTGTGAGTATCCATTCATAAATTTCAACATATTATCAACCATCACCATCTTCGCAATTAGTCAAAAGTGGCATTAAAACCAAATAATAAAAACCAACTCAATCAAACCTACTACGTATTATCTTACGTACCAACTATACACGACACCAAAGGAATACATCGCACTTTTTTATATAAAAAAAGTAAAGATGAGCGTGGAGTAATAATCATATGGGTGGAGATGCTTGCCATAAAACGTTACATTAGTTTCTCAGAATTTGTTCTCAAGTGGCGTACAATGTACGGCGCCTGAGTTTGATGTTGAAGCTATCGAAAGATCCCGCCATAGTTCCTCTGCACCCAGACAACTGAATCCATCTTCCAAATTCAGCCGCAGTTAGGTGGTGTTACGGTGGATGAACCTGAGGTGAAACCATTCTCTACTCCTACGGAGTATCAGTGTATATACACAATGCACAAAGCGAGCCGTCGATCGATGAAACGCAATTTGACAATATGATCAGAGAACGGGCGTGTTTCTTCATGCAGCAACGTATTGCAGAAAGTTTGGTTCTCATTCAAGTGCACCTTCTTAGTAAAGGGAGCGCACAAAATGACTTCGTATTTTCAAACGCAGACGTGTAACCCAAATTTATTATGTCCGCCAACTATAGCGGTGGGCGTTCTGAATACCGTCTGGGAATATTATTCCTGTTATTTTCTCATCGAAGCAGGTGGTTGTGAATGGAATCACCCACTCTTGCAACGACGGATGAACAATGAATTTCGATTTATTCTACATTTCCCTACATATTCCACAGATATTTGTAGCATGTCACAAAATGATAAGTTCACTACTCAGTTCAGTTAAACCCAATTTTATCCTAAACGCAAGCCATGAAAATAGGAGGCCGGGCAGAATTGCACTGGTGCCACATATGGGAAAAGCAAAGAGAGAGCGGGACAAAAGTCGTGGTTCCCGCGCACTGTGTGGCAACGTCAACCCGGCTGCGTTGCCTAGTTCGAGCGTCAGACCGACCTCTCTCCGGGGCATTTTGTGTGATTCCTGCCCTTTCGAGCAAATACTGTCAGTTTGTATCACATGGAATACAAAGATCAACTCTACAATGATATCTTTCATTCTCTTAAACCTCTGAACACGCAGGGTTGTGCTCCGACGTGGCAACAGCTCGAACTTCTGCCACCCGCCTAATTTCATGGCCGTGCATTTAGACACATATTTAAGCTGGCTCTTCATGTCTGCTGGCATGCAATTGAATGGCGCGCTATTTGATAACAGTCCTCTTACTCTAGCTAAATACCGTAACCCAGTGTTCCAGCTTCCGACACTGCGCAAGGACGCCAGGGTTCCCGGGTTCGAATCCCGGCCTGGGCATGGGTGTTCCTTGTTAGTGTCCCTTCATCAATTTCATCATATCGTAACTCATCCTCAATTCGCGATTAGCCTAAACTGGCAGAAAAGCGAAGTAATGTAGACCATATAAACGTAATCCAGTGTTCAAAATATTTTATTCGTAAAGTTGTATTACGGTGTGTAAAATGTAATTGAACTTGCTTCGATTTTTGCAATTCTGTTGAACATGTTTTTTATGAGCTACAATCGAACTGGAGACTGGATATTTAAAGAATTGTAAAATATAGAATCAATGTATGTGTGTATACAGGGTGATTAAAAAAATTGTAACATTATGTGGGAAAATAATGTACAACTCACCGTCACGTTTACTTCTTTTATTGAATTATATATATACACAGTATGTATGTATGTGACTGCGTGACAGTCTATAACACAGTAAACAAGAATAAATTCGTGTCATTGCAGCAAAGTTTCCTCCTTTAAGAAAATTTTCTATTTCCCATATAGTGTTTATAGTTACCATTTTTGAATCACCCTGTATGTATGTGTATATATATATATATATATATATATATATATATATATATACAAAAGTGGCCATAAATTACTTCGATATAGATTTGATTGCGTGTGTGCTTCATACGATGGTCATAACAAACCTTCGCGAGCAGTGGCTAGTGCAGTGCACTTCGAGGTTAGACTAGAATATCCTGTATTCAATACAAGGTTAAGATTAACATGACCAATCTAAAAATATCAAATGAAAATTCAGTTTTGCCCATATACATTACATATATATGTTTAGGTTATTCGCGACGATGTAAAGAACATACGAAATCGACGAAGTCCTCACACTCAAAGGGAAATCGAACCAAGATCACCGGACTTACTCCAATCTTTGCACAATGGAAGCACGAGAACACAATTTCAATTTATCAAACACGTCTAATGTTAGCAAAAGAGTTAGTAAATGATTTCTAGAATCTCTTTCTCCAGGAGTCGGTGGTGGTATTCCAGAAAGTCACGTTTAGATCTGCAGCCTCCTGTGTCAATGTCTGACAAAGACACAATGCCTTCATAACACGGAGCAGATAACTCGCATAGCCGCGGAATATCAATGCGAGGTTTGGAGGCAAATCGGGGGACTTCTCCCTGAATCTCCCTCCGTGAAATAAGAAAGCCGCCGGCTAGTAGGGGGGTGGGGTCCTTCTGCCTGCTTCAATGGAGATTTGAGTATGTGACAAGAAAGGGAAAAACTCTCCTACATCCAGGGAACACCACAATAGCTGAAATCACAATATCTCATCCTGTCTTCTGAAACAAGGAAGACGCAACTTCGCATCTCGAGATTTCAGTATGTTTCACGTGTAAGATAATAAAACTAAATGAACTTTTCCTTTCTTCGGGGAACTTTGCCTTATCGTATATCATTACGTGGCTGTAAAGAGAAGAAGTGGATATCACGTTGATCTAGGACATGTAAGAATTTGATTCGATTTTTATTATTTTGCGTCGCTCTTCTGTCACTTTTTACTAATCGCGACGACGGGGATGAGTGTTGATATGATATTTATGAAGGGACACTAACAAAGAACAACCATGCCCAGACAGGGATTTGAAACCGGGGCTCCCTGGCGTCGTAGCTGGCTGCGCTAACCACTCTCCCACAGCGCGCTACGTCACCGGGGGACCCAGATTCGAATCCTGGCCTGAGCATGGGTGTCCTATGTAAGTCTCCCTTCAATTTCATCATACCGTTACTCATCCTTATTGTCTCGATTGGCCAAAAGTGGAAGAAAAGCGACGCTAAGTAACAAAAATCATATATTCCTACGTGTCTTCTTCAGACATACTGAAGGGATGACTGGTGGAATGATTAGGATTTAGTTAGTTTAAGTAACTATCTTCTAACTTTCTGTATCTATTACCTAGGTATTTCGAAACTTGAGACGGAATCAAATACTTCTCCTCTGAGAACAATACGAGAACGAGACTGGCGTTTAGATATCGAGACGAGACCGAGAATGAGACTGGCTTTCCCATCACGAGACGTGAGCTATATCTCTTCTACCAGGTTGAGAAGACAAGGAAAATATCAAATATCAATGATTTATTTTTCTTTCTTTAAAAAAAAAACAGTTCAATGCAAATTTGAAACTACGAGCTATTAGCGCCCCATTTACTCACTGATTTAACAAAAATATTAAAAAAACATAATAATAATAAGAAATAAAGTCATATTGATTGTGTTGACATAAGGTTCCTAAATTTTCAACCTGTATCTACGTGCCTGTTTATAGTTTCATTTAACGTTCATGTCACCAGTTCTATATGATGGTGAGCCAATTGAGGGCGAAAGCTGCTATGTTGCCGATATACTTTAGGACAAAATAGATAGAGTACAAGTACAATCACGTAAATAATGAAGAAGAAAAAATCATTAGATAAGAGTAGTTCAAAGTTCAACATTAATGGTAGAGTTTTAATATTATGCAGTACACAAATGTTACATTACTGAATTACACTTTTGAGGAAATTCCAGAGAAGAGAGAAAGAATATGTAAAATAATTGAAATAATAATGAAGTGAGACAGTGTAACAGAGGGTGAAAGATAAACCTAGATAATGTACGAAATAGAATAAGAGGTAGTTTTGGGAAGAAAAGTTATCCTCAAGAAAGTACGGCCAGTCTTTAGCTTATGCACTATACAGGAGGCAAAGTAAATGAAGTTTTCGAGAGAAATCTTTTTAGATTTTGGATTCATCAGTGTACAATTATATGACATGCTCAGTATTATTCTTGAACATCGATCTCAGTGAAGCATAAGGCGCTATGGCGCATATTGTCCTGGGTTGCGAATCCCGGCCTGGGCACGGATATTCTTTGTGTTCATCAATTTCATCATATCATCACTCATCCTCATCTTCGCGATTACCCAAATTGGCAGAAAAGTGACGTAAATAACGAAATTCTATCAATCAATTATTTTTGTCCGATACAGCATCTAATTGATTTGATTTAGTTTATTTTACTTCGCGTTTTGTGCCTCTTGGCTAATTTGCGAAGATGGGGATGAGTGATGAAATGATGAAAGTGATGAATGGACATTCACAAACAACCAAGCCCGACCGGGATTCGAACCCGGGACCCTTGGCGTCGCAGCGCGATGTGCTAACCACTCGGCCACAGGGTCGGGGATAAAGCATCTAAGCTAACTTTGATTGCTATGAATGGTATTTTTTCTTACTCTTCAGCAGGGTGGATAAAAATCATGTATTTTATTTAAAAAATAATTTTTGATGATTTTTTAATTTAAATCGGATTTTTAAAATTTAAATCGATTTTTTTGATTGTTTTAAAAAAAACACTTTTAAAATTGCTGGTATCGTTTTTGGCACCATAGGTACAGATATGTTTTTTTATATAGAAAGGCTCTTTCTAGTAAACCGCTCTGTAAAATATTTGAACAGTTTGATTAAAGCAAATAAAGAATTATGTGTAAATATACATTTTTCTGTTTCTGTTACTGTATGTACACGAACATACCATGGAAATGTTTGTTGAATGTGTTAATGAACCTATAATACAAAATTCCAGTAACTTCTCTTCCAGTGAAAATAAATCACTCTGGATGTACACTATAATTGTAACTTAAATTATTTTTTTAAGGGTTTGTAGCTGAATTTTGGCTGTCTTTAAATGATAGTTTGCAAGATATTAGCTACCTGTTTATTTACAGTTTAATGATAATGATAATGATTTATGGTTTAACATGAACAGTATTTTGTATATACTTCTACAAAAAAGATTTGCTATTTTTGCCTATACAAATTATTGATTTGTAAATGAAGATGATTTAAGTGTGTTTACAGTTTATATATTACATTTCCTTTCGTATGACCTTCACCCCATCAGTACATATATTTCGTTTCTTTCCTTTTATTTTCTTAGAGCCTATTAAACACCATTAAATGATTACGAGATTAATATAATTTCACCAAAAGTGATTCTGATATCTACAAAATCCTTATTTATATTATTCTATAAATTATTTATTTCAAGTGATTTTAATCAGTGACTTTTTCAAAAAAATTACCCGACTTAAATCAACCTGATATAATTCAATTCACCTTGCTCTTCAGTAAGCATTCGAGTGTAAGAATTTCATGAATTTTCTTAATTTGTGGAATCGGTCCATACAGTAATGGTGATCATGTTCTTTTGCTCCTTACATACAGCATTGTTTGCTGTGAAGGATATTTCTTGTAATAATCTAGATTAGAAACAATTTTCCTTTCTATTTCCTTTATTTTATTGCTTTTCTACCCTTTCGGATTATCGCGACCAGGAATGCCGATCTCCATATGGCCAATGGCGCATTCCCTATTTCCAGATCATGTCATAATCCCCATAAAGTATATAATCACGACAGTGTAGCTACTACTACTCTATTACTGAAAGTCACTTATTTTAGCTTTACGTAACACTTTACTTGATCTGCCCCCTTAAAGTCTTCCCTTTCTTCATCTAAGGGATTAAATATGTATACCTAGAAGCAACAGTGACTTGAAACCATGCAAATTACACAAATTATTAAGGAAATATTTTCGGATTCCTCCCCCCACCCAACCCCCGCCACATCTCATCATCATTGCATCGTGGTGCCAAGGTGTAAATTTTTTACACACATTTTAGAGAAAAAAGTACATGTTTTAAGGAAAACAATCTCCCCAAAGAATTTACCCTCCCCACGTGGTATCTCTTATCGCGACGATAAGAATAAGTAATGAACACATGAAATGAACGAAGACGATTATGTCTCGATCAGTGTTCGAACCTGAGACCTTCGTAGAGTGTTAAGATTATCACTCCACCACGGAGGCAACTTTAGAAATTTGTGTATAGTAGGCAGCCACGAATTTTTATGAAATATAAAAGGGAGTTGGAAACACTGTACGGAACCAAAACACTCGAACTCAAGTCAAAGATAAGCTGCCGCTTGACACGATTCCGCGAACAGAATTCCTCTGCTACCTCTAGTTTCGAAAACAATTTTGGAGGATGACGGAGACCTTGGTTTGTGTGTACGTAGGTGCGACTATTTGTGCGAGATCGAGGTTGGACGGGAAGCAATTTTCGCAGAAATCAGATTAGTCTTGCTGTCATCTCTAGGTAAGGTTCCAGATAAAAATTGGCCGTTGGCAGCTTCAAGTGTTATCATGGAGGACGTCGATTTCTCGAAACCATCATAGCAGCTGCTGTAGTGAGCACTTTTCGTAATCCGATAGAAGGAAACTGCGCTCTCACCGGGAGATAGATTCAAGTGTGCAATTCATTCCAATGTCGGTAATGTTAGGGGAAAAAAAAACTAGGAAGCCCTTTAAAGAGGATATCCTTTATAAAGAATATTCCTCGTTTAAAAGTTACGTCAAAGGTCTTATTTGGTTGGGAATATCCTCTATTAGGCATATATTATACAGGGTGAGACAAAAGTCCAGCACCACCCTTCTAATTTAAAACGGCTTGACGGAGGACGCTGAAACTTCGGATATGGGCAATGTGGGTGGGCCACACCAGATGGGGCCAGTATGCATTATGTCGGCCATCTTGAAAGCCGCCATTTGGAAATTACCTTCAGATTTTAAAATGGGAAGGGGGGGATCATGTGGCACAGCATTTAAGATGTGCGTTTTCTCAGAAACAATAATATGCAGTTATCTTTCCCCTATCTTTATTTGGTGAGGATATTTTGACACTTGAAGTTCACATTGGGAGTCCTACAAGATGTCCTTTATGCGTTGCCCGTTCAGTGCCACACCAAATGCAAGACGTTTTTGCCAGTCCTCATGGACAACCAATAACACTGCAGGGTCTGCAGGGTCCACAGAGTCACACGCTTGTTGGATCCGGTGCTGGAAGATGTAGGAGATCATTGATCAAGATGGCCGCCAAGATGCATACTGGCCCTATCTGGTGTGCCCCCACCCCCATTACCCATATCCGAAGATTCATCGTCCTCCGTTAACCCGTTTCAAGCAATAATGCAAGGATTATTTATAAATGGAAAAACTGAAGATGGAAAAGGGTGGTGCTGGACTTTTGCCTCACCCTGAATATTGTTGAACCAATCCCAAAATACGAATTCGCAAATTTTGACTTTTTCGCCTTGTGTACTTTCTGACTACTTTATGTTGATAGATTCCTATGCTAACTCATATGATCTAATACACAGTCATAAGTAGGTACAGTCACGTTCGATAAATATGGGACACCAAGGTCCTGAAATACTCGCTTCCATGCAATACGTTATGCGTGTTACCTAACTCTACTTCTAATAGCAAATTTTCCATGGCAAGTTCTACCACCGCCGTAGAGTTATGCAGCACACATAACGCCTTGAAGGGAAGTGACTGCACATATTTTACCGACGACAATATTTATCCAAATGTAAGAACTGTTTCTTTCCCAGTATATTGACTATTAAAATGCTTTTATCTTAAAGTAAGATTTAGCACAGTCGTGGTTGTGGTCCGACAATATGCATGAATGCTACGCTGGAAACCTGGGTTCGATTCCCGGTGTGGGTGATTTCAAGTGAATATTTTACCAGCTATATGCCTGTATGGAATTGCTCTGGAATTGAACCAGTCCCTACTTTGGGAGAAGGGGGGTAAATGCGACTGGATTGTTGTGCTGATCATATCATCTTTAGCAATAACCGAGATTGCGAATAATGGGATCGCCCATCGCCTCACATGCCTTCACATGTTGCAATGCGAAGAGGTTGCTTTGTGTGTGTAATTTGAAGTTTTGTTATTTAGCGTTACTTATATTCCACTTTTGGCTAATCGTGAAGATGAAGATGAGTGATGATATGATGAAATTTATGAAAGGACACTCACAGAGAACACCTACACCCAGACCGGAATTTTACTAACTCTAGTATTCAGTGGCGAGATCGAAAGTCGACCAATTAAGGTTCTCGGCCAAATAGCTGGATTTATACTCGCGCACCTCCGATGTGATTGGTTTTCGACCGCATCTCCTTGTGCATTCGCGTGTTGACATGGGCTCATCGCGACTTTGAGAATGCCACCACGTATATGTTCGAGAATGAAGAGAAGCAAGTGAGTACAAACACTTTACGTTAACTTTTTTTTTAAATGATCGCAATCTTATATACGTCCCCTAATATTATACAAATACTAAAACATTATCAACTATTTCTTAATAATAAATCGGCTAAATGCGTTTCACAATAAGATGTGTTGTAAATGAATGCAATGAGGACATTCACGCAGAAAAGCAATATATATATATATATATATTCGTTCCAAATATGTAGAATGTAAAAGATTGTGTAGCTTCTAAAAGAAAGCTTACATCTCAGTTTGTTTGACATATCCTTGAATACCTAAATACCAATATAACCTATCAACTACAAAAATTCTTAACATATCAAATTTGCTTCTTTGATTTAGCTTCTAATATTCAAAATGCACTAAGATATACATTACATATTATCTTTTTTTAAATGTTTTCTTAGAATAATAATTTCTTATATTATTGAGTTCGGCGATCATGTAGAAACTACGTATTCATAATGTGTACGAGAATTTATATTGCATATTTCCTTCAATATATTTTACTTTGCCCATTTCGTGCATGAGGAACTCTATGTCGACACAAAATTGAAGTGCAATAAAATAATCTTTGAAACGTATCGAGAAGCTTTCAAGTTTCCAGTCCATGATTTGAGTTCACTGTAATCGCTAGCTTATTGGTGTAGTTCATAACATTCCATTTAAATGAGTTTTAAAAGCTTTATATTTTTTCCTTCTTTCGTGGAGAAATCCAAACGCTGAACTGGTCTTCAATACCACGTGGAACTTAATGTTTCTTTTGTATTTGTTTCTTTTCAAGTGGAGAGCAGATAGTTGTACATGAAAACTTATTGGCTTCTTTCTTTCAGGATATATTTCAGACTGATCGGAAGATGGTCAATGCTGCAAAATAAAAATGAGTGGGAGGGGAAAAAGGGACGTAGAAAAAATTAAATCTCGCATATTTTTATATCTATCCGTTCTTATGAAGAAAAGTAATTTTTCTGAATTTTATTTTGAAAGAGTAAGATTTCATCTCTCAGATGCTCCTTTAAACATGCTTGATACGGATTGAAAAACATGGTATTACTCGTAATAAAGCCTGAACAAATAGAGATAAGAGAAGATAAGCTTGTTACGAATGTCGTTGCACGTAACGGTCTTAACTAAGGATTTGTGTTTCTGTTCCAATTTCAAAATCAGATATTTAATGCGATGCTGGGATTTGTTCCTCAAATATCCTTGCGTTGCATTTGTGTGCAAAAATGAATGTTTGGGAATAAATTACGGGTTAGATCTCTTAAGTAATCAACGCTCTTACTTGTTTACATTAATTGAGGAAGTAATGTACGTACAGCATAATTAAAGAAAATTTCTAACTTTTATCTCCTAATCTCTAATATAGGTTATTCTTTTACATGGGCGAGATTAAGGCTCATGCTTTATCATACTCACTTCTATTTATCTAAAGAAAATTTTATTATAATTCACACGAAACCAAGAAAATACTCAGCTTTATATATATATAATATAGGGTCTAATCCATTTGATCTATTTGTTATCTTAAGTCCACTTTTAGCACAGAAAGGTCAATCGAGACTGGACCTACAGTTTAAGGTGAGATCCGAACCACTATGCCATGTGCCTCCACCGGATATCGAACCCGGGAACCACATGTATATATATATATATATACACACATATGGGCTTCCTCGGTGGAGTAGTGGTAACGTCGTCGCCCTGTAATCAAGGGGTCCGCGTTTCATACTCGGTGGAGGCACATATTGGTACGGTACACTTTAAACGCTAGATCCATTCCCGATTAGCCTATCTGTGCAAAAATTGGACTTAAAAGAATACTTCAATGACTCAACAACATATCCACACATACGCATACACATATTTTATGGACATACATAAATATATATATATATATATATATATATATATATATATATATATATATACAAATATATATGTATATTCTACACAGGTATATATATATATATATATATATATATATATACACACATACACACACACACATATGCATTATATATATATATATATATATATATATTATATACACACATACATATATATATGCTAGATTCAAAATAAAACAAGAATTGCGATTTTGGGAAACCACTGTGTCGTTCGTGGTTTGAGGATATCATAAGATCTCGGGATATAAACGACTGGGTGGCGAAGCTGCATTTCTCGTTCGACGGCCAACGGGATTAGCCCACCCGGCCGTGAAAAACCATCAACTCCTGGAGAGGAATGCACAAGCCACTGGGCAAGAGTCTTGATTTCAGAATCTCAAGGGCTCGTCTGGTGTGTCAGTTTGCAGAAGGAATTTTGTCGAATAGACT
Organism: Lepisma saccharinum; assembly: GCF_977018435.1. Lineage (NCBI taxonomy): Eukaryota > Metazoa > Arthropoda > Insecta > Zygentoma > Lepismatidae > Lepisma > Lepisma saccharinum. The sequence continues at coordinate 173,115,548 of NC_139230.1, read as the reverse complement.
CCTGAAGTTGAGCTCTCATCAGGCAGCCCTCGTTTTCTCTTCCCCCGCAGTCTCTCTCCCTCTCCCCTCTATCTCGCACACACACACACAAACCAACGCACGGATTCCCATGCCGAAAGAGGTTTCCTAAACTTTCAAAACTAGTTATAACAGAAGAAAAAGTCTGAGGAAATAAAGCTAGAAATCACTCCGAAAAAAATTTCCTTATTTAAGCATGCAGAGAAACATCTCTCAAATTGACGAGTTCCTATAATGACAATGCTAGTGCAACATGAAAAATTAAAACATTTATTTTCCTTGTGTACATTCAGTTTTTGAAACAAAAAAAATAGTTCATTTTTCATTGCAAAGTTTACCAACATGCAATCACAAATGACAGTAAAACCAATTGGTTAATAACACTAGCAGACTCTCTGATTCATATGTCATGCTTGGAAATGAGTAAGATAAGTTTAGTAAATTGCATTTTGAAAAGAATCCAGATGCGATTCCGTAGCAGAGTGGCCAGTATAACGTGCTGCGCAGATCGAGGTCCCAGGTTCGATCCCTAGTTAAGACAAGGAGGTATCATTGTTATTGTCTCATCATCCATTTCCTAAGGCCATCCTCATCGTCGCGATTAACCAAAGAGGCAGAAAATAAAAATAAAGTAACCGAAAAGAAAAGAGAATTTATGTCAAAATTGTCCGAACGTTGTCCAACACTTAATGGCAAACAAATCAAAAGTGAATCTTGCGTGACTGAATGCGAGAAATTTTAAGAAATTTAAAAGCACAAGTCAAAACCATGATTCAATGAATAACCTAACATATCATCTTATCTCAAGCTATTTGAATCTTATTTATTGACATTGCTTCGATCGTTTACTTTACAATGTCATTTTAAATAACTACTATGGTGAATAGTACGTGTATGAATTAAGGAAATTCGCAACATTTATAAAACTTAGTGTATGAGATATAGCAGAAACATGTTTCATTCAGATTAATCGTAATTGTTATTTCAAGTTTGGTTACTTTACAAAGCTTTTCCATCTCTAAAATTACTTGCGACATCGAGGACCTTTGGTTTCGTAGTACCTTACCCTAATTCTTCCGCCACTTATATAAACAAGACATTTTTTTAGAAATGTGAGAAAATATAAGGGGGTTTGGCATCTGTATTTCTTATGTCATGTGCAAAACTTTCAACTACAAGCATTGTATCATTTAATGATTGTGAACTAGGCATGTCATGTAGTGCCTTTACAGAACTACATCAGAACTGATATAGTTTTCGGGGTGAACCCTTCCCTTTCACCTAAGCAGTTGCTGCAGTGTGGAAAGAGGCGATGTGATTGGTCACTTGCGGGATTCTCTTTCCTACGCGTCATAGCAGGCACTCGGAACAGCTAATCAGACGTGCATGATCTTGAAGTCTGCCCGCGCTCTCGTGCTATTGGCGGCCGGGAATGACGACGACCATACTTTAGAGCATGAACAAAAATCCTGCAGAATAATGCACAACAAAACGACCACTTTGAGTTCCAAAATTATTACATCTGATGCACCTAGAGCTGCGAAGGCAAATACGCTTGATTGGTACCACTCGGCAAACATTTACCAAGTTTGACACAATTCCATAACTCAAATGTAGACCAAAATCAAGCCCAGACACTGGAACAGACACTGGAATGTGGGAAGCGAGAGAGAGAGGACTTCAAAGTGAAAAAAATCATGGATCAGGGCGAATATTATCTGGGAAACTTGAAACTGAAACAGATCGCGCAAAGCACCACAAAGGATCCGATTTTCAGCTTCCGAAATGTTATCTAATCTCGTGCCAAGCCATACATTTTTCCTCGTTTGGTTCATTTTCGTTCAGGAAACGTTGCGCCATCACTCAAACATTTCCTGAATTTTTATCGGACCGAATTTTTTGCAACATTTTTTGCTTCTCTTCAAGCGCAAGTAGATGGCCTTGATACTTTACTTCAAAACTTGATAACAGAAGAAATATAGCTACTTAGTTGAGGTTGGAAAATATACACTACAATAACATAATGAACATTCACTGAATTTGAATTAATGCGCATGGGGAATCAGGACTAGAACTACATTTCAAACTCTTCATCAGAAAGCTATTATAAATACAAGTATTACATTTCAATAGTGTAAATAACTAACTTAAATGTGCAATGCTAATAAAAACAATAAACTCTCTTTATTGTTTGAACGCAATTTTGTTATCAATTGCTAAAAAAATATATGGTATGTGTATCTTCAGGGCATCAAACGCACGCCGCGTATTTTACAAAATTTTGTTCTCCATATTATTCGCCTTTCTGATTTCCAGAGCAGCCCTTCAAGGAATTTGGTTGCTGTGAATATTTAAGATCGAATTTTAGTGCACTTGATGTGGTCAGTACATTAGTGATTTACCGCACTACTTTGCTCATCCCATCTTCCTTAACAATGCACTGTAGTTTAAAAAATCCATTACAAAAGTAACGCTAAGTAATGGTCTAAATTTGATGCAACAAACGTTTTTAAATTTACGAAAATGTACACTATACAGAGATTTTAAAATATCAGATGAATTTGAAATGTCCGAAACGTAGAACAAGTTTATTTTTCCACCATTTTGGAACGCTTTGACCGATTTTGTTCAAATGCAATACCAGATCAGCTGTTCTAGGGCATCATAGTCTTATATAGTAATTTCAGCGTAAAACTTCCAATGTTGTTACAGCAATCATGGACACAAAATTGGAAACTTTCCTCTCGTTTTGAATCCATGACCCTCTCAAATCACACACATTACATTACAACATTTTTATTGAGTTGCTATAAGCATTTCAGTAAAAGCTCTATATGTATTACAGTTACAGGATATGTCTCACTCCCTTCCTAAACTACGCATGATATTTTAAAAGTTTTTTAAGAGCGTTTTAACCTAAGTAACGTTCAAAAATTTTTGTTAGTTTAGTTTGTTACGGACCATAAGTATAGCTTAAACAGAGATTCGAAAATAGAAGAATTTGAAATGTCCGCAACATATGGAAAACAGCTTCATTCCTTTATTCGTCAACCGTCTTGAAGCGGTTATCTGATTTTACTCAAATGCAATATTAGATCAGTCATCAAAGGTATCTAGTTGATGTGTGAATTTCTCCTTAAAATCTCTAAATTTGCTGCAGATATTGCAGTCACAATATGAATGTGTTGCCCTCATTTCGATCTGCGGCTTCTCCTATAGAATGCACTACACGACAGAGGTTCTATTAGAATCCTATATTTTGAGTAATTTCCTAAACCTGCTGACAGTTTCGTTTCTTAGTCGCCAGAAACGTACCTACACTATAAAAAAATATGAGAAAAATTCGAATATTTCACAAGATAGGAAAAAATCGATATTTCGTCCGTCATCTTGAAATTTTGCTCACGTACAAGATGCATACTCCATGGTATCTATCAGTTGCTAATATTTTATCTCAATTTCTTACATTTTTAACAGTTATCGTTGTCACAATACTTGAGATTTGGCTCCAACTTATCTCATAAATTACACAAAATTTAATTTCTTTAAGTTTCTGTCCGAAAATAGGACCTAACATTACTGTGAGCTTAGTTCCTTACTTCTCGAAAATGTTTTCTCGACAGAGTTCTGCCACGAAAAAGTGCGCGTAACATAGGGATTTTGAAACTTTGCATCTGATTGTGCTCAAATGAAACATCGTTCCAGCCGTTCAAGATTTCTAGCTTTATTGCAAATTTCAGATAAATCGCACTAAATTTAAAGCAGTTGTCGGTATTACAACACTGATGATCTTTATCCCCGTCCCTCTTAAAGTTTTCATTGCTGAGTTGTAAGGTAACGTATGCAACCCTATGAACTGAGTATCACAATATTTTTTGAAAATGTAGCTTACATATAGCTTTGAATATGTCAAAAGTGGAAAGATATATATCGTTTCCGGGGATATTTTGAACGATACATGCACAACAGTGTTCTACTAATCGAGATGAATGTATAGATCCCGGTTAGAAGCTCAGGGGTTCCACCATGAGAGAATTCTCAATAGTGTATTATCGTGTAAGAAAATGCAGTAATAGAGATTAAACCGAATTTATGGTCAAATTTTTAAACGCTGCTTATTTGTATCGTTAGGTTTACTACGACGTGGAAGTAAGAGAACATTGAGTGAAAGGAAATATATAACGAAGGTAAAGAAAGCGTCAGTATCCTTTGATCAATAATTACTAATTGGCTTTCCTCCCAAATACAAGGCCTTCTCAATGACGTAGTTGGCTTGTAAATAAGGGGTCGCAAGGTTCGATACCCTTTTGAGGCACATTGATTCGGTTCACACTTTAAACTGCAGATCCAATCGCGATCAGCTTACCTGAGCATAAAGTTAAGTCAAAACAAACTGTGACAACTGTCAATGAAATTTTCCATTTTTTAAACTTTTTTCTTCAAAGGTCATCAACATCATTAGATCTCCCGTTCCCAATACCTGAAATAATTCAAGGCTTCAAAACTTGTTGCATTGATCCTGTCGGATGAAATTCATGCTTACGCTGAGATATGAGCTTCTCTATCGGACTGGAAACAAAAACAGCGGGTCCAATATTTGTTTACCTCAATTTCCAAGAGGCCAATGATTTAATCGAATAGAAAAACAACCAAGTATTCATTCCAAAATCCGATACATGATGGTTAGAATTGTAATCGAGAGAACAAGTTTCAATGAAAGAAATTTCTCGCCGATAAAATCTGCCCGTGGAAGTTAATTAATTTGTACTTGGTCGGTGGGCCCGACCCTGTGGCCGAGTGGTTAGCACATCGCGCTGCGACGCCAAGGGTCCCGGGTTCGAATCCCGGTCGGGCTTGGTTGTTTGTGAATGTCCATTCACCAATTTCATCATTTCATCACTCATCCCCATCTTCGCAAATTAGCCAAGAGGCACAAAACGCGAAGTAAAATAAACTAAATCAATCCAATCCAATACTTGGTCGGTGAAGTAGAGGACCTGTCACTGATTATTCCAAAGGGATAATCTCGAACGTATTCATTCATGAAGCAAGCCATTAAATTTACCAATAATGTAGGTGCCATTTCGTTGCAAAGTAAACATCTCAGAAAATGATTATTTTTTTGTGATATAAAAATGTGTACAAGGATGCATATATTCACACATTCACATTATGTATACAATATAGAGAACCGCGGTGATCCAGTTCGTAGGGGATCTGCCTGCCGCGAGGGAGACCAGCGTTCGATTCTCGGGATGTGTGATCTCAGAGCGTGGTGCTGATCAAATCGCATCCACTGTAAACAAGATTGTGAATACGTCTTCAAACCCCCCCCCCCCCGCGCGAATGCGCCTTCATAGTACGGTGCAATGAGCATGGGCACTTTTACCTTCCATACACATACGCGCACACACACACACACACACACACACACACACAGATACATACATTCATCAATATGTCCACAGGGTGTCCCTATAAAATCTTGACAATCTCCACAGCACATGATTCTATATGGTAAAGTGCGAAAGAGTTTCATGTTGGCAGAGAACTTGTCAAGTTGATGTTGCTAGGTGTATCCCTTTCATTTCAATTATGCATGTATCATAAATGTTAACATTTTCTTTGAAGATACACGTATAATTCGTACAGTCGGATACATGAGTATTACCAAGCAAATTGTCCACCACCATGTTTATTCTCTTTGTTTTATGTACTGAGAGCTTGGGTAATTGAAACAAAACACCAAACAAACGAACTGACAGCCTCTGTATCAGCATACGTAAACATCTAGTCCTTAAAAACGTATAAGATACAAGTGAAAAATTATGAAAATAGTCATGGACAATTTGGCGAGCATTACTTGTGCATCCCACCGTACGTTTTGTTCTTAAGGACTGTTGTTGTCGACAGCTTGGTGATCAAGCATGTTCGATGGTCGACTTTAGATCTCGCCAACCAAGTTCCCGGGTTCCAGTCCCGGCCTGGGCATGGATGGTCTTTGTGACCATGTGAACGTGAATGTATCCTCATCAACTTCATTTAATAACACAGGCGTCCGAAATAAAATGTTTGTTTTGCGACATGAGGGTAAATAGGTGTTCTTAACTAATTTCGGTGTGTTGAATTCAAATCTGCATTCCGTTTTCCGTATCACGTAAGGATTATTCACAATTTCACAATCAAAATTCTCATATTCGCCATTCGATTATGCCTGTTACAAAATGCAACAAAATAATTTTATAGAAGTGAAATTTCGGTTGTTTACAAACCAATAGGTGATTTCTGTAAATTATTTTGAATGCTGATTAAGGAAATGACGTCCATCCCCCCCCATCACGTCAGGATTTTTCACAATCAATATTCTCATATTCGCTATTCCATTACGCCTGTTACAGAACGCAACAAAATAAATTTAAACAAGGGAAATTTCGGTTGTTTACAAACCAATAGCTAATTTTGGAAGTATTTTGAATGCTGATCACGGAAATGACATACATTTCTTCCCATCACGTCAGAATTTTTCCCAGGTGAGGATTTTTCTCCACATCAGTAAAATCAATCAACCCACCTTATTAAAACATTGAGTTTGGACATTTAGTGAAGGAAATTTTTGTGAGGAATTTAAAAAATGAAACACTTAATCAAGTCCATACAATTTTCTATCAAATGTGTCTTGTAAAGGTAGAAGATATTCTATGTTCATATGTAGTTCAAAATTGGAGGATTTATATTGTAGAAAACCAATATTTTACCACCGTCTGAACAGAGCGATCTTTTTGGGAAATGATGGAACTATACATTTTATTGTGAAATTAAGGCAGTTAATATATTGCTGTTTTTTTGAAGAAACTAGACGTGATGGGTAAAAATGGATTTTATTTTTGGAATCAGCATGCTGAAATTATTCAAGGACAGCAGTCATCTGTGAGACATCCAAACCCATGTCGACCGGTGATATAATTCTACTAATGTTACAAGCAGTGCTTCTAATACTATTACAGATACGTCATCACGATTAATAAAATGTGGAACTGTACAAAATGATATGCCGAAACTAATAGTATATATGACAGTAGGGCACTTGATTTGACTCGTATCACACAAAACATTTCGTGTCGCAAAATCTTCGCAGGCCTGTGTAATTGTTCATCCTCACCGTCTGGATTAGCCAAAGTGATAAAAAGTAACAAATCTACAATTATAAAATAAAGAGGAAGGTTGTTATGTTGGTTTCTTGGCAGAAGGTACACAGGGTAAAAATTGTCGTTTGCGCGCTTTTCCTTACATTCACAAATATTTTTCTCTTGGGATGTAAAAATAACAAATGCATAATTCTTTGTACTACAAAGGAATATACACACTTCATTTTTCTGAGCCATCACCAAACTCCGTTGTCAAAGGTAAATAAGATATTGCCCAGATTTCGTGGAGAAAAATATTATTTCAGATTTCTTCTTTATGTTGTTGTTCATCTTCTTGTGATTCTCTAACTTTCGTGACCCGCATGAGCATGTTCTTGTACAGTCACGGACTATTTTGGGTTGCAACAAACCTATTTTCTATCTATGGTTTCGTTACAACCCAGAACTATCCGTGACTGTACCGCTATTTATACTGAACGAAACGAGGTATCATTTTAGATCTATCTTTCTTAGTTTCCAAGACATAACATTTGATTTGAAGCAGTGTAAATATCAAATTTTAGCGCTAGAACGTTTGGGATTTAAGGCAATACCACGGAAACCAGGTCAGTAGGTCAAGGGCTACCTAGAAGAAGCTCAAGTACTAATTAACGAGGTTCATGTTCAAAGAATGGTAAAGGCTTCTTTCACATATTTTGATAGGTGAATTTTAAAGAAATTCCTTTGGATCTAGCTTGCACAATGCATGCGTCCTACATTTTTTCCAATCCTTGTAGAAAAGACTCAAGTCCAGTGTTGTCCCAGTGATTTACTGGAGAGTAAGAACGGTATCAAGTCTTCCTAACAGGATTTCACTTCGCCATCACCGTCGCCTTTTTGAGAGCTGGAATGAGCCATGGTAAGGTGTTTTCCTAACAGAAGAATCTGCAATGGAATAGCGAAGGACTGCGGAAAAAGCAAGTTCAAAGAAGACACTCTATGTGTACGAAGAAGCTCTTTCCGCAAACGCTGCAAACCCCCAGCTGCAAATCTAAGGTAACAGGATTGGTTCGTCTTCCTTGGCCATTCAATTTCCTACGGATTTCGAACACAATGGATCTAAACTGCTCCTAGTTGTGAAGGTCTAAGCGGCTGGAATACGGACCAGACTCGGGAGGGAAAATATGAGACTTGCGTGTCCCGTCACCAAATCGTTATATCTTCCACTTCAGAGAACTCAGACGTGGATTGACTTGCTGGTTCTGCACCGAATCACTTGAATCTTCGAGCATGTTCAGAAAAATTCTTGGAATCTTTCATTTTTGTCACAGATGGGCCGGAATTGACAATACTAAAAAAGATCGTACGGAATTCGTTCGGTGTATATCTAGATAACCATGCGCAACAAAGCAAACGTGACAAAGAAAATCAGGTTTCATATTTGAAAACCCTATGTTACCCCCACACCCCCTATACGCCTTCATGGCGTGGTGCTATGCACAGGGGAGCACTTTACCTTTACCTTTTATGTTTCTTAAACTGGAATTATGATATTTCTGTTCCTTTCATTATATTCTCCATTGTTCTTGGATTTCATCTCCTACAGGCTTCATTAATTCCTGATGGAATGAGTATTTTCATTCGTTCAGATTCCAAAGCATACATCAGCCCCCCCCCCACTCGGTGGCGTAGAGGTAGCGTCGTCGCCTTGTAATTAAGGGTTTTCGGGTTCGATGCCCAGTGGAGACACATAGTCTTTTGGATTCCACTTTAAACTGTAGGTCTAGTCCCGATTAGCCTTACTGTGCATAAAATGGACTTAAGACCCCAAATCAACTACCCAACAACATACATTAGTCCCGATTAGCCTACATGAATTAAGTAGAATGTGCAATGAAACATGCCTTACGCAGATTATGAGCTTTACACACATATAAAGCCGGCCTCCGTGGCGGAGTGGTTATCACAGCGCTACGACGCCAGAATCCCGGCCTGAGCATGGGTGTTTGTGAATGTCCATTCGTCAATTTCATCATATGATCGATCACTCATCCCCATCTTTACGATTAGCCAAAAAGTTGCAGAAAATCGAAGTGAAATAAACCATATCAATCAATTTACACACACACATAAAGTTTCAAAATTATATGCTCAAAGCTCTTTCAGTAACAGCTACAGTACTATATGTAGTAAGGTTTGAATAAGGATGATTGAAACTGCTGTACGTTACAGTACAAGTGGTTACAATGCATATCCAGACGATGGCACTTCATGGTAACATTCTGCAATTGAGATGACTAACCTCTGCTGATGATCGTACCATCTTCCAAGATTTGCTTCACGTCTTCTCTCTACCTTTGAAAACAAGTATGGATCAAATTTAACGTATTTATTTCAAGAAACTTCTTCAGGTTAACTTTCCTCTGCCTACAAAGTGTCAGTAATTGCTGCATCCAGTCTTCTTGTCTCTTTTCCATTCCAATATGTTGCAAAATTACGACAGTTCAACTCTTTATCTTCCTTTCTTATTTAATCCTTGAAACGGACATAACCAATTCATCCCTGTTCATTTTGTCATAATACATAATAGTAATGAATTTGCAAATATTATTATTGTTTCTGGAAATTATGACTTTACACTCTTATTAAATTCCAATATTTCTGAAGGTACCTGTATGCACCTATAGATATCATGCAAAGTTCATCGTGAATATACAAGTAAATGGATTTCTGTACGAAGTGATTCACATGTAAATAAATAACTACTGAGAGTGTGTTATTTAGTACTAGTTTGTGCCGGTTTCATTTTATGTACCTTTTTATATTTATGTCTGTTTTATATGCATGCATTTTTTTGAGTATAACACTCAATTGTGTATTAATCATTTATTGAACAAAAATTGTATCTAATTAGTCATTCTACCATAATGTAATTAGTACATCTTATTAAGATTTGCTGTATGACAACAACAGTGTTGTAATTTCGCTTTTGCCTTTATCAGCAATTATCAATAAATACATAAATATATAAATAAAACAATTCAATTCCATCACGTTTGTATTTGCTCCATAAAAAAGAGTAACCTTGTCACTCATTTTTAATTGAATTATTTCAGTTGTTTCATTCTGATGTTTCACTTATCATCAATGAGAACGTTAAATTTTGATTTTTGCATGTTCCCGATGAATTCACATTTTCTACACCTATGTGCATTTCCCCTGAGCTCTACTCTTTTCCATTTAACATTCCAAACGTTGTTTATTCATCATCAATTGATATATCTCATATTCCATCCATGAATTATTACAAATGACGTATTAGAGCACTTCGCGCAGCGGTAACTCATGTAGGTGTCCAATATTGATTTCAGAACCCCACATGTCCTCCACTACTCCCAGGTGTCTCCAGATACTCATTTGATTGGTAGTTGAGCTGATCCGGGAGCTTCTTGGCCAAAAGAAATCTGCAGGGATTTGTTGCGAGCTCACTGCGACTTATAACTAGAAAAAACTTCTTCTTTGCTTGAGCTCTGATCTAGTTTTCATTGTATTAACATTAGATGGATAGAAGATTACCTATGCGTCATTATTACTTAGTTATATGACGTTCCATTATTACTTATAAGTTATAACAGTCCTAAATGGACCATTTCAGCTACACCCTTTCTCAGAGGGCATCTTATTAGCTAACAAGAGCAGATACCTATAATTCATGTTGAAGAAAATGGGAAAAAGGAGTCATTAGCTTATCCTGTACAAAGAAAATACAAACCCAATGGGCTATTTCACAGAGTGTACATATTTGTAAGTTCACGTGTAAGTCAGTAAATATCTGCATTCCTGAAACTTCACGTATGGACACCATTATTTAAATTATTTATATAATTTATTATTGACATTATAAAACATCTTTAAAATCATTAGTAACACCATTGAGCCTTGTTTTCATGATATAAAAATTCAAGATGCTGACCAAGGCAGTAATTTAATTTTATTATAAAATATAAACTAAACGTAACGTTTCAACCTTATAGCAAAGTCTTCTTCAGACTCTGCACTAGGTACAAATGTAGACATTAATAATAAAGACATAATAAAATTAAATTACTGCCTTGGTCAGCATCTTGAATTTTTAAAATAATTAACTTTTTTGGAAGCAAAGATATTGATTTATAATTACAGGATGAATGGAATATTATTTTGAATTTGAAGTAACTCATGTATGTATTGAATATTACCATATATTCGCAACTGGATAGTAAAAAATCCTCAATTTCTGTATCTTTTGACGATTAGAGCAAGTATTGTATGGAAATTCCTCCTCACTAATACTACAAATTCTCTCTTTGAAAAATTATCAACACATACTTTCTCTATATGTAATATAAAAATTTAGTTACCCATAGTTGTAAATTTAGCTAAAATCTATCTTTGGTGTAGTCAAATTATGGGCACACCTTAAATATACTAATTTATTATAAATAAACCTCATTTCAGATCACGCAATATCTCAAAGTACAATTTTCTATGGCAAGAAGCGGCCAAAATGAATAAAAAAGACCGAGAACAACATCAGTTTAAAGCCACCAGCTGTACGTGACACGCTGAACTCTTAATTTCAAGATTTAAAAGAAGAGATGGGCTTGCTCTGATCTGTAATCAATGTTTCGTCTTTGGTGCACAGCAATGAAAACGCATTAAAATGATTAATGATCCCACTAACATCTTGTGTTCAGACTAATTATTTGAAGTTTTCCGATTTAAAACTTGCAAGTTTCTAGCTGATTGTCCAGGATGAAAATTAGATTACTAAAGAACGTGGAAATGTTTGAAACTTAAAGCTTGTCAAGCCAAAGAGTGGTTGCTGATTCTGTGGAGTTATTCGAGTCGCACACCTGAAAACATTCAACTGTATTCAACGCATCTTTCGTCTTGTAGGACATTTAAATTCATTTTCTCAAAATTCAAAATCCACTGAAAATTTTGGAGCACAAACAGTAACCAAATAATATTACGTGAATTAAAGATCACATTTGGTTGAAGTTGAATTGAAGATGGCAGCCATCATCATCATATTCTCTATATCATTTCTCCCCACCCCTATTACAAAACTACAGTTCTAGTGTTGCGGAACAGTATGTCATTCAACTTTTATTCGGGTGTCTATCTTTTTGGACCACCATGTATTTACGAAACGTTTCGTACACACATGTCGTTTTGCTCAGATAGGCTAATCGGAACTGGACCAATATTTTAAAAATGTATCCGGATATCTTTACTTTACTTTACGGGATTTCGTGAGTGTCTTTTTGTATAATCAATCTTAACTTCCTAGACACAGACCACAGATCTGTGCAGTCACACAACACAGGCATTAATAGTAGCTACGCTCAAGAATTATAGCGCCTGACCTTTATGCAACCCAATTATCACAAGTATATTGGGGGTTGCATATACCGCATGATTCATTGTGCATGCGGTCCAATATCCACTTCGTAATCTTTGCAATAAACTTGCATTCCACGGTGCACACAACTGAGGATCCACAGGGAATGCCTACCACTAATTCATCATACGCTGATGACCTACCTCGGCTCTTTCTGTCATCCCATTTCCGATAAACTTGATATATAGGCCAAAATGAACTTCACGTAAAGTGAATTCCATTCATACCATCTTGTTCACAAATTCTAAGCAAACCACAGAACACATAAAGTGGCATCGTCACAGTAGTTACACTGCATCGCACCTCGTACAGGAATCCGTTAAGGAGCACACGAAGAAGACAGGAGTAAATTTCGTATTAAGAAAGTATAACCCTCCATATTCAACAGCTTTAGATTAACAAAGTTAGCATGTGTTATTTAATGCCTATATGCAAATCTTTCATCAATTTGTATTCAAGAATTTTCGAAAATTATTTATATTTCTAGAGTCGAACCCAATTTGATTTGGTGAATCAGGCCTCTCTCTTAAAAACTAGTCCTTATTTGTGTGCGAAAAATATACTAGGTAAAACTTTTAACTTGATAACAGGCTAATGGTTTGGACGTAAATGTAAGGTAAAGTTCCGCGTGCAAGTAACACCGTGCCACGGAGGCACTTTTTGGGGATGTGGAGGTAGGATCCCACACATTCTCGATCTCGGCCATTTCGGAGGTGATGTGATCAGCACCACGCTCCGGCCGCCTTTAGCCCCCAGGGTTACACTCAGGTACCCATTTATTTGAGGCTGGGTGAACCCCGGAGCATTTTTATGTGGGGACAACCTTGCCAAAAATTCCAACCTTAGATCACCCAGCCTGGAATCAAACCCGGGTCTCCCGCGTAGCAGTCAGACCGCTCTACCGACTAACCCACCACGGCTCTAATGGTTTGGACGTGTAATACCTATTACACAAACAAACTATTACAGACTATTTATTATGTTCTTTACTAAAAAAAGAAAATCATGGGACGAATCGAAAGTGGTATGTTGAACGCACGCTCTAGGGAAGCTACACAGAGTTACTTCGAAATATTAAGTGATAAGGAGAGGTCGAATTGTATTAATTTGAAACAAATATCGTAGGAAACATTTTTTATTTAGTATTGGGTTTCTGAGCGGGCGCCTCGAAACTGTTTTATGATTTCATTTAGTATTTCTTTGTGAGTACCCATCAAAGATTTCAGTAATCATCATTGAGGAGCCGATATTATGTGGGCAATTTTCACGATATAATATGCTTATATATAACATTACTACGTTCCAAGATACGATTTATTTGTTGCTGAATTGACCCTGAGAATGGTACGCAGCAAAGCCCATTATTTATAAATGAGCAACAAGGAAAAGTGTTGCATAGAATCTAAATACTAATGCTTCTCTTTGCATAAAATCAGAGTTGTGTGCAAGCCTGTTTGCTGAGGCATATACTGTAACAATCTGCAAATCCCAACGTGGTTATCCTAGTGGTAGATATATATATAACGTTAACGAAACCCAATGGCCATCCAAGCGAGGCTTACTTAAATTTATTGCACGAAATTTCGTAGAAATACAATGCCTGCGGCTCGGAAGAGAAGGAATTAAAGAAAAATAACACCTCTCCTAGTCGTTAGAAATGAATGCTACTCGTATCTGGAGTAAACTCTCCTGGCCGTGGTGATTATTCATGAGCATTAAGTTTCCATTTTATCTCCACAACTTAGTGTTCCAGATCAGAGTTCGCATTGGAAGAAGAAGAATTGCAGTCCTTTCTACCATAAAGCTCTCTCGATAACTAGGAATGCAGCAAACTTGATTACAAAGGGAAAAAATACTACCTGCAAAATCTCCAAGGCTTTGAAAAGCAATGCAAGAAAATCATATCTTTCTTTTTGAAACCACAGACGCTTGGAGATCCTACCAATTTCCAGTTGTGGTAAGTGAAACTGTTAAATTCTGGTAGATCGATTTCTTATATTTTCTTGTACTTTCGCTGTTGGTTTCATGAATATTTATGAATCTTGTGTAAAAACCACAAACTTAACCTACAAACTGCTGTGGTAAAATGTAGATTTAACACTGCAGTGGTCGCGCGGAACAAACTCAGGCCTTTGATCACTATTGTGATCCAGAAAAAAATATCGTTTTTGTCCATTATCTTTCAACATTTATCTGGTTTAATAGCAAGAATGTATTTTTAAAAGTATTCTGGTTTAGTTAAAAAAAATTACAAGTTATTTCACTCAAATCACTCTAAATCCATTGCATTGCATTTGGATGTGATGCATCCAAACAAAAGTACATATCTTAGAATCTTACTTTTGTTATTATCTTTCCCAAGAATATCGCAAATAGGTTTTTGGTGTATAAACACACACACTGCTTACATTTATAACAGATTTTTAGAAAAACGTACTTATATATACAGAAATACTACGTATCCAAAAACGTTTCCGTCAATGGTCGCGCGGATCACTATTGTGTTCTATTGAAATATGAGCTCTAATAACAAATCAACAATGGATAAATTTTAAAAAAAACGGCTCAACGAACTGGGAACCAATGTCACGAGTGTTGCGAAAATGCAGAAGCAATTGAAAATATACAAGTGGATCACTATTGTGATCTGCGTGACCACTCCAGTGTTAAACAATAAATGTGAACAACTTACAAGAAGTGATGCATTGCATTTCGAAATAAAAGAAAGAAAACAGAACACGAAAAACTCCATTTAGAGACTTCGAAGTTAACAGTCTGCTAGCACCAGCAATACAATGCATATGAGAATTTCTATGACAGTTATTTTCATACTAGAAAATGGCACGTCGTTATCTGTCCTGGAATGTAAAACCACATATAATCCACACCAGATGTTATTTACTTTTCATAATGCATATTGACCACATTTTAGGATTATGACAGCTCAATCAAATGACATGTTATTACGTTCTTATTCTATGTCAGTTAATAATTATTTCCATATATGAATTGAGGGCAGGTAGGATATGTGTTTGATATTATTATTGGATGTGGTGAAGCAGTTCTATTACAAACTTTTCTTTATAATTTGGTATACCCGTCATAAAATAGTGAGATTGAAACATACGAAATGATAAATATGGTATTATCCAACTGAGTGGAAATTTTGAACACACAATTTTCACAAAGTATATGTATGTATGTAATGTATGTATGTGTATATATATATATATATATGCAACACTTGTTATTTTAACACATTGTGCTTGAAACGAAAATTCCCCTATATTGTAGTAGAAAACATTATCACATCATTTTAACCAAAGGTTGGGCAAAATTAGAGTTAAATTGGGACGGTCTGTCGAACCGAATACCCTTGTTTCTCTCTAAATAGTCCTGTGATCTTGTTGCCAACTCATGGAACCACTGCTCAACATCGCGGTAGCAATGGGATATGATTATTGAGGCGGGATGCTTTGTTTTCGTAAGGACTTTTAAAAATTGCGAGATGTTTTAACAGGCTATCAATATTTTCTGCCAAGTTTGTTAGATATATGTTGAGAAATGGTTTTCGGCAAGTTCAATTTTGAATTGTGCACTTTCGTCTTTATATTTTGACATTTGAATCAATATTTTATTTTATATTGGAGCCAAGTGACACCATTTTACCATGTTGTTTACGTTTTGTCTTAGAACTTTCACGGTGGTAACCTTGTCGCCTTATAATCGAGGGGTCCCGGGTTTCATATCCGGTGGAGACACATAATGGTTCGATTCCCATTAAACTGTAGGGCCAGTTCATATTAGCCTATCTCTGTATACGTTTTGTCTGAGTGCAGTATAGCCAGGTACTTAAAAGCAGGACAAATCGGTAATGGATGAAACAAAATTATCATTATTATTTTTTAAATTTTTTTTTATTGATATTGGACGAAAATATTTGATAGTTTTGAAATAAGCTTTGCCTTTCTAAAGTCCAAAAGAGAGTTGAATTCCATTGTGCTGGATGCTATGCAGGAAGGTCTATGGGGCATGCAGCAACATGGAGGAGAAACTTTTGCTCATAAATGAGCAAATATACAGACATATAATATAAACCAAAATTATCTTAGTTTGTATAGTTTTTATTACTTATAATTTGTCTATTATAACGATTAGGTCACATAGTTACAATGTATGGCATTTATTTAACTTTCTTTTGGCATAGATTAATCATAAAATTTGCAAGAAGTCATACATTTAATCTTGTTTGGCATATTTTTCAGCATACAAATCAGAAAATGTTGTTAAAATTCGTGTCATGGAATTAGAGATATATAAATATATAATACATCACAGCATTCAATGGCTTGAGTGAAAAATCTCGAGAATTCATGTCTTGATCAAATATATCTTGTGATCATTAATTACGGAATATTTTTTTGAAGATCTCCATGATTCTTAGATCAATGGAACATATTGTTATTAATTCAGATAATTTTTCGTTCAATAAAAGGTGCTTACGGTAGTTTGTTTCCATTCTAAATTCATCATATGATGATTGCAAGTGTTGCAAACTCTTCATAAGAATGTCATACTTTATGAGTTTTATACGAAATTTGTGTTCTAACATATACAAATTAAACTCATGTTGATTTATGTCAGAAAATTTATTTTTATTGTTAATATTTTGATTTACAAACAGTTATATCAAAGTTTACATTTAAAAATAATTCTTCTAACACATCAAAGGTCCAAGCAGTAGTCTGTGAATGTGTTTTCAAGGTACAGGACCTGACACGGCTGCGGGTATCTCGGGAAAAATGGCGTCCATATAGAGCGTGTTTACTCTGGGCCCAAATTGACATTTTTAGGCAACATATAAAGTAAAAACTATGTGAAAGGCCGCAATATATAAAAAAAGATAAATTCTTAACCTCTAAGGATCATGCCATAGTGTTTCTATACAGTTTCCACAGTCACAGACATGGTAAAGTATAATCTTTTGGTATACGTCAGATTCCTAGAATGGGCGTCATCGCCTTGAATCAAGGGTTCCCGGGTTCCATACCCGGTTGAGGCCCATAGTGGTTCGGATCTCATTTTAAACTGTAGGTCCAGTCCCGATTAGACTTAGTGTGCATAAGTGGATTTAAAACACCCAATCAATACTAGAATGGGAATTACCAACTTTAGAATATCAGGAAACATCAGCACACAACTCTTGTTTATTCGTGAAACTATAGGAATTTCGTGTATTGTTAACTTTAGAAGATGAGAAAATGCAATTATATTGATGCTACTAACATAACTAGCGTCGATGTTCATTAATTGGTGCACATGCAGATTATGTAAAGTATGAAATGGATTTTGCAATTTACTTCAAAGTGATATTACTCCATTGAAATTCGACATCAAGTAAATCTGGTTTTTGGTATTGATTGTTCTTTGCTCCGAAGAAACAACTGAAGAAACAACAATGAGTGACTGACAACAATTAGTGTCTTACTAACCAAATGTCCATGTCCTTATGTACTAACAAACATCGAGAAAGTGAAGTTTTTCTCTGCGTAATGTAGCGTATTGTAGGTGCACAGTTAAAATTTGCTAACACCGCATATCTGAATACGTCACTTCATATCATCCATTCACTTATGTAACTTTATGTATAATACACGAATTTGTATGATGTCTGATGTACATGATCTAAAGTTGGAATGCAACCTCTGTATGTTTTAATTCATTGTGCAAATTGGAATTATATATATATATATATATATATATATATATATATATATATATATATATATTTCTTTAGGTAAATGCCCGTTTTCTTATTGAACAATTCAAGCAGATATATTAAGATTGTGTGATAAAATTACAATTACCATACTTATCAAAAGTAAGTGTTTTAATCAAGGTATTAATTAATTTTACTGCGTTAAATAAATCGAGGCTAATTCTTGAACAAACTCATTCAAATCATAAATATTAATGTGGTCATACCAAATTTAAGTGACTAAACTGTCTCTGCAAAATCAAGTTACAATCGCCATATAATACTTTCTGATTTTGCATCACCAATGAGTAAAACCTGGGATTATGCCATTTTTCAGAGCTATCTGTTGCTTTATCACAGTTAGTTTAATGTTCATTCTATACAGATTATAAAAACAGATCATTCTTTTTCTTACTGACGTGTTTTCTGGAAGCAATAATATATTGGCTTACAATATTTTGTGTACAATAATAGTATATAACTTGCGATTTTCTTTTTAACAATGTTTCGTTCCATTGTGGTGCCAATGAAGTGAATTACACAAAAAGTCTAATACTTCACACCGTAGGTAAATATGAACGCCCTGAAGATTCGGAACTCAGACGGACATCAAAGTAAGTGGAAGCTATCAGGGAAGAGGGAAAGGGGATGCCTCTGAGTTATTGTAGTCTTCTCGAAGAACCAAAAGTTCTTATCCACCAAATGGATTTTCGCGACGATTGAGTAAAATGATTAGCAGGGAGAGAAAGATGTCTGCTCCAAGCTCTCTTCTCCAAAGTGACCAGCATGAAAGTAAAAAATATATTTAGAGAACATACATGTGAATTTAGGTCTGCATCTTGCTATTTTACGTCATTCTCATTACTCTTTTGACTAATCGCGACGATAAACGTGGGTGATGATTAGATGACATTGAGGAAGCAACACTCACCAAGAACACCCATTTACGCATACAGACTTGTGCTTGCATAATTGACCTACATCGTTTATTATAACTAAAGATATTTTGTCCCAACTGAGATCTTTACCTGTAGAGAAAATTATTTTAACATATATTTTTTGGAGTTTTCTAGAGTTGTTCGGCAGATTTGTCATTGCCCAATTCTCTGAAATTTCGACATCTAAAGAAATATTATTGCTTTATTTAGGAATTTTGAGATTTAAAGCATGGGCAGACTTAAATATGTTAATTCCATAAGATATTTTTATATAGTAAGATATTTGCGTGTCTGTGAGTAATATTTTTTGCATAGCCCATTGTGAATAATGGTTACATTGATATTTTTACCAAGAAATGAACGAAACAATTTGTCCATATGCTTTCCTTGCATTATTCTTATCAAATTTATTTGATTGAGTGACTTGAAATAAATTTATGTGTATGTGAATGCTAAATGAAAAATGCGAATTTCATTTTGAACTGGTTTCGGTAGCATATTAACTTAAATATTATAATTAATATGTCGAGAATTCTTACACTAGGAATAGATATTATAATTTTTCATTCGTAATGTAGCGGTAATTTAGCACCTCATTCATTTGTTCAATATATATATTGTTTGATATCTGTAAACACATGATTTTCATACCATAGGTTGCTTATGAGTAAAGAATATTAAAAAAAACTAGTATAGATTGAATCAAAATAAGAAAACACAAGATTATGTTTTCGACTGGATTCCCCAGTGAACGACGGGATAATATCAGAGTTTGTCTAACACAGTTAATGCTTCTTATTTTTAACTGAATTTGCCATTAATACAGAAATTTCGTGCAGATAGTAGATGAACATTCTAGTTAATGTCAAAACTAATATTCCTGTAAATGGTGCATTACATTTTCTTGTTGATTATTTGTGTTACAAAATCGATTAATATCAATTGTCCTAATCAAGGCTCATGACCACATCTATTAATTAAGAAATGAATGTTTTTACAGATAAATAGATTGTAATCATTACGAAAATGTATTGGTTCCAAATAAATTATTTATAATAATAATTTAGGATGGTCCATACCGGTAAAACCATTTACTTTATAAACTTTATAAAACGAACTTCGAATAGGTGTTCTCGGGTTAAGCAATGTATATGCACTCGAAACGTTGGAAGATAAAGCCGATTTTACCTGGCTGGTAACCCGAGAAGAACTGTTCGAATCATGTCGCCAGGAAAGCTACAATTCTCAAAACAAACTTGTTTGTCAACTTCATCTTATGATCAAACTCAAAACTTACAGATTCAAAACTTCATGAGGCTATGGTTGTCCCATTGTGTTTTCTATTTTTGGTCATCTGCAACAAAATATAACCCAAAATACAAATACACAAACGCAAGGCAACTGGTATCAAATTCCTTCCATCTACAAACAACCGTATTTTTATTCGAATCATAAATTTACATTCAGAATAAAAACAGTTTTATTTTACTTTCCAACAACGATCCAGTTGTTTTGCCTTCAAAGAACAGATGTAACATATTTACTTAGATCTAATTTCCTCTCGAATAGTCCGAAGGATTGAAATTCTCTGAAGTAAGGTGTTTCGATGAGAATGCTTCGCACGTACCGTTCGAGGAAAGGAATCGCTCCAGGCCAAGTGAATCTGGTTTAGGACGTGTAGTGCATAAAAATTATTCAAAGAAATTCACCAGAATGGAGACGATAAACACACTTCAAAGATTTCCAAGGAGATATCTATCAAACTGAGCTACTTTATGTGGATCCGCTTGCCTGCTAAGTACGATCCAAGTAATTTACTTGACGAAAGCGATCCTATCAAAATTGCATTCACTTAGGAAGCAAGGCACCAATTAAAATAATTCTCTTTTATCGACGGCTTTAATTGAAAACGTGAGACGATGTAAAGAATCCTCAAACGCAAAAAGTCTAGAGGTAACCTTTTTCTATATGGCGCACGCTTTTAGAAGGAACATGAGTTCGGCCAATACCCAGCCAGTGCTACTGCGCTGTTGCCACACTAACTGCTAGCTCAAGGGAAGGACAGAAAATTCACGATGTGTCCATTGTTTTTGATAATGCATGCATGGTATATATGAGTACAGTGAAATAATATAGTGAATATTTCTACACAGGATTATAATATCATATCACTGTAGCATATACGAGAAACCCATACCTGAAAGAAGCTTGAAGGTATTTATTCATTCATCACCGATCGTCTTCCTCGGTCTCCGCATGGACGTCCGCAGGATTTTTTCCAGGGAGGGGTAAGGAAGGTGTTTTTTTTTCAGGCTGGGGGCAAACAAGGCACATTTTCCTCCATAATAGTGTTGTTCCCTCACAAACATTGCTTAAATTTGAATATCATATTCATGCAATAATTAACACATATTATTCTGGCTGTAATGAAATTATATGTAAAAAATATATAATTTTTGGTTGACTTTCATTTTCCAGGGGGGGCCACCGCCCCCCCGTTGCCCCCCCCTCCCGGACGCCTATGGGTCTCCGTGTCACTGAATTCACTCATTTCCGAATCACTCTCCTGGAGGTTAATGATTAGATTTTGCACCCTTGGTGCCTGTACTACTGGTGCTAAGTTTTGAGAGTGACATTATTTAAAATAAAAAGAACACACGGAACACACACTATCGCACGAAAGGGCTGTATTTAATCTTTTCACAAACTGTTCTTTGCGGCGCACGAGTGAACGATAAGCGAATAATTTTACACCGGCCTCACTACGAAAACGCTGAACTCAAACTGACCCAGACTTTTAATGTTCGTGAACGCCCAGAACAATGGAGGGTCATTGTTTATATCGAGGGGAATTTAACACCCACAGTTTTCCCTAGACACAACAACTCAGCTGCGTCAACAGGTGGCAACGAAAAAAACAGGCTGCAGGAAATGAAAGGTGATGTTTCCCTTGTTTCTTCAAGGAACGATAACTCCGGCTGTAGGCGACGGAAATTCATGGGATTTGGACAGTCAGGTTCAAAATGTCTTTCTCCATCTTATGATGAACCTTAAAGTGGCGAGTTTTATGAAAACTTCTTGCGCGCAAGAAAAATACAGAACACGGCTTTTAACTTCTGCCCCGCAGTCTCCTAACTGTACAACGTTGCACTCCTGCCATTGGCTGATCGCCACGCACACCCTCGGCGTGGCCCCGCCCGATATCGCTTCTAAAAGCGTGCGTCGTATAAGTTTTTATAAAGCAGATGTTACATTCTTCAGATCATTTCGGCAACCAGAAATTTCATTTTGAATATTATAATAAAGCTTCAAGTAATTAGTATCAAGTATTTACCGACTAAAATGACTTCATAACTCATTTAGCAAGTTGAAGGAAATTGTCAGGAATGGATAGTTCTTGCACAAGATTTAGAACTGGTGGAAGTTGCTGCAGTAATACACTTTCTAATTTAGGAATGCCAGAAAATATATTAAAAGGAAACCAATTAATGTCTACATATATGTATGAAAATTAATAATGGCAATTGTTTTAATTCTCCTTTACATGCATAAGTCAACCAGGACTAGGTACTAAAGTTTAATGCGAACTTTATCCCATACGAAAATAAGGCATTGATCTTTTGATTAGTTGATTGGTGGAGAGCAAAATTTGTGTATATTTTTATTATATATATATTAATATTTCAGATTGTTTATAAAACAAAGCTTCTTAATATAAAACTTATTATTGTAAAATCGACATTTCCAGATCATCAAAGAAAATTCCATTCTGAATTTCTGGGTTCACTTAAACTTTCGAAAAGGGCTCTGAAGGTATTAATTACTTTTGTGAAAAATCGTTTTCTATCCTAATTTATCTTAAAAATACATACAGAAGACGTTTGTTATACACAGAGTCAGAACTCAGTGTACACGTTCCAGTTATTAAGTCCGACATAAGTAGACGTGCACAAGTTAAATGTAACAGGAGACTTCTCATTAAAATAATATTAGGCAATCTTTTATTTGTTCATTATCATTATTAATACATTAACAATGTGAGTATTTTAATACATTGCATAACATAATTTTAATATGATACCTTGACGAACAACTTTAAACAAGTAGGTGATGCCAGTTGATTTAGTATTCAAATACTGAGCTAATTTTTGGACTCCGCAACAATTACGTGGCATTTAAAGTCATCCATGGTGAGTGAAAGTTTAAGAACCGCTGATATAGCCAAATACGATGTGTGTAATGTAATAAACAAATTACAAACAAATACATGCTAATCATACAATAAAGTAAATATAGCAACTAAATTCTTAATTATAACAAATAAATGGAAATTAACGTATATCTGTATTTGTAAAGAACCATAAGAAAGCATTTTAAGATATTATATCTGTCATAGTTTTAGGTAATGTGTAAATGAAAGATGTAGTAATCGTTTTCTACAAAATCTTTTCAACAACTTCACTTTGGTATCCTGTCACACACGAAAACTTTAAGATAACTTGACCTAACCAACCTAGCATACGTTAGGAGTGGAACCACAAAGAATGTTAGGAAGGACAATTATCGTGTTCTTAACACTTTTCTTTTCAATGTATGCATCGAATGAAGGAGCCTGTCCTACTTTTTCGTCTTAAAATGAAACTCGTTTTTCCTTGAGCAACTTTCCTCTTTCCGGCTTTGTTGTGTGTTCTCTTCAAGGGAACCGTTCTTTCGTTTGAGGGTTTGAAATGCTACGATTCCGTCATAATCTTCTCTCTGATCAATCGAATAATGGGTCTTCCGTACGGATACGAGACGAAAAATATACAAACCTTTATCCGTTTCTTGAGGCTTAAAGCAGAGGTTGAAATGTAGGGTCTTTTCAATCGCATGAGTAGTCTTCTCATACACAATTTTTCAAATATCTTCAAGGAAACTTAATTCCTGAATTTCGATCAAAACAGTTCATTACTAATATAAAATCATTTATGAAATAGTCTTATAACAGTCTAGAATTATTCAAAATCATGATATAATAAAATCACACTAAAATAGGAAGTTGAAATTAAAGACATTAATTCGAAATTGACAGACAGAAATAGAAACTGACAGTTTGTAACATGTAAAATGTTAGAAAAACTGCGTAATTAATTTATAAATATGGATATAAGACAGTATTAATTAATTTATAATTCAAGCATGGAAGAGAAAATTCACTCCATGCATATTACATGAAAAGTTATTGACAGTATATTTGTTCACTGTTCATTGAAACATCTGATTCAATACAGTTATGCTGAATGAAGTGAAAAATACACCGGAATACTTGTAAACTACCATGCAAACCTGTTCTTGTAAATTTGTTGCTAATGCCATCCTCAAATAAGTATTGAATATTGAAAGACTTTTAACACGTTTCAAAACGCAGAACATTTTACATACATTACAAAATGCATACATTATTACAACAGTTATGAAAAGGTTATGTTGAGAGAAGTTAAATTATATGGCAATTTGGTGCAATCAAATTTAACCAATCTTTTCATAATTTCTATGAGTAACATACGTTTCATTAATTTATACGTTTGTTTCAATCAGACATTATATATATATCTTACACATTGCCAATATTTAAAGACTGTAACATATAAGTTGAGCACAAAATATTTTACATTTTCGTGTATATCTACTGTCTCGTTTGTCTTATTATTATTAAGACTAATGTTAACTTAAACAACGTATTATATTGTACAATACGAAGTATAACAAGGACTAATATGGTTACAAGCAAAGAGAATAGTTACAAGGACCATTCACTGTCGGCCATGTTTTCATTAACAGGGGTGCCAGTTCCTTCTGTCTAAAGGCACTGTTCCTCCCCGATGGCGCAGTGGTAGCGTCGTCGCCTTGTAATCAATGCGTCCCAGGTTCGATACCCGATGGAGACACATAGTGGTTCGGATCCCACTTTCAACTGTAGGTCTAGTCCCGATTAGCCTTAGTGTACATAAAGTGAACTTAAAAACACCAAATCAATCAATCATTAATGGCACTGTTTTCTACACATATATTACATCTTCACCTTTTACAATACTTCCCTTATATTACAAGTTACGAGACGTCATCATGAAGTTTCAATGGCTTTTTACAGTTCGACCAGATCTAGTTACATACATATTTTATTGTTGTTTGTTTCAGTCTCAGCTTCACTAATTACCGACTTAGGAGATTCTACAGATAGTTTGACATTACAAGGTTTATATTTTGGAGAAGGTCAGTATATACACATATATTACATCTACCTCAAGGATATGGAGGTAAAACGTCGTAATAATCAAGTGGAATGTGGCTCATTCAAAGGTAACATCTTCTTCCAGGAATTTAACCATTTTAATGTAACTCACTGCAGTTGGGCTAAAGCGAGAAGACTATCTATGTATATGTGTGTGTGCATATGTATGTGTGTCGGGTGCGTATACATAGATATTGGTAAAAGTAAAGAATGGAATAAAAAGGTAATGCCTTTAACTTTCATCATAAATAATTGTGCATGATAGCTAAAGGGGAAATGTTACATGGACCATTTTAAAAGAACTGTTCGGATTAGTATCCTTTCAATTTGTTCGTGTCCGTCGATTTTCTTTCCATTATTTTGAGTATCAAGAGTAGCAGAAAAAGTCTGACATATATCACACGGGAACCTTCATAAAAGCCATATGTTCATTTTATGAAGCATTTCTATTGTGATTAATATTTATTCCATATCTAAGTGTAGCTCGGTTCACCACACCGCAGATACCTGTTGCCGCAAAAATCTATAATACCTCGCACATCCGGCGCTACGTGACACGTTCTTGTGCCCAATGTTTCCTCTGTGTAGATTTCCACTCGTGTCACAATGCGCCAGAGGGATTATTAGTGCTTGGTTCAGATGCTGCACATGACAAATTACGCCGCGTAAAAACCGCATACTTCTGTTTTTACGTCATTTTTTTTTCTTCTGAGAAAGGCTTTGTTCATTTTCACGCTATTTTTATAGATAGCTTAAACACTGTGATGTAAATGGATCGTACCAATTACAACCTGAATTCTGTGCTTTGTTTGATTTGTAATTTTGTATTTTCTTATTTGGCGTCGCTTATCTGCCTCGTTAACCTAATCACCACGATGAATGATGAATAACTGATGAAGGGACACACCATGACTTGAACCAGAACCAGCCGCTCTACCACAGAGGCCCGTTGTTCAAGGGTCACCAACTGCCAGACAGTGATTCTTCAACATATCGACTCCTATCGTCGATGTTTCATTGCTTTCTAGGCCGAAGCCTTGTACAAATTTTTTTTTCAAGTAGGGTCACAATTAACCCAGAAAGTCTGGAGTTTCCACTGACCTTCCTGTTTGTAATCAAGCTGTCCCTCGTTTGATCCAAATTTGGGGTATATACGATTTATCCTAATTGTACAAATAATGAACGTCAACTGTTTTAACCAATCATGTAATTATGCAAGATGTTTTGCTGTACATTGAAATTTAGTGTTTATATAGTGTTTATGATCTAGTATCCGTTTAATTCCCAACTAATTGGGATTGCCTTAACATACTCTCTTCTATTTCACTTTTATTGATATACTTTTTGAAGTTTTAAACTATAATGTTTTCTGCTACAAGCATAGTGTAGCTCTTATAATTAACGTGATTTTACAAATACTCTCCAACAACAGTAAAAGAAAAGCTATAAATACAGATCGTGTCGTGTTGCCTTACTTGCATTATAGCTTTATGACCAGCAATATGGGATACAACGTTTATCGAATATTTGCTTGAGTTTATTTATCTATAGTACTTTATATCGGATAAAGTAGTTTTTTACATGTTAATTTCCGACCGTATATAATTTTAAACATCAAAATACACGGAGTTGTTTCCTTTGAGAACTATATGGCTTGGGAACATTATTCACGAGGTTCCACTATGAGTGCAATGTGGCCTGGAATAAATAAGCAAGAGCCAATTTTAACATCGCAGGTATAGACACGTTGTTCATAATAAATTTTACCGCGATTGTTAATGCCTTTTTTAAGGCATTAGTGGTATATTTTTTCTGTGAACTTTTCTCACTTTTACATATATTTTGGCAATATGTTTTTTTTTATAGTTATCTGATGACTTATACAACACCCGCCTTGATGGGAAAACGTCAAGTTCCTAAATTTAAATTATATGCAATTATCTAGAAAAGTACTAGCATTACTTTTGTTCCAAAAGATAGATATATCTATTTTTAACATGGTTCAAGCGTCTCAGAAGTTATAAATGTTTTTTGTTATTTACGTTTTTAATATTTGGTAATTTTAAAAATTTGGTATTTTGGTGACAATATTCAGACTTGTGGAACATGTGCAATACTTAAATTTAAAAAAAAATACTTTTATAAAATACACGTTCGAAGTTGGAAATATTGTTAGTCCACGCTATATGTGCATCAAACGTGGTGGTTACATTCCTAGGTTCGAAATATTTCAGTGGCGCATAATGTACATAATGCGCGTATATTACGAATTGTGTTCAAAGACGATTTTACGGAAGGTTGATAGCATGTGTGTAAGAGGCAGTCTGTTCTTCTAGTTTCAAGGATAGAAGAGCTTTCATAAAGATTTCCACTCCAATACAAGATTACTCTCCAGACCAGAAGAAAAATGAACAAGCAGCAATCTCGGCTCATCTCTTTACAGAGCGGTACGCTAAAGTCCTGCTCGGTAACTCGGAAGTCTTAAAAAGAAATTTGAGAGGTCAAGAAACCCCAGGTGAGCCCAAGACCAACGTGGATCAAAGAGTGGCTTGGGACCAGTGCTGCCGGAGAAAGAGCGGAGTTTCATCTGAGCCGGGGAACTCTTTTTTTCCCTCCAGGTCTCTGGTCCCTCGCCGCTCCCGTGCAGTCTATTTCCTTTATGAAAGGAAAAGAAAATTGCCGCATGGTTATGCCCACATTTCACATTCAAGGTTGAAAGTCATTCGAATTGAAACTGGTAGCCAAAGATGTGCAAGAAAATCTTTAAAACGAGAACTGTCATGTCGGAATACCCTACTTTGTCTTTCTTCCCACTAAATATAAAACCAAATATAATTTATACTTTATCCTAGGAATCTCTGGAGCAAGGCCACGCATAAATGCAGAGAAGGGGAGAAAGCGAGTGGACGGAGCGAAGAAGCAAACGCTGCTGCAAACGCTGGGAACTGCAGTCCCTTTTCCCCCCTCCACGCAAATCCAGTTTCCTCTCACATATTCAGTGGTCGAGCCGTCTCGAGTCACTACTTGCGAAGACACTTTTTCTCATTCGTTCGCTCCAGAGATTCCCGGGACAGAGTATAACCAGACGATTCTCTGTAAGTATGTAGCAAGTTTCTCCATCTAAAAGTGACTACACTCTGTCTCTGGAATCTGTGGAGCAGTGCCGATCTCAACGGTAGAGAAGGAAGCGAGTGGACGAAGCAAAACAGTGCGCGCTGCTGTAAACGGTTGGTAGCTACAACCTCACTTTCCCCTGCATCCTCTTACGCGTTCATTGGTTGAGACTTCTCGAGTCCTACTTGCACAGAGGACTTGCCTTCTTTCACTTGCTCAAGAGATTCCCGAGAGAGAGAGAGAGAGAGAGAGAGAGAATACCTTTAATTTTCACACAAAACAGATAATCGATAGTGTCCGATTAAAAGTGTGTCCTAGTAAAGAATCACTGTATATAAGCTTTTCAAATCCTACATGTGTGTAGCGTACTACCGTAAACAAATCTTAGGAAACGAATGTAAACATTCACACTGAAGTAACGTGACATTATGAGTGTATTTCTTTCTCAGGATAGCATTTCAAGTGAATTGCATGTCACTTTGAAGTTTTAACATTACCATTAATTATAACACCATTAAGAATTGTTTCCATGATATGAAAAAACTCAACATGCTGACCAAGGCAGAAATTTATTTTATTATAAAACATAAACTAAACGTAACGTTTCAACCTTCTAGCAAGGTCTTCCTAAGACTCTGCACCAAGTGAGAAAATGGAAGGAGGCCAAGGAAATAGAAAAGAAAGGTGAAGAAGACACAATGAACTGGAATGGGAGACTGTAGATAAACAAAGAATGGAAGAAGGTGTTAGAAAGAGTGGAAAGAACAAGATAGAAAGAAAAGAGAAGAAGGAAGAAGAATGAAGACAGGAAAAAGAGCTTGAGATATAGAGTCCAACCACATTCCAGATGAAAGAAAATGTTTAGCTATATCGCCTGTCAGGTGAAAGTACAGTTGACAAGGGAAGACCACCTGCTAGAATGTTCTAGGAAAACAACTTTCTAATAGTCTAGAGGGGAGTAATTTTTGTGTATATATATATATCGTCCTGTTTTGTACCTTGTTACATTTGACTTGATGCAGAGTCTGAAGAAGACCTTGCTAGAAGGTTGAAACGTTACTTTTAGTTTATGTTTTATAAATAAATTTCTGCCTTGGTCAGCATATTGAGTTTTTCTTACCATTAATTGGACTGGTCTCATAGTTGATCTGTAGTTTTGACAACTGACAGAATTATATTATTTTAACCATATAAGCAAAAGCACACACAAGTAAACTATTTGCTTTCATGTATGAAATCAGAGTATCTAAGCAGGAGTGGCAAGATTTTAGACTTGTGGGTAATACATGTATTTGACTGTAAGGTAAGAAATTTGAATGGAAAATTACTAATGCGCTGAAAAATAGAACACAACAATTTAAATAAAAATACATAACAAAACTGAAATTTGAATATGTATACTGTCACATCTACTACATGCTCAATTGAATTTATTAAATTGCACAATAATACATTTTACATAATTATATTTTGAAATAGTTATCAAAAACAATTCCACAATGTTTTCAATAAAGTTGTCCGGCAGCAAAATTATTAATTAGATTAACGTATACACGAAATAGCAAAGCATGTACTTCTTTTATTCGCAAAATTATTAAATTACCTGTAGTGTAATATTTAAATGACGTTATAATGTTAAAATTAATTTGTGTGTGTGTGTGTGTGTGTGTGTGTGTGTGTGTGGGCCTGAGTTCATAGCATCGAAGTCTTTCAAATAAACCAGCATGGGTTAGTCCATGAGAGTAGATTGTTTGGGTAAAAAAAATGATTGCTTTAGATGCATGTGGTTATTTTATTGTTGCTGTTACGGTTTCGCTTGTCCTTATTGTTTCCCCAAGCTGCAACGATATCCCATTGTTTAAAGTCTTATCGCAAAAGCCCATCCCTAAATCTGTTTCCCTTTTTTTCGTCTTTGCTTTGTGTCTTCTCAATGCCCGTTTTTCTTATCTGCGATCGTTAGCTTCGATGTAATTCAAAAACATTTTCTGCGAAAATAAAATAACAATGAAGCATTTTAGAGGGGATTTCATATTCGGAAGATAATTAGAAAATGTCTAAGATTTTCTAACATATTTTGTAAAATAAGCAATATTTTATATATATATTTACGATAATTAAAGGAAACCTCTTCGATTTGGTTGGAAATATTGTTTTCAGGATTTAAACAAATGATGACAGTTTGTTTTGGGAACGGCACTCACGTGGATCTTGCACCTTCTCTAGATACAGTGTGTCTCAAAAGTTTTAGGACAACGACATTTTAATCTAGGCAACCCAATATACGCAAGGCGCTGGTGGGTTGCGTGTAGAGTTAGGCTCAATTTCAGGATTTCCACATACACAATAGATATTTATGAAATACGCGAAAGAAATAAAAAAGTGTTATTGTATAAAATTATAAAAATATCACTGTTATATCGAAAATGACAAAATTCTATCTGAAAGAAAAAAATAGGTTTTCTAGTATTTCATCGCTGATGAGTCTACAGAAAAGAAAAGAGGTGAGAGGAAACGAAAGGTGACAAAGGAGAGGAAAATGCTAAAGAGAAAGAAGAAGAGGAAACGTAGAGGTGGGAAGAAAGATTGGATAGACTAGGAGAGGAGAAGTAGTGAGAAGAGAGGAAAAACATTCGAGGAGAGATGAGTAAAATGGAACAAATAAGAGAAGAGAGGTGGGAGAGGAGAGTAGAGGAGAGGAGGGGAGGAGTCGAGAAGAGGGTAGTGGAGAGTAGAGTGAAAGACAGAAAAAGAAAAGAACAAAAAGAAGAGGAGAACAGTGCAGTGGAGTCGGAAATCGAAGACAGGAGAGGAGATAAGAGGAGTGGAGAAGAGTAGGATGGAGACAAGATGCGAGAAAAGTAAGGAAGGCGATATGAGATAAAAGCAGAGGCGAAAGAGGGGAAAGAAGAACGAGAAGGAGAAGAGAAGAACAGAAGGGACTGGAGACGAGAGGAGAGAAGAGGTATTGCAGAAAACATTGTCTCTGCGTCAAAAATTGATGCATTGTTCAACATCGACATGAAGTATTCAATAACATTTTGAAATGTATTAGAGAATGTATTGGAACATTGCAAAATGCCTTTTGGCTGAGTTTAGAGCAAGTAAAATTTTTCACGTAAGATCTTTGATTTTACCTGCGATTATATCACTAAAAGCATGAATGTAATTTTAATATTTATAAGAATTATCCAGTTTATTTCCACTTCTCGTTTCGTTGAAATGGAGAGATTTTGTAATTTAATATTCCCCTTCCCCCCATCGTTAATTCCAAACTGAATCATTCTGTTTCACAGGGCGTGGACAATGAGATATGTCTAACACTTACGAAAATTTTCTGCCACCGGAGGGATATGAACTTACCACCATCAGGATGACAATCCTTAACGGTAACCACTACCCTACAAGCTATCGCTCCTGAAAGCAGGTAGAAGAAGCTGGCCAATACTTCTCCTATCCACTTTTGTCCTCTATTTTCTTCCCTCCTTTACTTTTCCTCTTCGTCTCTCTTCTGTCTCCTTCCGTTTCCTCTCTCCTCTTTTCTTTTTGTAGACTCATCAGCAATGAAGTACTAGAAAATCGATTTTCTATCTTTCAGAAAATATTTCTGATTTGCAACAAATGTAATACTGATATTCTTTTCTAGTTTTATACAATAATCCTTAGATTTACTTCCTTTGCGTATTTTATAAACATCTATTGTGCATGTGGCAACCCTGAAATTGAGCCTAACTCTACACGCAACCCACCAACGCCTTGTGTAAATTGGGTTGCCTACTTTTAAATGTCGCTTTCCTAAAACTTTTGAGAGACACTGTACAGTGGTGGAAAAAGTTCTTCCCCATAAGACTTTAATGGCAGTATATAATGCCGGAAAAGTAGGCAACACACATTGCACGTTTAGGTGATCGGGTGATTCTGTCTGTCTCAAGAGCATCTCGTCTTTCATGCAATAGCCAACAGACACAGGGAATGTAGGAAAGTCACGTGATTTGTCAGGTGAAATGTTGTTCGTCAGAATATCGCCTGTTCTCAAGCCAAGTCGCAGAATCGAAATGAGCTACACGTTACATGTCCGAAAATGATTCGCCTCAAAGCGTTGAACGAAACGCTAATATCATTATTGCCTTAATTACAAAGGCTACTATACTGCATGTGCCGCGGTAGCTCGGTCGTTAGGGCGTTTGATTACCATGCGAGAGATCTGAGTTCGATCTCCGACTGGTAGAATTGGAATTTTGTCCACCTGTTCAAGTGGCTCCGGCGTCCACCCAGCGTCGTATAAAGTGGATACCTGTAGGAAACTCTGGGGGGGGGGGGGGGTAAAGGCGGCCAGGGGTGTGGTGCTGATTACATTATCCCCACCTTCGGCCGTAACAAGAAAGTGTAGGGTCCTAACTCCACACCCCCTACACGCCATCATGGCTTGGTGCAAACAGAAGGTAGCACTTTGGTTTTTCATTTACTATATGTCAGATTTTGTCGGAACAGAACTTTCTAATCTCTACGTGGACTTTCTTCCAAGTTCCGTAGGGATGTTAATAGGCTCCAGTTTTTCTTGACACAATTCATCCATGTTATATTTCGTTATAAAGCCACGGCCGATATCCTGTGTGTGTGTGGGGGGGGGGGGTATAATTCAAACATGTGAGGTGATCCTTTCCCACTACTCCATTGTCCGATCTTTCGTATTCAAAATAACTCTCAATTCCACACACTGAAAATGTAGCACTTCCTACATCTTAGCATGCAAATATCTAGTAGCAAAGTAATGTGTAGGCACATAGTGGTTCGGATCCCACTTAAAACTGTAGGTGCTTTCCCGATTAGTCTCACTGTGGATAAAGTGGACTCAAGATACAAAATCAACCAACCAACACAATACCGCTATTGTCCAGATTATCGAATCCAGAACCTTTTGTCAAGAATAACATATGCAGGAAGACAATGTGAAATAACCGAACAGAAACAAAATCTAAAAACTACAACGGATAGATTGGATTAAATCGACGATACAGCACGCGTTCTGAAATGAAAAAGAATACAAAAGTGGAAGGACCTCGATTCACACACACATTTCCTTCTCTCAATGGTAAGCTATCCTTCTTGCAGAGAAGCCTTTACGTAGGCCTTCAAGGCCACGACGAGAAAGTGTTCTACATGCAATGATGGGACCAAAACATACGTCTAAAAAATTAGTTTGATACGAAAGCTGTGTTCCTCCTTATTTCGTACGAAATTGATAGCAGGAACACATGGCCTCGTCTGTAACCCTAGTTTCACAGAGCAGACGCCTGTTCGCCACCCTTTGGTTCAGTGACCTTCGCTCGTAGTTAGCAAGAGTGAATGACTCACCAGATACCTGTTGCCTGTGAGCTTATACAAGAATAGATATTTCGTTAGCGTCTGTAAATATTGTTTCATTTGCAGTTATATCAGTTAACGTTCGAATAGTTTCCTAACGGTTACGTTATTTATAAATTAGTTTTCGAGAGTGAGCTTTCTATCTATTTGCACGGGTGTTTTTTATACAGCCTGCATGTATTATTTTTCTTATCCTGAAACAAGAAGAAATTCCAAGACGCAAAAAGAGCCGTTTAAGATTAGTTAACATAAAGAAAGAAGAAAAGGAAAACGAAAATGTAAATGTTGAAATAAATTATTGTAGAGATCGAGTGATTAACATTTTGTCACGGAGCCTCCTCGATGGCGTAATGATAACGTCGTCACCTTGTAATCAAGGGATCCCGGGTTCGATACATGGTGGAGGCGCGTAGTGGTTCGTATCCCATGTTAAACTGAAGGTCCAGTTCCGATTAGCTTATCTGTGCACAAAACAAAAACTAAAATAATAAATTTTCACAGTGTAAGAAAATTTCATGTTCAACCACATACGAAACAAAAAATAATAATTTAATCCATGTTGAGTTCACATCTGTAGCATCTAACCAACAAAGTTATGGATCGCAACATATTTTCTCAAATCCATTTTAATTATACATGTATGATAAAATAACAGAAGTAGAGGAAAGAGAAAGCCAAGCGATACACGGATGTCTTCTCCAGAATTTCAAATCTCGTTACGTAAGGTTCTGGGTTGAAGTCCCGGACAGGCATGACTTTCTTGTTCTTGCCCTTTTATCTGCTTTATGTCATCATAATGGTTTACCTACAGGGGAAGAATAATGACAATAATTGCCAATACAAAGCCAATAACCAACAGAACAACAACTCAATTAGGAAGATGTCAAGAAAGAAACAAGACTTGACAGTGTCTCCGTCTCTCGGTTTCTCGAATTGAAAATTGCTCTCCCGTTCTCGGTCTCGACTAGTTAAATATAGAAATCCAAAACGTATGTGAAGATACATATATTTCATATATCCCGGTTTTGTAGGAGATTTCGTGAGAGATGAAATAAGTACCATTCGATCATGTATATTTTTATTACTTTTGTTACGTAACATCACTTATCTTCCCAGTCGCGGACGAGTGACCATTACATGAAATTAATGACGAAATATTCAAACACCTGTGACAAGGACGGTACTCAAACCCGGGCACTTTAGTGACGAGATCGAATGTCGACCACTTAATGAGCTTGCTCGCTGAGTCTGCTTAATGTTGCTTGTGTCAGGTAATTCTTAATAAATGTCAATATCCCACATCCATTATCATTTGTTTCATAATTTATCTTCTTGATGTGATTAACCTGAAGTCAAAAAATTAGTTGAATGGCAAAAATGCAAGATTGAATGTCCCTTATGTTACTTCGTGCTGAATAATATGACGTGATATTATGATATGAAGATATTAATAATATAATATTCCTAGTCATTCCATTGATTGGTCCCAATTGCGCACACAAAATATGGTATAATGTCCAATCCTAACCGACCTCCATGGCGGAGTGGTTAGCACAGCGCGCTGCGACAGCATGGGCCCCTGGTTCGAATCGCGGCTTGTCCATGGGTGTTTTTGGTGAGTGTCCCTTAATGAATGTCATCATATCATCACTCATTACATCTTCACCGATTTAATTCTATACCGTACCAAAATCCCACTTTATTACTTACTGCATCTTGCTTCATTTTACAGCATCTCACTTGTTTTTCGATTGGAAAACAATTGGAATGTTGTTTGGTGCAGTTGATTGTGCATTGTTTCGTTGTTTGGATTGTTTAATTAACGTCGCATTAATTAGTTTTATACCAATCGTGCCAGAGGGAATCGAGAGCACAAAGGAAGGGAAAAGAACAAGTTGGAGACCACGGCATTTCGTGAATACGACTGAAGTGACTGCAGAATATTATGGATAAAATTTGTTTCGCTTTTTTCTTTTATTTCTGTTTCACTTATTTTACTTCGCTTTTCTTCTACCACTCGTGTGAGGAAGAATTATAAACTCGTGAAATGGACGATGGCACAAAAATCTATGCGTCTCCCACGGTTCGAACCTGTGACCACAAAATATTGTCTTATTTTTAAAATTTACGCCAAACATGGTTTCAGTCTCTTTCTCAAGGCGTTCCCTTGCCTCTCCGATGGCGTAGTGATAATGTATTTGCCATTGTAATCAAAGGCTTCCGAATTCAATACCAGATAGAGGGACATTTGGTTCGGTTCCCATTTTAATCTGTAGGTCCAGTGCATAAACTGGACTTAAACAATTAGCGTGTGGCATGTTGTCTGTGATGAGAACCATCATTTCAGTGAACCTTATTGACAATGACTCTAATAATACAAGAAATAATATTTCCTTACGAGTAGCTCATGTTAAGAAACCAGGTCCTGAAATTTTCTTCTGAAAGCCTCATAGCACCCAGCTGTTTGTTGTGGCTGGGGCATGAGTCATGTGACTCATGCTATCAATGCTCAATCATTCCCGAAAACTCTGATCCACCAGACAAACTTAAGCAAATATTTTGTTATTTGGGTTGCATAAACAACAGGCTTTAAGACGTTACGAAATTCTAGGTCCGGTGGCCAAGGTAATTCTTTCTCTCACTGTACAAGAAATGCGTGACAAATAGCCTGGTACAGCCGGAAGTATCTTCAGAAGAGAACCAACCAGCGAGAACTAAAGATTTTCCCATTGTATTTGTTCGGAGAGAGATACGACAGCTTGCAAAATTTCTGGGCAAGTGTAATCTTTTTTTATTTATATCCTTTTGTAATCTCGGACTCCCAAAACGAAATAAATCTTCCAATGTAGAAAGCGAGAAGTTTCCAAACTTCGAGAATTTATGGAAGGGGGAATGATCTATTGCGCCAACGAAACGTCAAAAAAGGTGATTTTAAGGCAAAGTGTATAAACTCCTAAGCGTCATTGTATTTCGTAACGGTATTAAGTTTCCTTTTCTCTCTCTATATATATGATGCATATACAAATATATCATCACATCGCAAATGTTATATATATATATATATATATATATATATATATATATATATATATATATATATATATTTTTGATTTATTTGTTTCTGATAATGTCTTGTCAGTTTCGCCTGGTATATTTGAACCTGTGTGGTTGGTTGATTTGTTGTTTTAAGTCCACTTTATGCACAGTAAGGCTAATTGGGACTGGACCTACAGTTTAAAGTGGGATCCGAACCACTTGTACCTCCACCAGGTATCGAACCCGGGACCCCTTGATTACAAGGCGACGACGCTACCACTGCGCCATCGGGGAGGCCCTTTGAACCTGTGTGTTAGTTATCTACGGCATGAGAGTAAAAAATGTATATTTGAAGTAACCATTTGCTTCAAATATACATTCTTCTGCTCCGTTTACCGACTGAAAACGGTCTCTTCCTCAAATTAAACTTACACCGATAAATGGTTAGTAATCGTTAAAGAAATGTTTGTCTGTCTACAAACCTTTAGACTAAGGACTTGTATCTTAACGTAATTGTAGATACCTTGTTACGTCAACTCCATACAGATAAGAATGCATAAGCTGAAACAAAAAAATACATGAGGTCTGTACCTGAGATCAAATGCATAAGTGCATCATCGAAAACGATGCATTAAAATTAGGGCTGAGCCGATACCACTTTGAACCCATACTGATGCCGATACTCTTGCCTATTTCCACCAATGCCGATACTTGAAAATTGCAATTATTAAAATTTGTTCAAAATATTGATCAATATTGGTGTGTAAATAATCTTCTCCAACCATATGCATCAATTTACCAAGAAATGTGCTTCAGAATATTCAAGAATTGCATCAGAATATTAAAATAGATATCATGTAATCACAAAATATAGTTTTTCGTGCAAAACTGGTACAAAATATAAAGATAGTTTGAATTTTGAAAAATTTCCAGGATAATTAAACTGCGTGAACGTGTCGTGCGGCATTTTTGCGGAACCCGTGATACACCAATAGAGTAAGGTGGGGCAAGACTGCGCAGTTTGAGTTCATAATTGTATATTCACACATGAAAAATGCAATGCACATTGCACTATCCTTTGCTGACTCACAGTAAATTTCCGAAAGCTGAATGAACAATATTTCTGCATGAAACAATTACAAAACCGTGACCATGCAAATGCGCAGTCTTACCCGCACCGCGGGGTAAGACTGCGATCAAGTTGGGGTAAGAATGCGCACTTTCTACACAGAGTCACATTTGAATAAAAAGAAACACAAATCACCTAAAAAAGTTCTTCTATCATATGGGATACATTTCTCGTGGCATTCTCACAGTAGGCACAGTGAATTCCGTCCTTCACTTGGGTTAGGAATCGCTAACACAAATCACAAATAAAGGTTCCTGTTTCATACGAGGTGCAATTTTCATGCCACCACTCGTCACATGTGGAACACTGGATCCAATCCTCTACTGGAGGATCGCTGTACTTCTCATTACAACCTGGGCAATTGTACTCTTTCTTTTGGCGTTTTCTGCTTGCTTCATTGCTTCAACAATGATGTTCCGTTTCTGTTTCCCCTGAACTTTCTTCTTACTCTTCTCAGCCAAGGAGGCTTCCAAGTTGACTTTGAATGGAGATCCCGTTAACACCTGAGACTGCCTTCCCTTTCGTCGGCGGTGCTGAATATGCTCTGCACGTGGAAGTGGTGATATCTGGTTAACGGAAATGTGCCCGTATGATCCAGTATTGTTAACCCCACTTGTTGAAGGCTGCTCAAATGGAGTTGGAGCTGATACATTTGTCACAGTAGAGGGAAGAAACTCGTCCTCAGTGAAGATGTCTTGATTGAATGGGCATAATTCAGTCACTTCAAAGCCCTTCATGGCATTCCCAAATGTATCTGCCTTCCCATATTCCTTTGTAAAAATGGATGCCACTTGGAAAACTGTGATTGGGCGACCCGGATGGTTACTCATCCACTTATCACACTCAGATGAATGAAACGACTTCAGTGGACCAAAAAATGATCTAATGCCTGGGCCTTGCAAGCCACACACTTGCACCTGCAAGCCACACACTTGTGGGGTAAAATTGTGCACGTGCGCAGTCTTGCCCCGTGCTGCTTTCCTGAACAAATCACGAAGATGCTGCCCAGCCATTGCACAAAGCAATGGAAACTAATACACAGATGGGCTCGGCATTAACATAGCTTCTTCTATCCATGAAAATCGTAATATTGTATACATTCACAGTGACGTAGTACTCAAAACACGAAGTACCAAAATAAATAGCAAACACCCTCAAAATCTTTTCACTTACCTCTCTCAGCACAAAGAAATTTCAAACCTATCTTCACCACTGTCCACAGCTAGCTACCATCTTGGACGAAGTAACGGTGGCGCAGTGGTGCCAACTGTGTGTGATTTTCACCTCGAAAAACCGGTGCGCAGTCTTACCCCACCTTACTCTATGCAGGAAAAGGTATCGGTAGATGAATTTCAACCGATACTTTTCGATACCGATCCCACTGTTATCGGCTGATACCGATACATCGGCATCAGCTCAGCCCTAATTAAAATACTTTAGATACATAAAAAATACTCAATTGCATCATAAAGCGTTCGGCGTTACCTTTACAAATAATATAAAAATGCATCAAACTGAAATCTTGATTTTTGTCAAAATCTAAAAAACACACTTTAGTGCATCAATCGATGCATTTCTGGTGCATCAAATAGATTTGATACATTTAATTATCTGTGTGTGTAATCGTTTCCACAGCGGACGTGTCTACTCAACAATCCATAAAAATGTGTGATATTTGTGCTTCCCATACAATGTCCTCCGCACTAATTATAAATTAACGACCAATATGCTTGTTTCTATTAATTTACTTACTTATTAATGAACAAATTGGGGACCGAAGAAAGTGAAGTTACATTCCGAATATTTTCCACTAAAGTGTTATTTATTTATTGATTGATTGATTGATTGATTTGTTGTTTTAAGTCCATTTTATGCACATTAAGGCTAATCGGAACTGGACCTACAGTTTAAAGTGGTATCCGAACCACTATGTGCCGCCACCGGATATCGAACCCGGGACTCCTTGATTACAAGGCGACGACGCTACCACTGCGCCATCGGGAAGGCCCTAGTGTTATTTATGTTTAATAAAATTTAGAGGTTACAATTAATTTTCTTAGTGAAAACACATTCTGTGTATATATTATTTTTTATATCCCTGATTAAGTTTTGGATGCATATCTTCATGAAAGGCTTTAGGAGAGTGTTGTACAATAAAAAATATTTGCACATCTATCATAATATTTGCATTGTAAAACAGCCGTAACGTTGTAATCAAGGGATCGTAGGTTCGATATCTGGTGGAGGTATATAATGTTTGGAATCTTGCTTTGAACTGTAGGTCCAATTCCAGTTATCAACAGAAGCATTGGGCAAATTCGATGGGTTAAAAGGCAATCCACATATGGCTAAACCAACTTACAAATTATTAGTACTCTCCCTTAAATACTTTTACACCCGCCTGACAGCATGGTTAATGCGTATTGTGTACACATTTCTTTATTTCTTTTTAGATACGATTTTGAATTATAAATGTTCTGTGTGTGTGTGATCCGGTATGTGTGCTTCTATTTTCATACATGTGTATGTGTGTATATATATATATATATTCAAAACCATTTTGTTTAATGTTTTTTTCACATGTAATCCTTCTTTGTACAACATTGTCCGAAGTTAGGTGGTAGAGCAACATTAAGTTGAAGCTCACTCAGCGGAAAATAAAAAGACTCTTATTGTATTCTCTTCTAATCTTATGCGTGATTCCACGGAAAAAGAGAGAAAATGTATGATCAAAGATGTTTTAAGTACGTGAATGAAAGAACAAAGTCCAAATGATTGTCTTTGTTGCGGTTCCAGTCACCCGGGCCTCATTAGTCGACCACGGCTATTGTAAGTTTCAGGGATACATAGGAGGAAGGAACGCATCTTACACTATATGTTACCAAGTGAAATCCTTCGCTGTGTGAGATAGGTCTACACATACATCCCAGAATTAGTAGCTTCTAGAGAAGAATAGTCCTTTCTGAAATTCACTGAGCATAAAGTCAAGAGAATATAATCCTAAGATAAAGCCTACATAATGATCATAACTCTCGAACTTCGTTTGTTAAACTACAAGGCTTTAAGGAGAATATAGCTCTGCAAATACAGAGCTTTCATCCATGCAAATTTCCAGGAAGCATTTCCCCATCAGCCGGAAAGGGCAATGAAATGCTTAATCCGATTAAAAATTTGAAGCGATTTTTCGGTAATCCTCGTTCACGTTTTGTTTTCATAATTTATCTTATCACTTCCCACTCTTATATTGATTTGCTTTACTTTAAAATCAAACAGGTACATGTTTTTATTGGCTGCTGATGAAATACTAATGAAAATATGATGTTCGTATTCTTTATTCTGTAATTAAAAATTATATATTTGGGTAATGTCAGTACTAACTTTTGAAACTATTTTACAGACTCTAGTGACCAAACATTTTGCTATTAGTTGATTAGTTGTTTTTGTTTGGTTGTGAAATTTACTTATTCGAATGATATTAACGTAATAGAATTATTCTCAATGGCAGAAATGAAAGTGTTTGTGTGTGTAACCTGAGAATATCGACTGTTCTCAAACATACTCGTTTATATATCCCTGTAGAATCGTATACGCGTTAGCTCTTGTGTGATTTGAGGTTCCAAATAAGTATGGGTCACATGTTCTCATAATTAATATATTACAATAGAATAGGACATACAATTGCAAAGCCTATATTAATATATTACTTGAAATATTTTATAAAAGCAACAAGGAAGCATTTGAATTGTTTCTTCTTAGACGCAAGCTCTAACGCCAGGTTCTGTAGCCGAGTGCGTTTAGGGTTCAACTCACAATATTTGGTATAAAGGTTCTAATGTCGAGTGCTGGTCTCTACAGGCGAACTTATTGTTTGAAGTTGTAAAAGATATCTGTGATATAACCCTTTACAGGTTTTATAATTTTATGTAAACGGGTTTTTCAATTTTCCTGTTATTTGTGACCTTATTTCTGATGACTTTGTTTGAGTTCCCAGCCGAAAAGAGATTACGTTTACATTAACACAGAAATTATTTGGAGGCATTTACAGAAAGTTCTCATTATTCCTCCTTTTAAAAAGATTATCCAGCTTGGGAAATACAAAAAAAATTAAATATTACTAAAAATTAAAGAACAAACACTTTGAGATTTTCTCAGGTACTCGTTATGGCTGATTCCACGTCAAGTCAGGCAGGTGTTGACCATTTATGAGGTTACAACCACCGAAATGAATGTTCCTCGCCTCAGTATTGATAAAAATTTCGCGCAATAAGTAGCGAGTTGTGACTCCCAATGTCAAGGCGTGCTGTGAACAGAAACTTAATCTTGAAACATGTTACAAATCTATTCAATTTGCAATTTCTTAAAAAAAATAATATTCAGTCAATATAAACTAACTAACCATACTTCTAAAATTATGCTTTCACAAATAAGCCAGAAATCAAACTTTCGAACAATTATATATTCTTCACCATTTAACAAAATTATATTTGGAATGCATGGCCATGCCTACGAGTACATTTACATTGCTCTTTTTTACAATGCTCTTACTAGTAAGTTACAAATGTACCAAGCGTTGACAATTGGTTGGCAAGCTTAGATGGCCATATTTATGTATTTTAAATGTTCTATCTTCTTATCAAATATGTTCCTTTCTTTGTAGAAGTATATTGTATGTTAGCAGAAAAATCCAGCCTCCCTTACCTGGGGCTGGCTTTTAAAAATATATCTGGTTTCTAAGTCTAAATATCACTTCACCACTTCTGCTATGAAGATCCTTCGGTATAAAGTGATGTCACCGTTGATTCAACAACTAGTAATCCGTTTTTTGTCCATTATGAACTTTAATTTGGATTTGTTACAGACAAATATCCATTTTTTGGCCCCGACGCTAACTTGTCGTCTTTTTGGAAGCCATTTTTCTCTTCTCAAGCCCTGAACCAGGTATCCTTCACTGTCAAGTTGTGATATGGACACACAGACTATTGAATCACTACTTTTTTGTACAGCACGAATGTACCTTTTAATAGAAACTGCTGTAAACTTATTTTACAAGTTCAAATATGTAATAAAATTATGTTTCATGCAATTTTAAGACATTTTTGTATTATCTACTAACCCAATTGAATATATTTTGAGTGTTTATTGTCCTTATATTATTGCGATATTTTCGATCTTACCACAAAGTGATTTAGCAACACTGCAAAATAGCCATGAACTAAGATCAATCACTATTAAGCATTTTTCTTTGACAAATTTCATCAAAATGTTAAATTAACTAAAAATTGTGCCCTTTTTTATTGCAAATGTATGGAAAACCTTGTGAAACAAATGTGAGTACTAATTAGCAAAGAAATATTAACAAATACAAGAATTACTGCTACAAAATTTCCCGTTCTTTGCAATGCTTACAATGGAGCATGAAAATAAATAAAATACGTGACCATATTATAATTTTGAATAACTTTTTAAATATATCTCCGAAAATGATGACATTTTGTAATCTGTGGTTATTTATTATGGGTAATTTAATGAAATAAACCCCCCATTGAAAAATGAAGATTTAAATTTCCAATCTTAGCATATTTAATGACAATATAACAGTGCCTCTGAATAGACTCGTTATACTTTCACCTCTCGAATTTTGGCCAGTTT
This sequence comes from Lepisma saccharinum, assembly GCF_977018435.1. Classification (NCBI taxonomy): domain Eukaryota; kingdom Metazoa; phylum Arthropoda; class Insecta; order Zygentoma; family Lepismatidae; genus Lepisma; species Lepisma saccharinum. The sequence goes on along the minus strand of NC_139230.1, from coordinate 173,071,704 downwards.
TGGTTAGTGATGAAACCCTTACAAGGGTTGTGAATAAACATATTTTTTCTGATTTTTAGGGATATTCTTAAAACGCTTTTTGCGGTGATTTTAATACTCATATCCAGGGAACATTTCAAGCTTGAAAGATGAAGCAGATTTTATTTTAAAGAGAGGGACAATAATACAAACAATATATTTCTTAGTAAATGGGTATTGCGAACACATATTGTGGTACCGTAAAGTGGGGCGACTTCGGACATGCGAGGTGACTTAGGACACGTGCATGAGCAAAACATTCCATTGTTGAGGGTCAGACGTAGGCCACCACCGAAACGCAACAATGGGAAATAATCTGAGCTAACCTTCTTACAATTGCATTATAATGAGTTCAAGGTCAAATATCTTGTGATCAGCGGAGAAATAACACATTATTGTAGCCAGTCAACTTTGCATTGGCTCCTGTAAAACCTCATTGTGCAGACGTGTGTGTTTGACATTAGCACCTTACAAGTAACAAAATATTATCTTAATTTATATCATTACTTGAAACATACTTTGTGGGATCATAACCGTGTATCGTTCCTATTTTCGGTCCGTTTGTAGTGAATTTCAGTGTTTTGTGATGTGACTTCGGACATGCCAAGGATATATAAAAATAAGTTAAGAGGACGTTCCTACAAAAACTATTTTATCGGCAGAAAGTTTTAAAGAGGGTTCCAGATTACAATCCCGGTCTCACAGAAAATGAGAATGAACAACGCTGGACTGATACATTTGTCGAAATGCTTCGAGATGTTCGAAATTACAAGGCTCCAGAGTCCCAGAGACGAGGAAAACGTATCAATATCGAACCCGGGAAAAGTGTTACTTGTAGCTTCCAGTCTTCATCACAACAGGATTCAGATAATCAAGACACTAGAGAATTGTCAGCAGAGGAATCGTCTGAAACCAGTGATTCTGATGATATCCAGTGCCTTCATTGTAGAAAATTGTGGTCAACAAGCAAGAACATAGAAGATTGGGTCCAATCTCATAGTTGTAAGAGATTGGTACATGGTAAGTGTTCCAAATTTTCTAAGAAGCAATATAAATGTGCTCAATGTATGAAAAAAGTAAATTAAAAAAATGTCCAATTATAATAGTAGTACTTCTTCTGTTTGAATAATTTTATGTAAACATTGATGTAAATTTAAGTACTACAGTATGTGTTAAGATGTAAAAAAGTGTGGTTCATGTAAAAATACACTGTTCAAAACATTGCCTATTTAAAAAATCCTAAAATAGGTCCGAAGACACCTCATACATGCAGCATACATCGGGCTATATGAAAACCACAATGTGTCCGAAGCCACCCCACTCCACATTGAGTAGTGACTTCGGACAAAATAAAAATTTATTTTTAAAATGTATTTTTGGGTGTAATATAGTTTTAACACTTCGTGATTGTTTCAAAAACTCTGATACATATAATTACTACATTTTGTGCAGATACAAGTATAATTGTGAATATTACCGTACAAAACGTCCCAAGTCACCACACTTTACGGTATTGTACATAACTGTTATTACAAGATAATTTATTTGGGTGTTTCTCAAGCAAATATCACAGTAAAAATATCATTAGTAAAAGTATCACAGGTGAAAGAATTTTACTAAATACGCTATATTTTCTAACACAGAGGATAATCATGAATACATAAAATGTCGCAAATATTTGGAACACGTTTTGACGAATTGTACAGTAATAGACAAGAAATGAGAAAAATACTGGCAGATAACTAAAGAAACCACAAAAATCAAAATTCAATATGAAAAGGAAATCAAATTATGAGACAAATGAACAACAATATCTTTATTGCTAGATTTACAGAGAGTATGCAGAATACAAAGAGCCTTTGTAACAGATTAATGAAGCAAGGGTATCAAAACAAATTTATCGACAAAGGATTCCTCCATTAAAACTCGTTATAAAGGTAGCTTCGTAAATCCATTCTCATCAAATCGAGACTGATACATTACAGTTTATGGCATATGATGTTTTACTCCTCAATTCCATTCCACTGGTGGTTCACATAGATAATCTTCTTCCTTCTGATTTTAATTTCTTTCTAAAACTAAATGCAAAACGCTTTAATAATTTCTGAAAATGTTCAGTTTTTGTCCTCTTCAATGATTAATGTTAACGACCATGGTAATTTATTAATTAGAATAATTAATTCCATATTCTAACTCAATTTCGATAGAGTACCTCTTTTATCGCCTTCATCTGCTAAGAGACAAGATAAAAAAAAGTAAAGTGCTCCCCTGTGCTTAGCATCACGGCATGAAGGCATGTAGAGGGTGTGGGGGTAACGCCCCACACTTTCTTGATCCGGTCATGAGTGGGGGTGATGTGATCAGCATCTCTTTAAAAAAGTACCGTTAAAATGGGTAAACATAGACAATGTGTAAGTCCAGTTTATGTTCTGATAAGACTAATTGGGACTGAACCTAGAGTATAAAGTGGAATACGAACCAGTACAACATGTGCGTCCACCAAGAAACTAACCCGAGACCACTTGATTACACGTTAGGTGATACGTATTACACTAGTATTACAAGTGAAGAAAAAATACATTATTTGTTTCAAGCGAGAGTTCTACGTTAGTGTGCTGTCTCCACTTGGAGAAACGTGATGTCGAAAGAGCACGGCATTAGTGAGACATTCAGTTGTATACACCTATACTCCGTCCCAGCTAACTGTGGAGCAGGCAAACGAAATCAAGTCTCTGCGCAAGTAGTGACGCGAGACGGCTCCACCAATGAACACGTAAGAGGAACAGAATTGCGTGGAGTGTGGGAAATGACTGCAGTTACCAGCCTTCCCAGCAGCGTGTACTGCTTTACTCTGGCCAATCGATTTCCTTCGCTTCTCTGACGCTATGGCCGGCCTTGCTCCACAGTTAACTGGGATAGGGTATAACCATATTCACCTAGCGGTATGGAAGGGGCATTTCTCTTATATTTCGCTGTTTCTTCTTCCTGACAATATTCGACGTGGGCGAGTTTTACACAGTGTGTTCAAGACAGACCTGTGCCCTTAGAACAAGCCGACAAAGAGTACTCAGAAAGTGGGATGAAATAGCAGAAAGCATCTGCAGCGTGGAAGGAAATGCTGAATTCTTAATGACAAGAAAAGGGTTCGCTGGCGTTTCAATAATTCCTGTGCTTGGAATGCGCAAGTATTCATTACATTTGAAATCGTCAAGTAATTTTTAACTTTACAATTTCAGACGCAACTCGGAATTATCTGGAGCGAATCGGACCCATGGTAACAGAGGGCTTATTGAAAAAACTAGTAAATTCTAAATATTTGACTCATCCAATTTATACCGAACGGGAGCCAAGGGAGAAATTTTATAGTGGCATTCGAACAGTGGACTCTTTCTGCCAAGTGATGGTCTCTTTCGAACGATTTCTATCATCTTGTCCACACAAATATACGAGTAGTAAAAAAATAACAAAAAGAAAACGGTCTCTGGAGCAAATGTATGTGAGAGTTCAAACTCGTAGAATACAAAATCAACATAATTATTTCTAAAATTTGGTTAACCATAGGTTTTATATTTATCAATTACGGTCGAATAATTTACAGCGGTTGCTTTTGATTGACATATATTCATTAGATTACAATTTTATTATAATTATCGGTTACGATGGTAAGTTCACATTTTTAGTCATCTACATATATGTGTTTAGAACATGACATTATGCAGATTTCATTTATGTTTAATTAATTGTGTGTATACTAAAAATCAAGGAAACTGATATTAGAGATTTGCACCCATTATGTTTACATGTAAACATTTTTATCATGCCAGCCTCAATGGTAGAGTGGTTATCACAGCGTGCTAAGACACAAGGGGTCCCGGGTTCGAGTTCTGGCCTTGGCATGGGTGTTATATGCGAGTGTCCCTTCATAAATTTTAGCATATCGTCACTCATTGTCATCTTTTCGATTAGCCAAAAAGCGGCAGAAAGCGAATTAATTTTTTTAAAAAAATGAAACCATTTTTCTCATTTTGTACTTTGCAGCAATGTCTTATTTTATATTTTGTATTCTGTTGGGTTTACCAGTGACAAGGTTTATTGTAGAAGAGACCCTCAAGGTTCAATAACAGTGATTTATTATTATTAATTTCCAGAATAGTAGTTAACTACTACGTTTCAAAAAGAAACTCGAAATAGATCCATTAGCTTCCGCTACCCCTCATTGGAACGCAGTGTACCCCGTTGCCTCCATATATATCAGTCTTCCTTTTAGTGTTGAATTTCTCTCTATTTCAGTCTCCTTATATTTCTCTTGTTTCTATCTACATTCCATCATAATTCTGATTCTTTTATCTCTACCTTCCTCTATCATCTCTCTCTATCCCTCTTCCCTCTCTACGTTTCCCTCGTTTTGCCTCTATAAGTATTTCTCACACCATTTTATCTCAGTATTCATCTCTGTTTCCTCTACTCACTGTACCCGCATATCTTACCTGTTCTCTGTTACCCTCTGTGTTCTCTCTCTTTCTTTGAGTTCATTTTTCATTCCTCTATGTTTCTCTGTTTTACTTCTCTATCTCTCTCGTTTTTCTAGAATGTTTGTCTCTTTCGTTTTATATTTCCTCTCACTTGTCTTCTCCTGCACATTCTCTCGTTTCATCTCCTGTTCAAAGTTTTCCATGTTGAAGAAGCCACGTGTTTAACGGATATGTAAGTGTGCGCATAGCTCGTACTTCTGAGGTAAGATTTTTTTTTAATACAGGAAGAAGCAGGGTTGACAGAATAATACACCCCCCCCCCTTTTCCTTTGTAGATCGCATTCTCCACAGCCGGCGACAAATTTCGCTCTTCCGGCACATGGGAAGAAAGCGTTGGAAGGAGTCTAAGTTGTTCCTTAAGATTTTCAAACCTGGACGCGAGGACATCGTGAGGAAGACCATTCCCATGCAGGATATGCCGCCATTTTAGGAACAGCTGATTTTTTAAAGATATAACGCAAAGCAGTAGCAAACTTCTGGCGTTGGGAAGGTTGCGTATTATGTGCCGCATCAGCTGAGTCTGCACAAAGTTAACCACACCATCACTTCTTCCACACTTTTGGAGCGTCCATCCAAACGGAAGCAACGTCAGGGTTCTCGTTTAACTTGCTGTGACCCATTCCCACCGCAGATTCAGCATAAACAGAATAATTATATTTTATATTGAACGACACCGGTTTAAAAATTTACTCAAAGTATTAGCGTACTCAAAAATGTAAATTGAGAGAGAAGATTCCAGTTATCTCACGCGGAATCTCTTGAGTTCTTTGTAGATTTAATTTATTCATGAAGCTTCTTTACTTAAGCCGTGATTGAGGGAAAGTTTTCATTACATCGTACTATAAAACTTTTAATCGTTTTAAAAGAAGCCTAAGCTTTTTAATGAAGGAAAGTGAAACTATTTTTTTTCTGAACGAAAAAAACAGCGATATGAGCTTGTACTCTGTTGCAACCAAGATAATTTAAGGCAGGTTTTGAATTTAAAAGTAAAAAGTCGGTTTTTGTCAGATACTTATTCAGAGAAGCAATTATTGAAATCAAACACCAAGTTAATTTCTGTCTAAATATGTTAGTGCTTTTTCATGTTATTTTTCAATCTTTATAGTGATATATATATAAGTTAAAATCCAATGTAGAGTATTATATTGCATTAACTATCTTTCTGGCATTCCCAAAACCGAAAATTTGTTGACGTGTTTGTCCCTATCCTGGGCAAAATGAATCCTTTCTTCAACATCCTTACTTTCAAGCCCATCTCAATATTGTCATTCCATCATCGTCTAGGTCTTTCATATCTCTTACCACCAGGTTCTCCAACAATGACAGTTTTTCCTTTCTTCCCCATACGTGCTACATCGCCTGCCCTCCGAACTATTCTTGATTTAATTATTCTATTCATATCAGAGGACAAATTTGCCGGTTCAGTAATGTGTAGATTTCTCTCACTCACCTGTGACATTTCATTTAGGTTCAAATATCTTTCTTATTTGATTTTCGAAAATTCTTAATTTTGGTTGTTTTTTAGCGTAAGAGACTACGTTTGACATCCACACAAAACCACAGTAAAATTAGTTTATTTAATATTAGATGAGAGGTTAGAAGATTAATCTTTGCAATTTGCCTGCAGACTTTAGGTAACTTGAACGCCAATTTGTTCAACAATTACTTTGATACAATATTTTTATGAATATAAATTCAATAATCTTAGAAATGAGTAACTTTTGATTAAAAGTTAAATATGTTATTTACATAAAGTTATCAGTGGTCCGTAAAGGAAATAAACATTAAATACTTTGCTTAGAACACTGTTCTTTGGGTTAATCAGCAAACAAAACAAAAAATATAATGATTTGGAAAGAATGTTAGGTAGGTATTTTAGTGCCGAAAAAGGAGATTGTATCCATGTTCCTGTAACCAGATGACTCGTATCCAAGTTCTCTCTGGTTATGTTGTGTAGAAAGCCACATCGCTTCATCTATTAGTTGAGGGGTTCAAAGCACAAGTGGCGTAACTCCACTTTTCGTGGAAATTGAGTTACATGTATAACTTAGAAGTGTAAAGTATCAACATTTCAGTGCTAGACACAAGTATCTCATAGACACAAGTATCTCCTAAGTTTCAAATTCTTGCTCATACAGGCACTACTATGTTTGTGCCCGAACAGCTAAACACAGTACAAAATTATATAAATGTGATTTTTCTCAAAACTGTCTTGACTGGATTTACACCACTTGTGCTTTCAACCCCTCAATTTTCTCCTTCCCTGGTTCCCTGATGGACACAATTAACGATGCAATTAGTGAATTTAATTAATTCAATCCACGACCAAGAAGCATACAATGATAATATGTTTATGGAATTATCGTGAATAGAAGAAAGCTCGATAATCGATATTTTTATTGAAATTTACAAGAGTAGTAGTAGAAGCTGACAAAACATTAAAGTAAAAAAATCAACACAGCAACCTGGGAAAATGCAATATAACAATATACTATTACCCCATCTGTTACTTCTTCGCGTTAAAGAGTCTAGAGGTAAGACGCAGCAAAGTTTGCCCAACAAATCCAAGAAAAATGCCGCAGATTGAGAAAGTTTTCCTCCGAGCACTAAACGAAGGAATTCTTCCAATAATTGAGAACTTAATACCCCGTTGCTTCTCCGAGCGAGAAAATTTATGGAAGTCGTTTCAAACATTCGAAATTCCTTCGAGGTTGGAGAGTTAGTGGTGGCGGTGTTTCCGTTGATGACAGAGATGAAAACTACAAGAAGATCGCTCATTTCTCTTGGTCGAAAATTTTTGGAGAAGAGAGTCAACGTACCCGTCCTATGCACAATTCATGTTATATTTAGATTTTCACAAACGATATGTAAATAACACAGGCCTGCATTTTTTAACTTGGAGTTTGGAAAATTGTAGGTGATGTTTACTCATTCGACCACGTTGAGTTCGAAAATGGCATCCTTTCCTATCCATCACGTAAGGTTTCTTTACAATCACCTTCATCATCATAATCATGAAATTGAGTATAAGGTTACTGTCAATCCTGATAAGTAACTTTTATTCACTCTAAAACAGCAACAAACGCATAGGTAACACCCACTGAAGTTACATTTAGTTCCAGAGTCTCAGGAAGTGCCACAACAATAGTCATGTCGTCATCATCATCATCATTACTATACCTGTTCTCTTTCAGAATAGGAAGTGTTCACATAAGAACTTTGTACAATTGTTCAGTTGGAGTGAAACGTTTCTTTCACGGAAATTATAATTTTTCTCTATAAATCTAATAGATAGATATCGCGTATTGGGGATGAAATAGGATTTGAACCTAATATCTCTAGTGACGTAATTTTGAGTTTAACAATTCATACGCTCGTCTAATAAGGTGGGAATATATTACTACAAATCAGTGTTGGTTTGAGTTTAACAATTCATACGCTCGTCTAATAAGGTGGGAATATATTACTACAAATCAGTGTTGGTTTGAGTTTAACAATTCATACGCTCGTCTAATAAGGTGGGAATATATTACTACAAATCAGTGTTGGTTTGAGTTTAACAATTCATACGCTCGTCTAATAAGGTGGGAATATATTACTACAAATCAGTGTTGGTTTCTGTAATTAACTTCAGCTTAATTACCTTACCATGACATTGCAATGTCTGGTGAAGCTAATATGTAATATACTAGCCTATATTCTCATACATGAAATATACAATCTCCAACGGTATTCTATCTGTTAGCGTGTTCTATCTGTTAGCGTAACTCACTACGAAGCCTGGAATGATGGGCTGGATCCCGGATAAGGCATCAATCTGTATTTAGTCGTATGAGAACCAGAGGTACGTAACTCCAATTAATGAATTTTACAAGAGAGAGGAAATCATTTATACTTAGGAATAATACTTAAAAAGAGTCAGTAAATTTAAGATATGTGATTCCACCTTACTGATGAAGATTAGAAGTGAAGATATGTCGATCTTACTCCAAATAGATGTCTTCACAGGAGTTTATTTAAACAAAACTGAAAACCACATTTTTGGAGTTACGTTCCTCAGGTTCTCATACGATGATTTATATTTCTTCACTCCTTGTCTTCTATTTGTATTCATATTTTTGTTACACAGAGTCGCTTTTTTCTGCTACTTTTGGTTAATCGCCACGATGAGGATGCGTGATGGTAGGATGAAATTGATAAAGGGACATTTCCATGTCCTCGCCAGGACTCGAACCCAGGAACTTCGAAAGTCGACCACTTAAAGGACTCTGTGACAGAGCGGGTTTCTTGTCATGTTTTGTTTGATTTTTATTATTTAGCGTCGCTTTTCTGCCACTTTAGGCTAACCGCGACGATATGGATGAGAAATTATGTGGTAAAATTAATGAAGGGACACTCACGAAGAACAACGATACCCAGGCTGGGATGCGAACCCAGGACCTCTGGCGTTGTAGCGCGCTGCGCTAACAACTCCGCTACGAAGATTGGTGCTTCTTGTACTGTATTATCAAAATCACGAATAACGTATAGTGATAAATGAGAGAAGAAAAATATCAGCAACATAAATACAGAAGAAATACGTACAAAATGCTGCAATAAATGACATAATATGTACTTCTGCAAAAGTAGAAGTGTCAAGTAAAATGAATTTATTATTTTCGTTTGTTCAAATTCCTTGTTATTATAAGTACCTCTCGTTCTGAATATATTGAAGAGAGCCTACTTGTAATATATGTTGCAAAATTATATATTATACATAGTATTTTAAATAATACTTGTTGCGAAATAGATTCTTTATGATACAAGTTTCTTTCTACAATGCAGGACTGTGACGGACCTTGATTAATTAATGTAGAAAATACGCGCAAGCGCTTCTTCATAACAAATTTATTGATGACATGTAAGAAAGTATTTCAAAGTTTACAATAGTGAAGAAGCCCAACTTATGTAACACACGGAAGAGTTAAAAGCATAGTTAGTTACTTTAGAAGAAAGAGAAGATAATATTTAAGGAGAAGAGTGAAAGAAAAGGACCGTAAAGAATGATAAAACGGTAACCATTACTCACCTTTCTAAAACAAAGATTCCCCTGAGGCACTTTATATTTCGGCTTTGATTTTTCAAGGTGAATTCTCTTCGCCTTCGTTATAAAATAAATTTTAAAATTCAATGAACTGTATCCATTTTCAATAAACTATTTCCTATTGTGTATGCAAGTCCCAGTGTTGTATAGCACCTAAAAATTACACTAACCTTGAAATTTATATTTCAGTTCTCAGATACGGAAAACAAAGAGTTAAGAAAATATATTCTGATGAAAAATACTGTTAATATTTAAGTTTGTCGAATTATATATTCTTTATTGCTTCAAAATTTGTATTCAACAGGTTTGGTCTCAAAAAATTATTTATGTGTACTCTGAAAGCATACACATCTTTTACGTCATGCGTTATATTCATAATTGCTTAATTGTGAAATATTGAAAATGTAAGGTAACAGAGTTTTAGTCAGAAAGAGTAGCGCAGTATTGCTTTAAAAAATGTATATGTCGGTTTCGTATGTTGCACCATAGATGTCAAATTTTCATCCCCCTTTTTTGGAAATATGTTTTCTTCAATAATCCGCTGAGAGACGTTCTGGCAATCTGTTCATATGCCATTGTGCTATCTCAGCGGCTCCTGTCGATAATATTGACTAAAATATCCTGCGTTATGACAGCTGATGCTTTAATTTGGCAATCCAATGACGCCCTGTATCCCGCTCTACGCATTCTAGAAATGTGTTGGGCAGGAACCAAACTTGATATTACCGCTTGCTATGCGCATTTACACTCTATTCTATATTTCTATTTAAGTTATTTTATGTCTCTCTTGGGTTGATCGCTACGATGAGTATGAATGATGCACTGATGAAATGGATGAGGAGGCAAACAAATTATATATATATATATATATATATATATATATATATATATATATATATATATATATATATATATATACAGGGTGAGTCACTTAAAATTACCACCGGAAATATTTCGTAAACAACAATAAATATTGAAAAACAGCTTTCGCAGGCATCTAGGTATGACAGGGGCTCATGAAATTAATGGACACAATACGTTCAACTACGTAAGGAAATAAGGCTTTCAACACAAACTTGTTTTTTTTTTAAAAAAAAGGAAAACCCATTTTATTTTAAGCTAAATTGAAAGTACGGAAAAATCATTTGTTATATTGTAATAAGTCAACTGGTTCTCAAGTAATTGTAACGTGAAGTTGAGCGCAGAAGGTGTATCCCCACTATGCCTGTCGGCAGACCCGAGCCCAAATGCCGTCGTGCATACAGCCTGCACGCTTGTTCTGCATTTTTCCTACACTTACCATAGATAAGTATCATCTCGGCCTTTTCAGAGTTTGAAAATACTATTTTCTTAGCAACATTTCTTAGCCTTATTTCCTTACGTAGTTGAACGTATTGTGTCCATTAATTTCATGAGCTCCTCTCATACCTACATACCTGCGAAAGCATTTTTTCAATATTTATTTTTGCTTACGAAATATTTTCGGTGGTAATTTTAGGTGACTCACCCTGTGTGTATATACATATATGGTTCGAACCTGAGACCTCTGGCATGGTAGCGCGTTGTTTTGATGCCGCAGCAGGCGGTACATTTTTTCCAACACACTCAATGTATTAACTAACTAACTCTCTAGCCCTCTTAAACCCGAAGGTTTATGGCTGCAGCAACGCAAGCCTTCCATCTTTCCTTATCCTGGGCAAGATCAATCTAATCTTTTCCATCATTACCGATTTCCTTTAGGTCCGTCTCGACGTTATCCTTCGATCTTCGTCTTGGCCATCCTACAGGTCTCTTACGATAGGTTTCCCAACAACAATCTTGTAAACTTTTCTTTCCTCTCTCATTCGTGTCACATAGCCTGCCCACCTACAAATCTTAAACTCTTTTTCCTCTACATGACAAGAACAATTGGATAAGTACAGAATAAGAAGAAAGGATAACGACGTTTAATTCTGTAGTTACTACAACTATGAGATTTGTTTATTTGTATAGGATGAGGATCGGGTATACAAATACATAATTATGTTGTGCTTATGATATGTACAAGTTAACATAATTAAATCGGCGTTGTCACTTTCGCGGAGTTACACAGTCAGAAACACTTCTGGGTTGTAATGAACCTACTAAAAGCCAATGGAGAGGTTACAACCCAAATGTGACAGCTACTTTACCTAATGACTTTCATTTCAACTATGGTAAGTCTATACAAAGGAAACAGAACGGCATAACAATTTTCTATATAAAGATAGAAAACAATGACGTTATAATACAAATGATTATAAATCAACTAACTAACTAACTAACTAACTCTCTAGCCTTCTCAAACCCAAAGTTATATGGCTGAAGCAACACAAGCCTTCCATCTGTCCATATCCTGGACAAGATCAATCCAATCTTTTCCTTTTTTACCGATTTCCTTTAGGTCTATCTCAAGGTTATCCCACCATCTTCGACATGGCCTTCCTACTGATCTCTTACCGCCAGGTATTTACCACAAGAATCCTGTGAACTCCTCTTTCCTCTCCCATTCATGCCCCATGGCCTGCTCACCTAAGTCTTCGTGATTTAATCATTCTAATAATATCTGGAGATGAATACAAATTGTGCAGTTCTAAATTATGTGCGAGCACGTGGAACGTTTGCCAGCAGTGTAATTAGTTTTACTGGATATAGGTGATTCTCTTACCGAAAAATACTGGAACGAAAAGCCCACATGCTAAAATCATATTAAAACCCGCTGGTCAAGTCGGAAGAGCGTCTGACTGATAAGCATGAGATCCGGTTTCGATTCCCTGAATGGGATATCTCAAATGTGAATTTCTCGGAAATTTCACAACATAAACCGGCTCTGGGATTCACCCAGCCTGCAATCAATGAATGCCTGAGAGCAACCCTAGAGGGGTGAAGGCAGCTGGAGAGTGGTGCTGGTAACTTACCTTCAAAATGATTGAGATCTTGAATGCGTGGGGCTCTATTCCACATTTCCTATGCAATTTCATGGCAAGGTGCAATACACTGGGGATCGTTCTTATTGAATGTTATTTTCTTGTTTTATGTTTGTATATTTGGTGAGTGTAACACGCTACAAAACGAGGGACCCTAGGTTGGAATCCTAGGTAAGACAGGGACGTTCCATTGTTTTTGTTCCCTTATTTATTAAAAAAATTCATCATTCATCCTCATCGTCGAGATTAACTTACAGTTGTAGATAATCGAAGGAAAAAAAATAAAACCATATATAAATACAAGTAGGAATGTAGCATTTCATCCTAAATATTTTGAAATTAAAACGTTCTAAGATAGAAGCATATCCATTTTTGGTTCTTTAATTTTCGCAAAATTAAAATTTAACAATATTGGAGATTTGCAAGGACTTATACTTAAATTAAGTGAGTTCAAATACTGAATAGGCCTAAATGAATTTTAAACAAGTCTGAAGAGAAAAAAATATGCACTTAAGGACGGTCGGAAAGATTCTTTCATTTTGAGCACAGGGAATATAATCTAATGCTACTTGGAACACAAAGAAAGGACCCCAAAATCAATAACCCAAACGAAGTAATTATACTTTATTAGAACGGTAGCCTAGCAACAACCAACGAAGCAACGGATTGCACGGAATAATGTAATACGAAACTGGGAATTCTCGTGAAAGGCCAATTTTGAAAATAAAATTAAGGGACAATTAATATAAACGATTAGTCAATTTAACGGCAATATGAATTTTTGGGTGTTGTAAAGAGTAAAAAGGAAGCATTGATAATGTACTATAACGGGTGTGTTAATATAATTATCTACTGATGTGGCCTGCAGATTGCTACTGTGTGGTCGACACCATGCTTCGGTCAAAACCTTTTCTCTCCCGCTATGCATTTTGTAAGAAGTTCAATGAAGAAGTTCACTTAACTATGTATTGAAAGTTTGCGTGAGGACTTCTATTGTTTCTATTGTTTCACTTCTAAACAGGAAGTATGGAAATGGCATGTGCAAAAGAATACAACGTGCTCAAGGTAAAAGCCGATGCAATAGCGGCGATTGGGTGCCAAAAGGGGGGGCCAAAGACAGTTTACTTTTCCTTGGCAAAATGTGGCAAAAAGAGTGGGTGGTAACTGCCACCACGCCACTCCTAATCACCGCCAGTCTATTTGCAATCGGAGGATGAATGAGGAAGGATAAAGTGGATGATGGGACAAACACAATGGAACGTCCATGCCTAACCAAGGTTCGAACCTCTGGCTTCATAGCAGGACACTCCAGCCACTGCGCCACCATACTACCGTAGATCAAGACCTCAAGTAGGCATTATCAGATTCTACCATTGTTCAAGAATGGAGCTTGCGGAACAAATTTGAAGAAAAGCACTAACGTATAAATGAAATGTGCAAACTCAACTGACTGTCAAATCAATAATTTAATTTCCTGAGGCACTTGAAAATGTATTGAACTTAAGTTTTGTATATTTCTCTGTTTACGTCATTCTCTGTTTGGGCTAATCGGGGCGATAAGGATGAATGATGATTTCATGAAATTGATGAAGGGATACATGCTTAAGATAGGTCAAACACTCAATGTAATCATGCACAAACGATCGATTTCGGTTGAGGACACACTGCAGTGCTCTGGATCCCGCTTTAAATTGTTGCAACAGTCCTCACGAGCCTATATGAACGTAAAAATACTCAGATATTCCAGACTTGGATGACAGAACTCTCGTGCACCACTGATGTGGAATTGTGCTTTACATGCGTGTCAAGGTTTTCGGCGGTGTGACAGTTAACTCGGTTTCACTTTATTCATTTTCTTCCCTGGCCCGACATGTGAAGAGGTTTTTCAATCTTATCTAGTTATCAGAGCGGTTGTGGCTAGAGGAGAAGCTGAACAGTTGGGAAGTTAAAATATGACAAACTTGTCGGCTTCGGCTGGTGTTTTCGCTGAAATGATGTCGCCTCAACAGAGATTTTCCTGAAAGTGGAGTTTTTGCCTTTCGGGTTCTGTTTCCCAAATGGCAACAAGAAGTTTTCTGGCCTGCAGCCAGTGAGTGGAATACATGCTTCGTCCCGCGAGAACTCGCCGCTTTAAGACAAAACTGCAATGTTTTGTACTGGCCACTATGTGTATTCAATTTTCGTTTGGTCACGTTTGGAAAATCATTCTCACCAGAACGAGATTAATGATGATCCGATGAAATAGATGAAGAAACGAAAAAAAAAATGATTATTTTATATACTTGTATTACTCACTCCACCACAAAAATGTCTCATCTCAAGGGGCGTCTGTTAACAAAAAACAAAAGCCACAAGAAAAATAATTATTATGAAATAGAAATAATTTATTTTAGTGTTATTCTTCCGAATATTTCTCTGAAAGATGACATGACATTCAAGTATGACACGATAAATGATTCAAGCCGAAGGAGACTGCAAGGAATTGTCTATAATTTTATTTTAGCAACAACCAGCTACAAAGATATATATGTGCACAATCATATTCCATTCAGACGAAAAGTTTTGTGGTTTTGCAAGATAGGGGTGCACTGTGAAAGAGCTCGTTCTGATTTAGAAAAACTGTACGTCTTAGTTTAGTATATTTAGTTTTAAATAAAAATGAATTATGGTTAAGGAAATACACATAAAAGCACAACGAGATGAAACTAAAAATTGTGTTAAAAAGTATTATGTATAAATTTGGTAATATCTAATACTAATAGTCAAGCAGCACATAAATGATACAAGAATAGAAATGTCGTTTGTATTGAATTAACTCTAAATTGAGGGCTAGCACCTGCTGCTTGTTTTCTGGCTTTCGAGACTATTGCTTTAAAGTAGCTACCAATAGTCCGTGAGTTTGTTTGAGTTTAAGTCGATTTTATGCACAGGTTGGCTAACCGGAACTGGACCTACAGTTTGAAGTGGGTTTCGAACCACTATGTTCCTCCACGGCGTATCGAACCCGGGACCCTTCCATTACGAGGCGACGAAGTTATCACTACGACATGGAGGAATTTCCTCTCAATTGTGTTCACGATGCTGGATAGAAACCAACATTTTTGGAAAAAAGATCGATCACGTGACCGCTCGCAAAAGAGGCGAGAACGCTAACCAGTCGGCTACGGGAAAGCTGAACGATACTTATTTCAAACGACTTAGCATGGAATCTTTTGGAAGTGATGCTGATCATTATTTTATCTTAGGAGGTACAGTGGGATGTATAAATATTGCTCGCCAATTCGACCATGACTATTTTCATTAATTTTACTCTCGCATCTTACGTGTATTTAAGAAATGGATTTGTACTCATGTTGCTGCAGAGGTTGTGAGAAGTTTGGCTGGTGTTTTTATTCAATTCATGAAACTCTCATTGCGTAAAACAAAAAAAAAAGAGAAAAATACATAGTGCTTGGTAATACTTATGCATCCTACAGTAGGTGCAAAATGGGTGGAGAGGCGTGCGAGCACTCTAACCCTCAAGCAGATAATTTTGCAAGGTTCAGACTGAATTTGACAGGTTCAATTTTAAATACTTGCATGTAAGTAATTTTCGCAGACGAAACTGATCAAGAAAATGGAGGTAATTTCACAGCGCGCAAACATTGTTTTTTCCAACAAAAGGTTCTAACGCTGGGGTTGCCGAATCTATCGAGAACAGATGTGAGCTGTTATCCCCGAATTCACCCTCGGAGCTTCTCCACGGAAAGGACACGCGATTGCAACATCCATTATTCGCTATCGGAACGTATCTGCTTCAATTCGCTGCCTGCCGACGGGGAAAGCCTTTCTGTTTTGTTTGCTTGAGAAAACTGAGGCAGATCTCTGTCTCTTCTCGCACGCAGTTTATATTTTCCTTGTCCATCTCTTTTAGACTTACATGGGTCTCTGCTCATAGGTAGATATAGAATTTATTCCTGAGAGGGGCACTGAATTTCGGTGTTTGTAAGTAACTATACTCTGTCCCGATTATCTTTGGAGCAAGCGAACGAAAACAAGTCTCTGCGCAAGTACTGACGCGAGACGACTCCACCAATGAACACGTGAGAGGATACGGGATTGCGTGGAGAAGGGAAGCGACTTCAGTTACCAACCTTCACAGCAGCGTTCCCGCTAGATCCCCTCCCCTTCCTCTGCGGTTATGCGAGGCCTTTCTCCACAGATAGAAGTGACAGAGTATAGTTACAAGTAACGCAGTTACTAGTAAAAGTGACTTTTTGAGGAATTTTAACTTTAACTAACTAATTTTAAAAGAAAGTAGCTCTAAATATATCATACTTGCTTTCTTGCAATAGAAGTAACGTTATCAATAGTTGCTTTCACTCTCACTTTAAGACGCTTTAATTGTTGAATTGTAAATTTGTAACGTAGGGGGAAGAGCTAAATTAAGCAAGCCTGTTACCAACTATGTGTCTTCTCTGGATGCTAAGGTGAAATATTTTTTGTGGAAACGCCTGAGGCAAGGAAGGTAGGCTTCGATGCATGTCCAATTTAGAATATTCACGTTTTATTGCAATTAGATTCTAATTTCTAGCGAAAACTTCAGTGTTCTAGGTGGCTTGCTGCATTCATTTGGAACGTTTGATTGATTGATTTGCTTTATTTTACTTCTATTTTTGTGCCACTTTTGGATAAATTGCGAAGATGGAGATGAGTGATGATATGATGAAATTGATGAATGGACACTCACAAACATCCATGCCCAGGTAGGAATTCGAACCCAGGACCCCTAGCGTCGTAGCGCGATGTGCTAACCACTCCTCCACGGGGGCCGGCCTCATTTGGAACGTAGTTGAGCTAGGAGAAAGTCATTGTCGATGGAGTGGATCACGTTGAGCTTGGAATGGGGGAGAAAGAAACAGGTGCACGTAGAATCAATACCTCCAAGTTCAAAATACTGTGGCCAGTATACGAACGATTTTTCGTATTAAAATCGTTCAAGCAAAGCTCTTTGTTCAATCATATATCTGTGTTGATCGTATAAATAAGTGTACCAGAAACATAAATGAATCACATGTAAGTCTTCATATATTTACCTTATTACCATATTTACCTAATTAAAATTAATGATCACTGATTGTAATTTATCTGGAAGAAAATTTCCAACAGAAAGTAACTTAAAGAGAAAGAACCTTAAGAACTTGTGATTATAAGGTGATAACATTAATAAAACATTAAAATGCTGACCAAAGCAAACTTTTATAGTATAAAATTATACATAAAAACGTAACGTTTCCACTCTCTAACAGGGTCTTCTTCAGACGAAACTTCACAAGAAAAAACAGAAAACAAAACAAAACAGTGTTACCATTGATAACGTTAGGGGATTTTTGTGACATGCAAGTAGTTGTACTTTATTTGCATTATCAATGATTACTGAAAGGGATAAGCTTGAGAATGAAGTACCTCAGGCGAAGCTGTCACAAACATGGGAAATATTTGACCTGTAGAATGCTCCCTCTTTGAGTCCAGGTTTGATTTTCTGTTTCGATATATTTAAGCAAATCTAGTTCCGATTAATGTAATTGTTGTAAACTTTGTTTTGTTCCTATACTATCCGGAAAAGGATTGCCCGAACATTTTTGTTCGTTGTAATATAAAGTTATCAATACTTTTTGTAATACTGAGTCATTCTTTTGAGAGGGACACATGTCCCCGCTAAATCCTTCATTGTCTATGCACATTAATCCGTATCTGCTTGTCACTCGAACATGTCTCTTACATACATTTCTGTTAACAGAGGATTAGGTTACATGCGGCACGTGGAGCAATAACAATATACGATTTATTATTCGCTGAATGGCTACTAGAAATAATTTGTATATTTTGTATATTTCTTTTAATTTTAAGTCACTTTTCTGCCCCTTTACTCTAATCGCGATGACGAAGATGAGAGCCAAGAGGAAATTTATGAAAGCACATTCACAAATGTACGCCAATGATCACCCCAGGACTCAAACCTGGAACCAGGACCATCGGTATAAAGCTCGTGAGGTCAGTACTCAATGCGCTCGGCCACAGAGGCAACACTAAAAAATTACAATACTGTAGTTCTGGTATCATCAATCAAATATTCCATGCAATGTAAGCGATGATTTCGTATTGTCCTTAGTCCACTCGTGCTAATTCATCTGGATTTGATTCCTGAAAGAAACGAAATATTCTGTGTTGACGCAGCATCATGAGAATAACTTGAATTTTTTACTGGGGTAATGAAAGATGAGCTTGAAGTCATGAATTGTCATCCGATTGGTCCTAAAGTTCGGGGATATTTAGGATATCGTCAAGATTGAGCAAGTGACTGAATTCTAACTCACCTCACCTCACAAACACCTGATCAAAGCATGCAATCACTCTCCATTCCACCATCACTCACATCTCAAGCATCTGATCAAAGCATCTTTTTTTCCTGAATTCACTATCAGGAATCAAGAGAGGACGAGCGATTCACAAGTCAGTCCTCTAGATTCCACGTTGAAGAACAATCCCCACGCCTCTCACCGCCTGATCAAGGAACATTCACATCTAACCCCCCACGCCTCTCAACACCTGATCAAGGCATTCACTTCTCACCACACAGCCAAGTCATTGATCGCACTATCACCCCACTATCAAGAGTGAGCAGGTGATGCACTCCACATCTATGTGGAAATCGCAACTGTGAGAGTGGTGTCTTGCGTGGCCACAGGAATAAAATTGGTCGGAACGAAAGTCGCGGAAACAAAATCACGGAAATACAACTGCTCGTCGCTGACACACTATTGCTTGTCACGGAAACACAATTGCTGATCACGAAAATACACTTGCCGGTAGTTGGAACACAAGCGCTGGTCGTCGGAACACAATTGCTGGTCTTCGGAGCACAATTGCTGGTCACGGAAACACAATTGCTGGTCACTTAACAATTGATGGCCGTTGGAACACAATTTCTGGTATCGAAAATGCAAATGCTGGTCGCTGACGCACATTTGCTGGTCACGGAAATACAATTGCTAGACACCGGGACACAATTGCTGGTCACGGAAATACAATTGCTGTTACAGACACAATTGCTGGTAGTGGCAGACAATTGCTGGTCGTTGGCACACAATTGCCGGTCACGGAAATACAATTGTTGTCACAGATACACGATTGCTGGTCACGTAGACACAACTGCTGGTCACAGAAATACAATTGCTGGTCGCGAGAATAAAATTGCTCGGAACGGAAGTATGAAAAGCGCATTAGTAACAGTTACATGCCGGAGCCAACAAAAGTTTGCACAATTGTGCCAACTGATGTAATAGTGAAGTGAGTAGACAGCACTAAAGCAAGCACCTACAAGTACTACTAATGATAAGAATAATAGTAATCCCGAAATAAATTAAATAAACCACCGTCTGTATCTGTTGAATTTCATTGTTGTCACCCGGGTTCCGATCCTGGCCTCGCATGGAGTATTCTTTGTGAGTGTCCCTTCGTCAATTTAATCATATCAGGACTCATCCTCTTCGTCGCGATTAGCCAAAAGTGGCAGAAAAGCGACGCCATAAAACATGTATCAAATTGTTGTGAAACAATCATGAACAGAGGGCAATGTTCTTGGGTTGCAAATAAAAGTATAGGAAATGTCTTTTTAGGAAAAACTCTCAGCTAGATTGCGTTTAAGACCAAAGTGCACTTCACATGAGTAAAAGGAAATGCTCCACGTCTATCATGAACACGACTACTTTGCTTCATTCTCATGGTGCGCGTCTATATCCAGCTTCCTTTTTGTGGAAGTAAAAAAAATCGTAAATCAAGCGACCAGCTTGTCTTCGGTAAACGCTCAATGGGCTGGAAGCAAGCCGAGCAGTGGAAGTGATAGGGTAAATCCTTCATCGGAGACAAGTGCGGATATTTCTCTTGGTTTTATTTTATCTCTAGTTCTGTACACACCTTTTGACCGACGTGGTCTTAGAGATGGCTCCCACCGGCATCTGTCGTGTTTGTTTTAGTAACGGCAGGAACGGAAATTCTGTGAGTGCCATTGGTCCTCAGTGCCTGCGTTCCTCGGTAAATACAGCCCTTCGCTAGGGCTCCCTTGATTTCGATCACTTCTAGGGCCTTCTCCCTAGAATGTTCTTACTCAGGCCAGACTTGGTTTTCGCTAGTTTCACTTTTTCTCTCTCTCTCTATCAACAACAGCCTCAACCAGTTACCCGTGCCACCATGACCAACGCCAGTTGTGCCGAAAAAAGAGTTTTTACATTGATTAATTGTTTCTTTTGGCTTCTTGCCTGTCCAGCTTCTGGAGAAGAGGCCTCGAAAAAATGGACAAGTTTTACAATACAGGACGGATGTACAAGTCACAGCAAGCTTCATTAATTTAGCTTGAAAGGATCTGCCTGAAAAGGGCTCTTCCACAGCGAGAGAAGTTACATTTTTGCGAGATCTAATAAAAACATATGAAGCCAACTGTTAACAAAGCAAGCTAGATTCATGGTCCAAAGCAATTTCTTCTACTGCGCGCACGTAACCCGTAAGATACTTTTTACCTTTTGTCGTATTATTTAACACTGCCAGCTTCAATATCAGGACGTTTCAAATTCAAGCAAAAACCATTCAGTGCCATGGCAAGTTTTGAAAGTCGGAATGAGATACATGATAAACTTTGATTGTGTGCCAAGTTTCACCAAGGATATTGAAAATAATATGTTAGCTCAGATTTGTGATGTTATGTTGATGTGAAAGAGTTAGAGATCAATTGGTGATTCGTTTTGTAGCACTTTTGCGGGTTTCCCGAATAACACCTACTTGCACGGTAATACCCGCCTCTTCATAAATACCCGAGGAATGCTCTGAGTGCAGGACAGGCAAGTTACGTTTCGCAGTTTTATACGTTATGAGTGTAAATACAGTGTGTTTCATAAAATTGATATCATTACGGATGTAAATATCTCAGTAACTACATAGTCAAGGTGAAGGAAAGTACACAGGTGTAATGCTCAACTCAATACGATTTATGCAAAATAATTTGAATAAGAAATACAAAGATATGTGGATGTCACAAATGACTGTTCACAATTGTTCAATTGTGACACGGCACACGTCAAGTCGGTAGTCCGGCCCCTGTCAAACACGCTGCAGCATGTATGTGGTAACAATCTTCAGTACGGCGGTGATTCTCTGCTGCAGTTCCCCTAGGCTTGTAGGAAAAGGGGGGACATAGACAAGGCCCTTCACATAACACCAGAGAAAAAAATCACAAGGTGTCAGGTCACAAATGTGTCCCGAACCCGCCCGACTATCTCACCCGATTCTAGTGGACGTCCAGATCATTTTGTCCTGCACAGACAGCCATCCTCTTTGAACTTTTTGTGCCATGTCCATATCTGCATTGCAGTTGGTGCATTTTTGGCAAATTCCCTCACAAATGCATGCTGCATAGTCTTGTTCGACTGTGTTCGAGCTTAACACACAAGGTGCCCTTTCTTTTCCAGCGAATGACATGTCTATACCAGTAAAGACAGAAACATATCACGTTACAAATTGACTTTTGAGGTATTTCTACACATACTGTTAAATTGGTAACGTTATTATATTAGAAATGATATCAAATTTATTGAAAAACCCGGTAAATGGCATAGTTTCTGCAATTCTCGTCCTCTTATGTTGGATTGAATTAATTTGGTTTATTTTGCTTCGTTTTTTCTGCCACTTTTGACTAATCGCGAATATAAGAATGAGTAATTATATGATGAAATTAGTGTAGGGACTCTCACAAAGACGATTCATGCCCAGGCCTAAATTTGAACCCTGTACACCTAGCGTCGTAGCGCGCTGTGCTAATCACTCCGCCACGGATGTCGACCTCGTGTTCTCTTTTTATGACGTACCGAGTCGATTGTGTGAAAAGTGTGACCCAACTACTCTCAAGTTGGCAGAATTTTTAACCTTACCTGACATCGCTATTGTATAATTTATTTTGGAATGTTGCTGATCAGTCGTACGTTCGACTTATTAACGGATTCATAGCATCACAGTGCAAAACGTATCAATGTACAGACTACCCGCCAGTAATGGTGCTGAGTCATACGGACACTGTTACCGATAAACTAGCTTTCTCTGCTTTGCCGAAGAAGTAAGTAAGTTCTGGCCCTCCAGCAGGGTATTAGCCCTAACATGCACAGGCCATTAACCCTTTCAACCGGGGTGCTGCAAGGTTTGGCAACGCGGTGGCCTGTTCGCCGACGTGGTTGGTTTTCGCTCACACAACCCCGTACTGCCTTCTGCTACTTTAGCGGGAAGCCGATACAGTCATGCTTTTTGCCCAATAGACGAAATACGATACCGTACTGTTATGTGATTGGCTACTTGTAAATACAACACGATAGTACTGACTAGACCGCGGAGTACAGGCTTTGGGGAACTTGCATAGTTTGCGGCATAGAACCAGGCACGGACTGGAATTGCCAGTAGGGTGATTGCAATTTCCATGAAGAAGGCGTTCCCTTAAACAACAGAAGGAAAAGTTGATTGTAATAAATTGTACAATTTTCTCTCCCGCTCTCGTTACTGAATTCACTCCTCTGGTTCTAAGTTTTGGCACTTGACGGAAACTACGCACATAATTTGTACAATACATAAAGAGTAATTGCTGAAAATTCAGTCTACTGGATTTTTCTTGAAACACACCTTGATTCTATATTCCAGTAATTTACTGTGCTTTTAAATAGTCGTATCCTGCTAGAAAAATCCCGCAAATGATAAAAGATTCAGATATCTTTACAATAAAACACATTAATAATAATATAAATAATAACTCAACTAAACCGCAAATGCTTCGTACAAAAGTGTACTGATATAATTTTTGATTTATTTATTTGTTGTTTTAAGTCCTTTTATTCACAGGAAAGCTAATCGAGACTGGACCTACAGTTTAAAGTGGGATCCGAACCACATTGAAATGTGCCTCCTCCGGGTATCGAACCCGGGATCCCTTGATTACAAGGCGACGACGTACCTCTATTTTTTTATTTTTTTATTGTCTCATTCTGATATACAATTTATGGAATTACATTGTTTTTGACATAAGTGTATTATTGCTATTACAATTTGTATTTCTATCTGGTTAACCTTTACATTTTTGTTTGACCTAAATTAAGTATAAAGCACTAATAAGAAATTTGCATACCATTTCTTCCTTGCTTGGAGAGGAATTTTTTCATATTGTTCTTGCAAGAAGATACTGAATTGTTTCTGAAAACTGCTCTCGTCATTGTGAAATATATATAATAAGTATTCTGTTATCAACCATTGTACTACTCGTTGTTTTGTTGGTGGAAAAAAATGGAAGTCAGGAAAAACTATATCTGTATCCGTAAACTTTGTTACTGAGGTGCGGCATATACGACTGAGCATTGTTCGTAATTTGTTCCACGCCGTGGAGGAGTTGCGACACTTTGATATCCTGTGGGCTAAAGAGTCAGGCACGTTGCATGATATACAGTTAGGAGAGTCACTGATTCCATATTGGTATGTCCTATCTCTTTGTCACTATAACACGATGAACCACTTTGTACCATATTGATTGGCCAGCTTTTGAAAGGTGTTTGGCGGAGACATTTTCCCATATTTGTGGTTAATTATGTGTATTGAAATCCTTGACTATTCGTGGTACTGTGTGCTTGAAACTATTGATTTCACTATATAACTTTTTAACAGATGGTGTAATTGTCTAATGTCGTAATAACTGGTAGCATACCTGTAAAGCGATGTCCTTATAAAACAAAAATCTTTTGGGGATACTTTGGATATCGATGGGAGCTTCTAATGGAATGTTTTGTATTATCGTCTGTATACATGCTTGGGTCGTTGACTCGTGCAGTGAAAACGCTGTTTGAAGGCCAGTCTGTACAAACAATGCTCTTGCCTGTGTGTTCACGTGTATTAGTGCCAACCCACCTGTCTTCTCTGATAACGTGACCTCATTTATTGCCACCCGAAAAATTGTATCGTGCCACAAAAAGCAGCCAACAGCTTTGTTGACCTTGGCTAAGTGCTGTGTTTTGAAGGGCAGGATTTTTGCTACATACCAAAGTTTAGAGAGAGCAAAAACGTTGATAAATCTTACTCGTGCTTTTAAACTCAGAGAGCGCATTTTGTTCACTCTGAGGACGTAGATTGCCCTCTCGCACGTAAGCTTACTATTGGCTTCGATCGTTTCATAGATATTTGCATAGAAGTTTATACCTAAAACTTTTATTTTCTTGTCTACAGGGATCGCCGTATTGTTTGTGAAAGGATTCTCCTTGCCAAGGGGCATCAGGAATGACTTTCGATTGTTTAGTTTTGCTCCTGATGTGAGCTCAAAAGTATGTACAGAAGGTCGTTTCATGTCCATGGTAACAAAGTTAGAACCCACCTGACCTTAAGAAAAACCATGACGCCACGAGCGGTGGTGCTCCACGTGATACCCCTGTCTTGCAGCAATGGCCCTGCAGCGGAGTTTCCATTGGAGGAGACTACGTCGAAGAACACATTGGTCCAAAAGATCATATTCCTCCTGACAAGCTTTCCAAAGACCCTCAATTGTGCGGGGCCGTCTGCTTCCCAAGGCTCGTTTCAACAACGGAAACCCACAAAAATCCATGGAAGAGGCATCGGGGGATTTCACAGGGATGTCTGTAAAGGGGATTGCATGAATGCCCGTTTCACGTGCCATCCGATCCATGCATGCCTGCGTGGACTTTGCCTGGTGGATGACAACACGAGATGTGTTGCTGCCATAGAGAGAAGTAATTTCATGTCTGTAAAGTGGCTCCAAAATATTCGTCTGGTAATAGGCTGCATTTATTTTAGCCTTTTTTACCACTCTGCGCGGTGGAAGTTTGCCGTTATGGCAGTAACCACCAACAAACATGAACCCGCGTGGAAAACTTTCAGCACATTCAAGTACCCACTCAGATCGACCTCTTGCATCACGTGGACGATAGTAGATGGCCCTTTTTTTTACCACATCCCGACAGATACACCCATGCTTCATCCAGGGACACCACATACTTCCAGCGGCCCCCTGCCAGATGTCGTTCGTAGTGCTTCCGACTGTTGGTCTTCCTCTCCTGGACATGTGAGGCACGCAACTTATGAACTTGAGCCTTGTGCTTCCGCACAAGTTGTAAATCTTGGGCTATGATGCGATTTACAGTTGCAGGGAAACATTGCACTGCCTGTGCAATCACTTTTTGCGTTGCAGGGTTTTCACATCGCACCAAGGATCTCACTTTCCGCACAACATCGGAGGAACGCTTGGGCTTATAATATGTCCGAGGCCCACTTTGACTGGTTCCAGCAACAGGTACAGTGCAAGCTTTATGGCGATTCAATACTGCATTTATGCCCTTCTTTGACACATGGAATGCTTTCATGTGGCACTGTTTAATTATCTGGCTATAACTATAACCAACGTCGGAAAGGGCACAGATGTACCCCTCCCAAAATACTGGAATTTTTGGTGCCATATAAACACTCACTCACACACCAACTATCGTTTTTGCAAGTCAACACACAGTACTTTCGTCCTACTGGCTCTGGCTGCTCCCTGCTATGCCTACGTGCTGCTCCTTGGTGATCGAAATCGTTACCATCAACGTGAAACAACCTTCTGTATTTGGCTTTTAACACTGTACAGATCTCTTTCATCCTTGAGAAAAATCGTGACGTCGTCCATGAAACTGCCAACTTGTATTGTGGTGGAAGCCATAGAAATGCCCTGTAAATGATGCTGGATACAAAACAAAAAGGGGGCTATTGTGAGAACGTACAATGTGCTACTCAAGGGACTACCTTGTAGTACCCCCCGTCGCATTTTAAAACTTGTTGTCAAGAAACCATTTATTTTGAGTTTTAGCAGCATATGATTATATAATGTTTTTATCCAATTAAGAAACGTGTCTCCGAAGCCATATGCTTCTAAGACATTGTACAGATATTCGTGGCTCACTCTGTCATATGCTTGTGAAAAGTCTAAAGATAGAATTGCCTCTGATGCATTCTTATTTTGTTTGGTAATAATTACGTCTCTTATCGTTTGTAGCAAGTGATGTATACTTTGTGACGTATTACAAGCGAACTGTAAATTGCCAATAAGTTTAACCATATATTTTTTTAAACGCTGATTTATGCACCTACTTATAAGTTTGATGTAACTGCTCAATATGGAAATTGGCCTAAAATCTGTGACGAAATTTGGATTTGACATTTTGGGAACTAACACTATAACTCCCGTGCTACTGGTCTTCCCTATTGTCCCTGTTGTCAACACTTCGTTGACCCATTCCGTTAATTCGTCTCCTATTAGATCCCAGAAACATTGATAGAATTCTGATGGTAATCCATCTTCGGCTGTAGTTTTATTCCTCGGAGCTTTGAAGATTGCATCGTGAACCTCCTTTTTACTAAACGGTTGTGTGAGCTCAGTTCTTTCGTTTTCTGTCAGTGGCGCAGGGAGGTAGTTCAAAAATTGCATTGTGTTTCTGTTGGATTAAAGGCTTGACCAAGAAGATTTTTATAGTATTGCAAAAACCGGTCGTGTATACTATGAGGTCTGGTGACAACTTCACCGGAATCTAAAGTTAATTTATGAATAACGTGACTCCTGGCGTGTTTATGTTCTTGAAGAATGTGACTTAGTGTGGCTTGCTCGTCTGGGTCTATAGGAAGAATCTTGCTCTTTATTATTGCTGCAGATTTTCGTTTCCTATGTATAGCAAGTAATTGCGCTTTTATTTCATTTGCATAGGGACGATCGAAATTACTTTGCAGTGCTAAACGATGGAGATCATTCAAGACTGCATACAAAAAATTATATTTGTTTCTTTGATCTCTACTAACCTCTGCACTGAAGAATTTACTGACCTGACGAAATTTAGGCTTAACTCGAGTTTCCCACCACTCGATTAGGGTCTTTTGCACTGGCCGAGAGGGCTTGAGTTCGTTCCACGTTTCCCTGATTAGCTGGACATAGCTGCCATTGCGTAATAATGTGCTATTTAAAAGCCAGTATCCGCTACCTTGTCGGGGTTTGATCAAATCTAAATTTATTTTGAGAATTGGAACACTATGGTCACTAAAGCATACTGGAAAATTCTGAACACTAATTATATATTCCTGAAATCTGGGTGCGACATAAAACCTATCGACCCTTGACGCACTATTGGAGGTGATATGTGTGTAACCTTGACTTTCCCCATTGGTGTGTATCCAAGCGTCACGCAGTTGTAACCCCTGCGTTAATTCATAGAGCGCACGTGAGAAGTTGTATCCTGGATTTTGATCTTGTGAACGAATTACGCAGTTAAAATCTCCCACTAGTATAGTGTCTAGTGTGTGGGATGTCAACTCGGGCCCTACAACTGTTGAAAAAAAATCTTCTCTTTCCCGTCTCTTTTGGCTTCCTGACGGAGCATATACATTACAGAGAAACACTGAGCCTAATTTGGCATTTATTTGTCTGCCCGTGGGATGGGGCACTACATTACGTAAATCCAAGTGTCGCCTACATGCTATGGCAGTCCCTTGTGCAAAAGGAGTAAAATTGTTGTATACTTGAAACATGCTCAGTACAGAAAAATCGTCTATGGCTACCTCTTGTAAGAGGGCCACATCAATAGACGATTTAATGAGACAGTCATTGAGAGCAATTACTTTGGTCTTACTTCGCATTTGATTCAAATTTATAGATGCCAAGGTAAATGTTTGCATGATTATAACTGTCCACAAAAGAAAACTAAACTTACTTACTTTCTTCAACATTACTAAACTCTAATTTCTGCCTAGAATGCATTAACTATGCTTTCCACTAAATAAATCTGGGGTAAGTTTGTTACTCGTCGAAGGTTTCTCTTTAGTTATATTTGCTGAATTACTTGTTAAACTAACCTTTGAAACATCTTGTTTTGGGGTACCAGGTTCTACTCTAAATTCGTTATGAACTATTGTGGAACTTACGCATTCATTATTTTTCTTCTTCTTTCTACGTAGCACCATGGACTCTTCCGCCACTGACCGTAACCTTGATACAGATCTTGACCGTGATTTCCTAGGAGAGGTAACTACGGGGAATTCTGCCTCCGCGAACAAAGCACTTGGGGGTGGGGGCGGGGGTATGTGATGCATCTCCTCCGAAGTGGTCAATGTTGGCTGCTCCATCTCTTCCCTTCCTGTTGGTGCATTCTTCACACTAACTTCCTGTGTGGTACCTGTCTCCTCGTCGGTGATTCTGGGGCTATCCGTGTTCCCTCCATTGTTATCTCCTGACGCAGGGACGTCTGCAACTGGTGGAGCTGAATCTCTTGGTTTAGTCCGTACGGGTAGCACAGTTGGTTCATATACCATTGGGACATTGTCAGCGGGTATATTAACCGGCCCCCTGCGGGGCTGGTTCGCAGTGGATCGACGGTTAGGACACTCTGCCACTACGTGACCCTCCCCCGAACACGCAAGGCACGTACGCACCTGCTTAGGGTATGTTACCCAATAGGAGTCTCCATTCATTATTACATATGAGGGTATGGGTTTAGGTAGTATCATTTTGATCAAGACTCGTCCAGTTCGAGTGGGGTAAATGTGATCTGCAGAGTATGTCTCGTCTTCGATTTTTAACACTTCCCCATAAGACCTCATGACACGACTTATCACTTCTGCACTTAATTCAGTTGGGACTACATGGATTCTAACAATTACATGTCGCTGGTGGGCCCATTCTACTTCAACCTTATGGTCACCTTCTACGTCACTATAAATTACCTCAGCACCAAAATCATTTAGTAACCGTTCTCCTACCACTTTTGACGCAAATTTCACGTACAAACACTTACGAAAGTAATCTATTTCAAAACTGAGCACTTGGTTCGTAGGCACTTGGTAGACATCATGAAACCATCGATGAAAATCCAATGACGTAGGTCGCGTTTTGACATCAATGAAAACAAATTTCAAGGTGTTTTCTCTTTGTGTATTCATCGTGAACTATTTCATCGTATCTTCACTGGCTCACGGTAATTGTAGCCAAAACCTCGCTTGCACTCCAAGGGGGAAAAAAAAATAACACAACACTAGCAAACCGTTTACGGCCCTAGCTAACTCGGACAGTTCGATCACTAAGCCTTCTCACGCGAAGAGCGGAGCTCGCTACGAACTGCTTCCTGCACGATTTGCAGGCAGACTGCGAACCTCTACGCCATCGGGGAGGCCCTGTACTGATATAAATATGTATTGCTCTTTTAGTACGCTTTTCATATTTTTAACTACTTTGTAACTTTCACAAAACTGGATTCTTTTATTATTGATTCCTAATCATTTTTCGTCATTATCACCTGCATCATTTTCTTGAGGCTATCAAATGTAAAACAGCTCTTATTAAAATGGTACGTGGTCTGTGCATCTCACAACAGCTATCCTTCTCCTAATGCTTCCGATTTACGTTAAAGTACTTAGGTAATTTCAGTCTCCTCAGTGGCCGAGCACACTAATTGGTCGTCATTAGACCTTACTACCTAATGCCCTGGGTTTGAGACTCGGCTTGGGCAGGGGAGTTTTTTGTAAGTGACGCTCCGTTAATGTTATCCAGTAATTACTAATCTACATCGTCACGATTAACCAAAAGTCTCAGAGAAACCACATAAAACGGCAAAAATATAAAAAAATCATCGAGATTCTGAATCTAACTAAACTGATAGTTTTATTATTATTATTATTATTATTATTATTATTATTATTATTATTATTATTATTATTATTATTATTAAAGCATAATTTACACCACATGCCATAATTTTTCTAAGAAAGCTGAAGTCCAGTTTTGGCATGTACTTACTTTTTACTCAAGCCAGCCTGAGATGGAGTACGAAGACGTGATAGGGCACTCCGCATTACCTTTTACCTTTAATCTCAATCTTTTTAACCCAACTTATCTTCCCATGTTATAAACTTTGACTATCCTTGTCTTAACTCCTGAAGAAGCTACATGATGTGGCGAAAGCGAGCAAGCGAACAAAAGCAAGCGCAAGAAGTGACTCGAAAGAGCTCGACCAATAAACACGTGAGAGAACGGGATTACGTGGAGGAGGAAAGCGACTGCAGTTACCAGCCTTTGCAGCAGCGTGTACTGCTTCGCTTCGGCCGCATGCTTTCTCCCCTTCTCTACCGTTATGTGCGGCCTTGCTCCAGAGAGTGCAGTGATAGCTTTTTGTTCCCATGTGAACTCAGATCCAGAAACTGAACAATCGAAACGTTTGTTCTGAGTAGACCATAAAACTAGATATTGTAATTAAAATTATAAATTCAAAGTAAAATGTTTTTCAAAAAGAAAGTAGCCAGCCCCAGTGGCGGAGTGGTTAGCATATTGCGCTACGAGGCCAGGGGTCCCGGGTTCGAATCCTGGCCTGGTCATGGATGTTTGTGAATGTCCATTCATCAATTTCATCACATAATCACTCATCCCCATCTTCGAGAAATTAGCCAAAAGTGGCACAAAAAGCGAAGTAAAATAAAGCAAATCAATCAATTAAAAAGAAAGTATTAAGAATAAGGTTATTGAAACACGATTGATTACCGTACTATATGGATATCCACATAGTACAGTATAGAAATCACTGACACAAAATAAATATCGTTTAGCAATTTAAACAAATTTCACACTTCTGAGTGACATGCAGGAGTATCTCAACGGGTGCACCTCAGATTAATGAGCATCAGGTAATAATTTTCTTTCTGGTAACGTTTCGTTCCAGATTTCGACAGCTCTAGAAGCGAGATATGCAAAATCAATCGGTTCGGGTAATGCTGGTTCCAGTTTTGTACACAGAAAGTTGTTTGTCAAACGTTTAAATCTTGATGGTCTGTTACCGTTATAAGTTCCACCGGGCGTTCGACGCACACGGAGGGATTTCCGATTCTATTCCCGGCGAAGATTCAAGGCCCCGGCCAAAAATTGCGTCGCGAGAAGCGGAAATTTCCGTAAGCCAGGATCAATGCTTCTACCCGAATTGATGCACAGTTTTCCACGCTGAGAATGAGGATTAGTTGCCTGTGATCAATCTTCAAAGCAAAAAAAATACACGTGTTTGCAAAATGGAAATCGGCGGTTGTAGCTTTGTTAATGTCTTTAATGATTAATCTTTTAGAATTTTTTTTCACATTTCGAAAATGGCTTGATAAATCATTATTGATTTTTGTGAGTGATGCAATCTAAGCAGCCTGTGGTCATACGTATTAAAGCCATTCCTACGAATTGTCCATTGTTATGAATTTAGTCTTCCTTTTGTATAATTCAAGATTTATTCCAAAACTTCAAAATATTCTGATGTTCCAAGCTATGCAGCCACTGCTTTGTCAAAGCTTGTTTGTTTAAGACCACTCTATGTTCAGATAGGCTAATTTAGACTGGACCTACAGTTTTAAAGAGAGGTGCGAATCACTGCGCAATGTGCTTCCACCGGAGACCAAACCTGGGATTCCTTGATTACGAAGCGAGAGTGTTACCACTACGCCATCGGGGAAGCCCTTCACTGGTATGTTGATCGCGGCAGTGGAAATGGATGACAATAAATAAAAACTGGATGAGAAACACTCCAATAACTCTCGGATCAAAATTCGAGGTCAGAGCCTCTGGTTTTCCAACTGTGAGACCACGTGGGATGGGAGTTTTTGGTTCAATGTAATGAGATTTGTGACCATATTCGAGCACATATAGAGTTGAACACATAATATCAAATTCGTAATTCTTAATGCAATTAATGTACTCAACATTTTTAGATTAAACCTGATGATTAAAGTCGATGATACATTAACAGATTATGAATGAATTAAAACTTTAATTTAAACTCAGAATAATATTGGTATTACTTTCTCAGGTCAATACTAATACCATTATTCCAATTAATAAATTAATAGTACATACTTAAAATGCATTCCTTACCCTTAATTTACAGGAAACTAAAGTACATTTAGACAAGGAAATAAAGATCAGAAATATCATGCTCTTTGTAGAATCGAACCGTAGCCATCTGCACACAACACCACTGTAATTATCTAAGGTGTAATTGTTACATAGAATAACGCAGGCAAGGAGAAAAGATTAAAGTAGCAAACGAAACGTTATAATTTATTTCATTGGTGAAGAAGCTGTTCTTGAAAGGAGCCAACTAAGAACGTCAGATGGTAAAGTTTCAATAACGTTCTGACTAAATTAGGTACTTTCCGCGTAACAACGTCTGGTTTCTAATGGGTCAAACCTCAGTAATTGCGTGCATGTGAACTGAATTCCTGAACGAAAGAGAGAGCACTTTGTTGTTGGAACTGTTCGGAAAGGCTAAGCTCTACTATTGTAGAGAGTGTAGCTTTCTCGCCTCCGCGAAGAAGTACGTGCCCAGCTTCACAAAGACCTTCGGTGGCCTTTTACGTTCTAAAGGCATTAAAGGCCACACTGGGATCAAGGGTATTCTGTTAAATCCCACCTAAATGCTCAAATATTTACAAGTGTTGGCTGCTAAGGAAGTCTTCCGACTGGTTGAATCTATTGTTTCCCTTCGGGATTGACCATTTAACGTTGGAATATTCTTGGGCGAAAGACTGATGTGAACATCTCTTCAGCATAGTCCGGCATTTCAATGCTAACTACTATGTCCAGGAGAAGATAGAACCACACTCAGGTATATTCATAATACATATATTTCCTTGTCTTTTGTTCATTTGTGTTTTCTACCTTCACCTCCCCTTTCAGTAGAGCCTTATCTTTCAACGTAAGCTAGGAAATTATTCGTCTCTTACTTTCAATACTAATTATGGAGTCCTTAAAATCATCACGGTCTGCAAAAGCATTTTGTTTGACCCACTCACTTAATTTGCATCATCATAATGCATGAATTCATTAAAATTGATACATTGTATGATGTTCAGTTTTCCAGGAAAACATGCTTCAAGAATTAATGTGAAGATTGCTCTGTGCACAGAGAAGTTAGAAATTACAACGTTTTACTGATCCTGAAATATTCATGAAGTACTTAAAGAATAAAAAAGAAATTAAACTGTTTTGTTATTAAAATAGGGGAATGTTGCCTAATTCGGTTCGATCCGGAATATATTGCTGGTTCATTAAATATACAACATAAGAAATTGGCAAAATAATGGATATGGGAAACATAATTTTGCCTTTTGCCTCATGTATTTACTTCAATAAAAGTGAATAAACTAATGTGTGATTGAAACACTAAACTAGTGAAATGTATTCAGTGAAATGGGTTAACCAGGTTGTGCAATAATTCTAAAATAGTTATTAAATTTAAATGAATGCTGAGTTATAGAGAATGAAAAACTAAGAAGTCCGAGGGGGAGTAGCGCTTTTGCTGCAGTCGATTGGTGATCTTCAAATATGTTTCCACTGGAGAAACAAAGCGCTGCTTTGTCGAAAACATTGTAAACTTTGTCACAAAACAAGTTTCATATATATTACTTGTGTGAAGTGATGACCGTTCAAGAACCAAAACCTATAAGACATGTTTTTCATGTAAGTTATGAAATGTTCAGAAAAATACGAAAACAGAGTACAAAACACATTTTAACGTGTAAAAAGAAATGACCGCCTATAATGGACCAGTCAGATAAATAGTGGTTCAACCAAGGCAACTGGTAGGTGTTAAATAGAAAATATTTCTTTAAAATTACATACACAAAAGAATATTAAAATATTTAAAAACTTTGGAACTTGCAAGATGCCGGAAGACCACGGAACATAGTTTTAACGATTAAGCTAGGTTGAATACGACGATAGGAAAATTTGTTTGAAAGTTTACACCCCACTCCTAGAAGTAGTCTCGTAAGATATCAAATACAATGATATTAAACGTGTTCCTTTAAACACTAAAAAGATAAAGATTGTGGGATCTAAATAGTATATATATATTACGTCTTCAGTTCATTCATTACATTGTCAAGATTTATGAAGAAACTATGTTCAATATTACAACTTTACTCAAAATCTAAGATTGGGAACAAATCTGCAACACGCTTTAACGCTACCAAACTTCGAACTTCTCTATTTCTCGCAGTAGTTAACGAGCTTATGTTTTGTTTTTGCACATAAACAAAACACAACACCATAAACTTGAATCATTCACCGTATGGATCTCTAAATTAAGTGAATAAGAATCAAGTTTCTCAAGTCACTTGCAACGAATTGTGCGAGAGAAAATAATGCCATTCGTTTTCCAGAGATTTAATTATCGCTAAGACTAATTACTCGCAATAATCATCCCGTAAGTTCCACCTGTACGTTCCCTGCTCTTCCAAAATAATTACGAGCTGACAGGAATCGTTAAGCGTGGCATGAAACAGTGAAATTAGGTATGCATTGAGCGCTGCGGTTTCGAACAAGAATATCACCCGTAAATCACACTGAATAATGTGCCAAAATTGTTTCTCATCCAAAATTAATTGATGAGTTCTCCGAGGGGTTGATAAGAAGATAACGATCAAGGTGGGAGAACAAAGTTAGCTCCCTGTCATTACACTTTAATCTCAATCTGATTCTAGCAAGATTCCTTGCATAGGCAGATAATACTAAGATTAATCTATGAGGCTTTATGTTTCCCCACGTAAAGTCTATTTCTTTATTGTTATCTACACCCAGAACTGAATGAAACGTTAAAGATAATAACAAATAAATTAAACTATTTTCATGTTATAATTGTCCTTAGGCTCTTCCGCTCATTCTATGTTAGTTTTGACAATTGACTGACCCGGGCGAATGTATTCAAGCACACTTCTACACTTTGAAGAGAAAAATTAACAATTCCATGTACAGTTATGGACACTTCTGGGTTGTCATGGCTTACTTTACTTTCAATGGAATCGCTACAACGCAGAAGTGTCCGTGACTGTACAAAGAACCGCAAATGTATTAGTAAGCTCTACGGCGAAGTGGGTTACAAACCCTGCATACTCCAAGGTAGCTTTGATAAGACACCTGAATTGTCTCGAGCTGAACCAAGAAATGGGCGATCCTTTAGTCCCCAAGGCCATTCTGCAAAACGAATGCCAAAAGAGATTTGTGTGTGGATTTGTGCAGCATTAAATAGCTGAGTGATGATTTATTTTCTGCTTTCGTTATTTTACGTTGCTTTTCTACCTGTGGATGTTGAATGACGAATATATTAATTTGGTGAACTGACAAATACGAAAAAGACAACCCCCGTGTCTAAGTGGCTAATTGGTTAGCACACGCGGTTCGAAGTCGAATATCTGGGGTTAGAACCTGGGCCAGAAAATATGGATGTGTCATTGTCTTCATCCCACTTCCATCTATCACTTCTTTAATTCTTATCATCGCGATTAACCAAGAGTGGTAGAACAGTGACTTGAAATAACAGAAACAGACCCTTCGGTGTCGGTGTCTGAGTTTGAAGCATTGTTGTTTCTTCAGTCAATAGCGACAATAGATTGTGATAGTGACATGAAATGTTTCTTATTTTATAAGCAAGTAACACGAGAAGAGCGATAAGATATTCCTCGTACTAGTATTTTCGATTTTCCCTTAAATTAATTTCCCAAGACATTCTATTTAGTATGCGAAATAT
This sequence comes from Lepisma saccharinum, assembly GCF_977018435.1. Lineage (NCBI taxonomy): Eukaryota > Metazoa > Arthropoda > Insecta > Zygentoma > Lepismatidae > Lepisma > Lepisma saccharinum. The sequence goes on along the minus strand of NC_139230.1, from coordinate 173,035,493 downwards.
GTTTATAATCAATTTGTGCTAATCTACGCAGATGCAACTGATTAAAGAGAGCCTCCACGATGGCGCAGTCAAAACGTCGCCTCATTGCAATCAAGGAGATCTCGGTTCGATGCCCGGTGGAGGCACATAGTGGTTCGGATTCCACTTTAAACTGTAGATCTCGTCCCGATTTTCCTATGTGTGCACAAAGTGGACTTGAAGAAATTACTTCTTCAAAATTTGTGGTAGTTAGTTACTGATCGTAAGTTGCATTGTTGCAGGATCTGCGGATAATAGACGTGTTGAAAGTAACTTTTATTTTTCACTTAGATTTTTATTTTTGTTATTTAGTGTCGCTTTTCTGCCACTTTTGAGTAATCACGACGATGAAGATAAGTGAAGATATGATAAAAGGACACTCACAAAAAATGCAATGCCCAGACCGTTATTCGAACCCGTAATTTCTGTCGTCGTAGCGGGCTGTGCTAACCACACCTCCAAGGAGGTCGAGAATTTTCACATACAGTAGATACTTACACATATTCCTTACATATTTTGTTACATACTGCGCTTCCCATCACCCTCTCTTATCATGAATATGAATGTTACCTCTTTATTTCAAGTTTAGCCTATTTACAGCTGTCGCTGGGTAGTGAATGAGTATTGTATATTTTCATTCCCTGTTGAGGCACAAATTCCATCACCCAGATTTAGCAATTTAATAAATGTAGGTACAGTATAGCTTAACCATTGTGAATTCGCGTAAATTAGCAAACATTTTGCGTTGTTTCGATATTATGAATTAGGATACAATTTAGACATAATTAATCTGATTAGAAAAAAAATAAACTTGCATGTCACAATTGCCATGTCCAAGAGCACGTCACAGTTTAAGAGCCATTATTTTGAAATTCGAACAAAAAAAGGATATTTGGATAGTTGTATTTTTTGATTGGCTTGATTTTTTATATGTTGAAGTAGGTCATGAGAAATTAATATTGTGCAATTTTGAGACCTTGACAAATCTTTCCCTCCCCTGTAGAAAATGTCAATGTTCAAGGTCAGACCACTCATTTATCATGAAAAGTGAAACATTGGTAAGTTCGGAGTGCTGTATCTTTGGAAAACAACAACATCCTAAACTTTTGTTTTGATATACTGTTAATATAAGACTGAATGCTTATATACATTCAATTGTTTTGATTGGATATTGTTGCTTTCCATTGTTATGCGGCAACAAAGAGGGTCAAAAATTCAGTTTTTTCCTGTTTTCGGCCCTTAATATCTTGGTTAAGCAACAGCACCCACAAAGATTTGTTTACTGGACATTGAAGCTCACTATTAGCACAAACTACCTGATATAGCACTTTAACTTTGACATTTTCTACAGGGGAGGGAAAGATTTTTCAAGGTATCAAAATTGTACAATATTCATTTCTCATGGCCTACTTCAACATATACCTAGGTATAAAAATCAAGCCAATCAAAAAATACAACTATCTCATTTTGTTCGAATTTCTAAATAATGGCTCTTAATTGTAAGCTATGATTGTTTCTCTGATATGAACGAGATGGATCTCTTTTGGATCTTATATCACTCATAAATTAAGTGTCCAGAAACAGCTGTTAGCATGAATATAAGTTAAAATACTCCTTAGCAATTACAAATAATTATTAGCTAACTCGTGGTGGAGAGCTAGGACGATCTGACTATACTTCTCAGCTTTTGCTTCCGAGTTCCGAGTCCTGGTCTCGGTATGGAGTTATATCCCTTGAGTTTATCTCTTCATCAATTTAATCTAATTATCATCCATCCTCATAGTTGCGATAAATTATAAAAGTGTCATGGTTTGATTGATTGATTGATTTGATTTATTTTACTTCTCTTTTTCTTGACACTTTTGGCTAATTTGCGAAGATGGGATGAATAAGATATGATGAAATTAATGAATGGACACTCACAAACATGCATGTCAAGGCCGGGATTCGAACCCGGGACCCCAGACGTCGTAGCGCGACGTGGTAACCACTCCGCCACGGGGGCCGGCAAACGTGTCATGGTAAAAGCCAAGCAAATAAGAACAAAAAATATTGTGAGATTACTGCAATGTAAGAACTACGTTGGATAAAAAACGTGAACACAATATCATTTTCAAACACGCATATGGGGAGAACTGTGCAGACAGACAACATGCTCCCGAAAGTAGCATGACCTTCAGTACTGAAGTTGTGAGTTAAAAAAGTTTTTTGGAGGCTCCTCAAGTGTCTTATCACGAATGCCTCGGTGTGCGCAGCATTGCCAACTTATTTTCGGCTAGCTTTTTTTTCCTACTATTATATCTGCGGCCAGGTGTACCTGCTATAGGAAAGTGAAATCATATATATATATTTACAAAATTTGAGCTTTATTCGTAGAAGAAACACGTAGCAATCGTTGTTGATATTGTTGCGGTAAATTGTTGATGAATACAACTTCATGCATTTCTTTAAACCGATGCATTTACTCAACTGTGTGTACGCTATTGCTCCCATGACACAATTAGTACAAGTGTAGAATCGAATATAAAATATAATCTTCCAAACTTGTAAACCAATTTTCCGGTTTTAGTGCTCATAAGCAATATATTCTAAGTATCTAGGAAGTGATAAATCAATTTGGGATTCAGCGCACCCGAAATATGAGAAGGAACCTTTTAAACTTTATGCAATCCTTTGAAATTTAAAATTCGCATGCTAGTGTTAATAATCCTGCTTGTGGTTCCCGTCGGCAATGAGGCTGCTATGGAGGTCAGGAAGTATAATGATTGCCATTTCAGAGCTCTTGACAAATCTGACGCCATAACTCCTGATGCTTTTTGTTGTCTTAAATATAAATCAAATTAGGAAGGCAAGCTTTGTGCATCTGAAAGCTAGCATCTGGATTTTTTCCCCACGAATTCTCCTGTGAATAAACTCTCTACCCGACCCTCAGATTTCCTTCCCGCAGCAATTTTCATTTTCCCCGAATCTAGAAATTACCATTCTCGAATTTCTTCCCTTCCAGAAGAAACGCAATATGCTTGTGTCGTGACATTTCGAAACGTTGCCTCTTCAAGCACCGAAGGAGAAAGAAAAAAAAATATTCGAAAAATTTGCTCTGGCATTACAAAATATCCAAGTGAACGCGAAAGAGCAGATTTAAGCTCCAATTAGGTTACGAAAGATATATTTGATAACTCTTCGAGCGGATGGTGACACTTAATCTAAAGTCATGTTAATGCGGCCACGCAGCTGTGTCGAGTCCGTTGTTGCTGTGGTAACGAGTGGTGACATCTGTTGAGGAAAAAGTTCCTGAAGAGTAAACTTTCAGACAGCCTTAATTTATTTTGGAGAAAAAAAACGCTGTGTGGTAAATTAATTAAGGTGGGTAGAGAGTGAGGTCTCGTCTCTAGCAAGAGAGTACAAAGCTGAACCCGGAACGTGGTTGCTTCGTTTTAAAAGCAGAGAGAGAGAGAGAGGGAAAGAGAGATAGAGAGAGAAAGAAAGAGAGAGAGAGAGAGAGAGAGAGAGAGATCGGAAAACTTATCCGCTGCGACAATAGGAAAAGAGAGAGGCCTTAATAACTCCGGTCACATCATTCATCGTCGGCTTTTACCTTATGCCGTTGATTACTGGACGCGGTCCAACGATGGACCCGGCAGGCCCATCGCTCAGGTCAGTTTCCTTCAGAGGGTCGCGGCAGTTTGGCACGTGGAGAGAAATAACTCCGAAGCGAAAGAGACAAGTAGGAACGGCTCTCCCTTTATTAGATAATCCATCTCCTTTTGAAGCCTAAAAAAATCTGAGAATTTCAAATTAAATTTCCAATTGTCAATTAACGTGTAAGTATTGATTCTTCATAGAATTTGCACACGAAATGCAATTACGTCAAGTATATTTTATGCAAGCACTTTTTGTAAGCTCTCCTTGGGGGTGGAAAAGCAGACGGAGATGAAGATTTCAAAAGAATTGGCAAGCTGTGAAAATACTTATTTCAACGATCTCGCAAACTGTAGCTTGTGTCCCTGTTGAAAAAAAATGATCATAAAGAAAGTGCATGCCCATTTCTTGTAGAAACATTTACAAAAACTCTCAAATGTATACGGATATTCACTAGATTATCCAACTACCGAGAAATATCTCAAACTGCTAACGCATGCAAGTTAAAAATATTAATACTCTTTTAATGTTATACGGATTAACATTCTATTAAACTCATGCACTATCTACTGCTAATATACGGTGCCTCTGTGATAGAGGAAATATTTATTTGGAATATGAGATTTCGTCGAAAAACAGGTGACGAATCTATTAAATTCTTCTTTGACATTGGCCATGATGCCATACTACATCTTATGCTTTACTTAAATTGTAAATCGACTTCTGAGAGTTCCTAATTTCTTTATTGTTAATCTAATGCAAATATTCACATTTTGACAAGTAAAATGTCTGATCTTTATTGTTATTCTCTAGTAGTGTGGGTGGGGACATGCGGGGGATTGTATCCCCCAGCTAGCAAAATTTTCGAAAAGCATACCCCCAGCTGGCTCATCGTCACCATGTTAAACCATAGGGACGTCCCACCAGCTAGCGCCAAGGCTTGACAAAACATTTCCCCAGCTAACAATTTTCACTTCAAGCGCTGAGGTGTACATTTCTCCCATTCAATCATATTTCGATTTGCTTGTTTGATTGATTTATTTGTTTAATTTTACTTTGCCACATTTGGCTAATTGCGAAAATGAGGATGAGTGATGGTATGATGAAATTGATGAAGGGACACTCACAAAGAACACCCATGCCCAAGCCAGGATTCGAACCCGGGACCTCTCCACCACGGAGGTCGGCTATTCCTATTTCGATTGTTTAAGTCATTCCAGAGATACGTTGAAAGGTAAACAAACACACATATACAAGTTCTTTTATGTAGTGTTTTTCTCTCTCTGGTGGTACGCGAAGGTACACCGTACTGGGACCTTTTTGCCAATTGTGAATAAAAATTAAAAGTTGTTTACAATGCTATCGAGCAGACAGTGAGAGAGAGAGAGAGAGAGAGAGAGAGAATACTTTCCATTTCTGATAAAGTGCGATTATACTCATCTTGTTCGAAAAAGGTGCAGAGTGCGGAATTCTATTTTTTGTAAGATTCCGTGAGGTAAGAAAGTAGACAATGAACAAAATTAGTAATTATTTTGCTCCAATAAACTAAACTTGAGGACAGTGAAAATTGTGATTCTTCAGCCGCGACAGCAGATTATGAAACTACTGATAATGACAAGCGTGTGAACTCCCGTTGCTCGGAAGGTAATGCAGATAATACATACTCCAACAGCGCGAGTGGTAAAGACGACTTCAAAGATGGAGGAAATGTTAGAGAATGGCTTGACTGTTGGATATTAGAGCAGAAAAAACTACTTCTGTCAAAGGAACAAGTGGCTTTTTGTTAAAAACTGAAAGTTGGATTGTGAAGTTTGCAAAAGTATTGCTGGCCTTGGGGGTGGAGAAGCAGACGGGGATGAAAATTTCAAAAGGATTGGCAAGCCGTGAAAATACTTATTTCAACGATATCGCAAACTGCAGCTTGTGTCCCTGTTGAAAAAAAAAATGATCATAAGAAAAGTGTATCCCATAAAGATGCGGAGAAAATTGATGCAGACGTTGGTAAGGAAACTTTAGATTGATTGATTGATTGATTGATTTAGTTTATTTTACTTCGCGTTTTGTGCCTCTTGGCTAATTTGCGAAGATGAGGATGAGTGATGAAAGGATGAAATTGATGAATGGACATTCACAAACAACCAAGCCCGACCGGGATTCGAACCCGGGACCCTTGGCGTCGCAGCGCGATGTGCTAACCGCTCGGCCACAGGGTCGGGCAGGAAACTTTAGAGAATGTGTCTATGAGATCTCTGATTCGTGCAGAAGATACTGTAAAAGTATTTTGAACTGTGTACAAAGTTGCAAAACAGAAAAAGTCACTTAGTAATTTTCAAGATGGATTTAATATACAAGAACTAACTGGGATTGATGTGGGACGCATTCTTTATTCAACTAATGCATGCGTTACAAAGGTATTTCTCCCTGGGCAGGCGTCTCTTGTTCCTAGTAACCGAACGTATGAAGAGTACCAGAACCTTTTGATTCAGAAGTCAAGTGAACTGGTACAAGCGAAAACGAAAACAAGTCTCTGCGCAGGTAGTAACTCGAGAGGGCTCGACCAATGAACGCATGCGTGGGGAAGTGAGTGCATGGAAGGGAAAACGCGGCTACATCTAGCAGCTGTTAGCAGCAGCGCGTACTGCTTCGCTCCTCCCACCGGCTCTCTCCCCTTCTCTACCGTTATGCTCGGGCTTGCTCCACAAATTCCCGGGGCAGCGTATAGCATTTTCGTCCGCAGTCGGAGAGTACCTGACCTCCTCACATTCGAGCCACATGAATCGCTCTGTAAGGATATTTCACTGGGAGCGACATTATTAATAATAATATGCAGCTGAAAGCTGTTGAGGGAAAATTATAGGAAGGAATATATTAGAGTATTTGTCTATCTCTCTCGCGCAAAACGAGCTGAACACAAATGTGAAATTAGCCCTTTGCGTGTGTCCATCCGTTTTATTAGTGTTCAAACATGCGCACGAGTGCTTGCTTTGAACACGAGCTTATTATTTCCGTGTGAACCGTGCAAACCAGTCATTACATTATTACGTGCAAATGACGAATTAGTACTCGCCCACTCAACCACTTGTTCACCTCGTATGAAATTTCAAGCTGTAACATCGGGTGTGTCCAAGATCTAAAAAATACATACCAGCGGAGAACACACTAAGCAAATAGTACCCGCAGTGTTTCTGTTCTCAAGTTTTATCCTCTCTGCGGTCAGTTTTGAATCCAGCAACTAATTAATTAACTGGCTCTTTGACGATGGAGGAGTCGTCAGATCTATCACCCGTGGCTACCTTCTCTTCGATTTATTTGTGAACAAGTTAGTGGGCTTTCGTAAGTGGTGGATATCTTTAGACAATAGCGCCCTAGTCTGCCGGAGGCTAAAAACTTTCCGTGGAGAGGTTTAGCGTGATAAGTAATTCGTATACCATAACTTGCCGAACACTTTCGCTAATATACAGGGTGTTGCCGTGCAACTCCGACAAAGGTTCATCGTGAAGAGAATATAAAAGTTAGCATCTTTTTCTCATTAATACTTTTCTCTTGAGTTCTGATGTGTAAAGGGCCCCGCAAGCATCCAAATGTCAAATTCTCTTCCACGTAGTATCCTGAACTGCGTACTTGCAGACTAACGAGGCTCTGGCGTCTGAGCTCACAGTCAGTAGAAGCCTCTGTGGGGCTTGTGTTGTGTGCTGTCCATGTTTTGACTCTTTCCGTCAATTTCACCTTACGACGAATCATTCCCATCTTTGTCATTAGTCAACAGTGGCAGAAAAGGGAAATAAAGTGAAAAAATCAATCAATGAATCTTTGAAGCCTATTTCTGATGCTGAAATCCCCCTCCTAGAAAGATTTATTTTTTAAAAATTATGTATGTATACATCACCTCAACACAGATTAACATTTGCCACCGACAATATTTCTGCATGACAACATTCAAATGCACGCACTTTAAAATAAATAACTTTAAGTAACGTTAAAATCAAGACTAGAATACGTGAATTTGAAATAAGAGTGTTCAACAAATTCCAATAAAAGTTCTGACACAGAAATGAAACATGCTGTCGTTAATGTGTTTTAAACTGCCGAAAACGAAACTAAGAATGCAAAGCGTGATTGGTTCAGGTTTCGACGTAAAATTAGCATTTGTGGTTCACACGCTACCAACAGCTATTGATTATGCTGTCCAATTTGTTTCAAAATTACATCGAAGCAATTTCACGGATTGTCAAGGACGAGACGACGAAGGATTTTCACAAGAAAATTGCCCTCGATGGCGCCTTAAGTCGGTACTTGATTTCGATTTTTGTCATTTAGCGTCGCTTTTCTGCCACTTTCGGCTAATCACGACGATGAGAATGAGTTATGATATGGTTAAATTGATGAAGGGACACCCATGCCTAGGCCGGAGTTCGAACACGGGACCTCTGGCATCGTAGCCCTCTGTGATAACTACTCTGCCACGGAGGCTGCCGTCAAAATGTATTATTTGTCCTGAATGCAAGCAACCCAACGAAAAAAGACCACATTTCTTTCTCCTGAACGAATACCGTTGTTGCATGTAACTACTATGGCAAATTCTTTGTGTGCTGTTAGTGTGAAATGCACAAACTGAAGCACGCCAACGCGACGTATTATTATTATTATTGCTGTAATGCCGAAATTGATTATTATAAGAAAAAATACTACTAAAAGTACTTTCTCTTGATGTTCTCCTACGTTTCGTGATTTTTTGTGTTATTCTGAAACACACTAAATCATCATAATGTTGTGGAATCAATATCGTATCATACAATATGATATTAGTAAAGGGTCTACCAATTTAAACGTCAGAACTTTGAAAGAGTGTTGTGGCAACACTGACTGGAATGACGAGATGGAACTGTGACATCTGTGTGCAGTAGTCTGTGGAAAGTTATCATAGAGAGATACACAATGCAACAACGCATAGAAATTATTCGAATTTATTATCAAAATTCGTGTTCACTTCAACAGACATTTCGTGCATCGAGAGAAATTTATGGTCAACATAACCAACCGACAGAACAAACAAAACTGTAGGATTTGGGCATATGAAAATCCGCAAGTGATTCTGGATGTACTCCTTCATCCTAAGAAAGTGACCGTGTGCTGTGGTTTTTGGGCCAATGGCGTGATCGGGCCATGAGGATCAACATGGAAATCACGTGACTGTCAATGGGGAGCGATACAGGAATATGGTGGTTCAGTTTTTGTGGCCTAAACTGGCAAATCTTGACATCAACAATGTGTTTTTCCAATAGAACGGTCGTACACCTTGCCACACAGATCGCCAAACAATGGAATTATTACAGGAAAAGTTCCCCGGACGAGTTCTGTCCAGAAATGGTGATGTGAACTGGCCACCAAGATCATGTGACCTAACCCCCCTGGATTATTTTCTATGGGGTTATGTCATATCTAAGGTCTATGAGACTAAGCCAGGCACAGTTCGTGACCTGAAACGGAACATCGAACGAACCATTGAGGCTATACCGCTCAATATGTGTGCAGATGTGCTGGAAAATTGGACATTCAGACTCCATTCCACCCACCAAAGCAGAGGAGGACATTTGAATGACATATTGTTCAAAACATAATGCCACTGTCTGCTCTTCAATATATATATATATATATATATATATATATATATATATATATATATATATATATATATATGTCATTATCACTTGTGGTTTTCATTCTATCTAATTTTAAAAGATCAGACGTTCAAATTGATATAAAAATAATGAGAAGTTTTACTTTATCTATTTCATATTTGGCATTGTTTCGATTGACGCATGCACTCGTTCTGGACTCCATCTCTCGTCACTGTCTGATAGATCTGCAAACAAAAATATGCTATTAAATAAAGATTAACTCATGGCATCTCCGGCTTTGACCCATTGACCAGTACAAACGTTTATTGAAAATACAATAGCAATAGTTTTCGCAACTCTGCATTATCAATTCTACCTTCAGTACATGACATTCTCATTGTAAGAAAATTACAGAAATCTAAATGCTTGAAAATTCAGGCTATCGATTGTTTATACAGGGTGGCTACTCTAGGACCATGATAAAATTCAAGTATAATTCCCGGTTTTGAAGGAAAATTTTCCAAAAATTCAAGCAGATGTTTTCTGTATTTAAACCTTACGTATTGTACATCTCAACATCCACACACAAATATCTTAATAATATGAAGGGTCTATGAGATTCCAAAATCCAAAATTTCTAATTAAATTAAACGGTATCCGTAATATAATTAAAATATTTAATTTAAGGTGCTGAGTTTCTATTTACAATGAGAGGCGCAACCACGAATTTTTTGTCTGGGTGGGCGGGGAGAAAGTGCCAGGATAAACTTACTAATAATAATAGTGTTAATAATAATGTTATTATTATAACATTATTATTATTATAGATTTGTTTTATTTTACTTAGCTTCTTGTGCCACGTTTGGCTAATTTGCGAAGATGGGGATGAGTGATACGATGAAACTGAAGAATGGACAGTCACAAACATCCATGCCCAAGCCGGGATTCGAACCCGCAGGAACCAACATTGTTATTGTTATTATTATTAGTAGTAGTAGTTGTAAGTAGACCTATTGTCCCGGTACTGAACCCGAAAATGGGGCTCGGTGGGGCTCGCAGTGTTGTCAATGCTTTACTCGAAAAAATCACTAAGGTTTTTGGTCTAACCTAACCTAAAAAGCAAAGGAACTGCCAATTTTGCTTGAGAGTTCACAAACCGGAAGTGGGGCTCGTGGGGCTCGCAGTGTTGTCAACTTCTTACCCGAAAAAATCACCAAGGTTGTGGTGCTCGTCGTAGCTTTTTATGATGTATATTTTGAGGGGCAGAGTTGGCAACACTGTGGGTTTACTGTAGCCTTTTATGAGGGGGGTTTATTACCCCCCCTTTTTATATTTGGCAATTTTATTGGATGGTTTTTTTTGAGGCTCGAAATTATTATTTGAGGCTTGAAATTATTATTTGAGGCTCGTCGGTATTACGTACCCACTCTACAAAAATTCCACTATATGATTTTTCACTGGCTAAGCTAACCTACAAATAGGAATTGGCAGCACTGACTTATAAACCCACTGGGTCTTCTTGGCATGTTTTTTCATGATGTGTTGCCAGGCTATTGGGCATCTTGGCGTATACAATGTATATATTTTGAGAGGGGGGTTATAGCTTTTTATGCTGTACGAATACTAAAAACTTGACAGTGACAACCAACAGAGTAAATAAACCTACATGCAGAAACTAACAACACTAGTTTCTGACAGTGAATTTGAAATAAAATATTAAACAAAATACATGAGTAAGCACTGTGATTACAAATAATACCAGTGTTATGCCCCCAACTCCAACTGGGCAACTGGGGAAAATAATTGTACAACAACTTGTACCTAATTGTACAACAACTTGTACCTAATTGTACAACATATACACAGACATAAAAAAAAGAGCCTTCCCGTAACTTACTTCATGTACAACTGTGAAAAGAAAGCATATGTGTTCTGTATGCACATATTCATTCTTATTTTTCGAAGTTGAATGAAAGCACGTGTTTTTACGCCTCTCGTAATACTGACCTTGCCCCACTGATTTTAAATTGCTTCCATCCGGTTTTTTTCCTGTGCTATTTCCGCATGCACGCAACATTCGCTTTCAATAGACAGGCTAGTATAGCAGGCTCCGAGTTTACAATTTATTAAATTAAACAATAATTTATGTAAGAATATACTTGTACTTACCGAACACAAAATAATAAAAGCACATGTGAATTTTTGCGTGTGTTCAATGTTATATGACGACTGAGTAAAAAATAATGTTGACTCCCCGAAAGATAAAAGTTCCTGGTTCGACATCAGATGCATGCAAATTTTATGTTTTGCTCTCCAAAATCTTGATTTTTATGTTTGTGCTATTTGTCATACAGCAGAGGAGAAGAGGGGAGAGGGCAGGGGAGGGGGTACTATTAGCGCCATCTATTAGCAAACAATAGAAATAAAAAGTAGCGTCAAATTTTTTCAACACCCAAAAATTTTAAACGTCCTCGCGTAGTAATACGATCTAGCTGAAGATGTTTGAAGGAGTACTCTTAGTCGACGAAGCTAATTGCTAGGGCCCATATATTGCTAAAATGTTCTTTGATTTGCATATTTCTCATATCGCCATATGTTGTTCTAGTTGACTTCTTCCAAAAAAATGCTAATTAGCGAGAGTTAATTAAGCAAGGCAAGTAAAAGAAGCAAATAGGACAATATGTGGTGGCGTGAGAATATGTAAAAATTCGATTCAGAGGTGGATCGAATTAAAATTGGGGGATATTTTGCATTTTTTCCCTATAATGTACAAAACATTTACCGTACATAATCTTTTCCATTTACAACAGTATAAAATAAGAGGAATGTGTGACAATATCTATATTAATTAGGAAGGTATGTTGTATGCTAGGTTAGCTAATTGTGTCTTCTACAACTTTACTGTATAGAGGAAAGATGGAAAAAGAGAGCTCTACAAAAACTAACGCTCTTAACAATATTGTACGCCCCGTGAAAATTATATATAAATAAGGCATAAACGTATTATCTGCTTTCATGTCAGATTTTCCCGACCTGTGAGCTGTAGTGTTTAGGTGACAAGCGACGCGCTCAAATATAATACCGTTGACAATATTGAACGCCCGTGAAAATTATATATAAATAAGGCATAAACGTATTATCTGCTTTCACGTCAGATTTTCCCGACCTGTGAGCTGTAGTGTTTAGGTGACAAGCGACGCGCTCAAATATAATACCGTTGACAATATTGTACGCCCCGTGAAAATTACATATAAATAAGGCATAAGCGTATTATCTGCTTTCACGTCAGATTTTCCCGACCTGTGAGCTGTAGTGTTTAGGTGACAAGCGACGCGCTCTAATATGATACCGTTGACAATATTGTACGCCCCGTGAAAATTATATATAAATAAGGCATAAGCGTATTATCTGCTTTCATGTCAGATTTTCCCGACCTGTGAGCTGTAGTGTTTAGGCGACAAGCGACGCGCTCTAATATGATACCGTTGACAATATTGTACGCCCCGTGAAAATTATATATAAATAAGGCATAAGCGTATTATCTGCTTTCACGTCAGATTTTCCCGACCTGTGAGCTGTAGTGTTTAGGCGACAACCGACCTGCTGAAATATAATACTGTTGACAATATTGAACGCCCCGTGAAAATTATATATAAATAAGGTATAAGCGTATTATCTGCTTTCATGTCAGATTTTCCCGACCTGTGAGCTGTAGTGTTTAGGTGACAAGCGACGCGCTCAAATATAATACCGTTGACAATATTGAACGCCCCGTGAAAATTATATATAAATAAGGCATAAACGTATTATCTGCTTTCATGTCAGATTTTCCCGACCTGTGAGCTGTAGTGTTTAGGTGACAAGCGGCCCGCTCAAATATAATACTGTTGACAATATTGTACGCCCCGTGAAAATTATATATAAATAAGGCATAAGCGTATTATCTGCTTTCATGTCAGATTTTCCCGACCTGTGAGCTGTAGTGTTTAGGGGACAAGCGACCTGCTGAAATATAATACTGTTGACAATATTGTACGTATATTGTATTGTATAGGAGACTAGAAGCATATAATTTGGCGAAAAAAACCCAAATAAGATCATAGAAAATAGTTAAAAAAAAAAGTGAGCAATTATATTTTGCATTGCACAGCATTTGGTATTAAATAACATACCCCCAAAAAATCTCTGCATTATGCGTTCTGAAAAAAATTGCCCTACGTGCCAAATTACTGTGTCAAGTAAACATTTTCAAAGGCACTGTCGTACTTGTGTGCCGGGAAAGCGAATATGTGCAACCAAACTGTGCTCTAAGTGTGGAAAAAATTTTTCTATTGACTACTTCAAGCAACACCAGCTTACTTGCAAGAGCACTGGAACATCTCTACCGCAACCTTCCAAGCGAAAGGTAGAAGTAACCTCCCTCGATGCATCGCCACCTGCCAAACGCGTCAAGCTGGCGAAGAAATCAGACCGATTTGCGTTTGAGCATTTATTAGAAGACTTTAACATAACATCAGACAGCTTCTGTGATGTGCGTAGTTTTCTGGAGAGCGAGCGAGCTAAGATAATATCCATCCTCAACGATGCATTGGCTACATACTCCACTAAATTCTATGCTGTGCTATGCTGCAAGTATAAGAAACCGTCTGATGAAATATATAAATTCTTCCATGCCACAAAAGCAAAAACACTGCATCAGGCAGATGTCACTGACCTCGACAGCATCTACGACAAGTTTGTCGAGGAGTTTGTGGCAAAGCACGAGGAGCATCAGGCTAAAGGCTCGGGCGGTTCGCTGTGTGGCGACCCCCACGAACTTTGTCTAACACTTAGCAAGTTCCTACCACTGGCAGGGTCTAGCTATATTGCCCTGCCACCCGAGGTTGAAGCAAGAAAAGCTGTTCTCAATATTCAGAACAAAGACACCAAATGCTTCCTCTGGTCGGTGCTGGCAGCATTGCACCCTATACCTAGGGAAAACAATCCACGCCGTGTTAACCACTACAAGCAGTATGAGTCGGAACTGGAGGTTGCAATGGCCGGGATTGCCTACCCTGTAGAAGTCTCGCATATTCACAAGTTTGAGGTTCGTGCTCGTGACTTGTTGGGCCTGCAATTAGCCATCAATGTTTACGGTCTCACCGAGAACAAAAATGAGGCCCATCCCATCCGGGTGAGCAACGTGAGCAACAACAACAAGGTACGAGAAATCAACCTCCTGCTCATCAAGAACGAAACCCATCACCATTACACCCTTATCCGTTCCCTCTCTCGGCTTGTTTCGAGCCAACGGAGCAGTGATAGTCACCACGTCGAGGTGTGTCGCAGGTGCTTGGCTATATTTTATAATCGAGAACAGCAGGGTTACCGGTACATCAGAGGTCCCAACATTGCTGCTGAGAAGCTAGCTCGCCACATGTTCTATTGTAGTACCAACAAGCCTGCACGAATTATCCTGCCCGAACCTGGTGCAGTAGAGTGCTTTCGCATGCACAGTGCTATGGTGAAGCATCCTGCCTATATTGTAGCAGACTTCGAGGCCTTTCTTCAACCTCTGTCTAACTGCGAGCCCAACCCCGAAACATCCTCTACCATTCCTTTCCAAATCCACGAGGCCTCGAGTTACTCCTATGTTGTGGTGTGGCGAGACCAACATATTGCCTCCGAGCCCTATGTGTATCGCGGTCCCGACCCGGTCAAACACTTCCTGGAGAGAATGCAACAGGAAGCCATCAATATAGGGAAGGTGCTGTTGGCCCCCAAGCCCATGCTGCCTCTGTCTCCCAAAAACAAGCATCAGCACGAAATGGCTCTAAATTGTCCTGTTTGCAAGTCGGTCTTCACTGACGATAACAAAAAGGTCCACCACCATGACCATTATGGGACCGGAAGCTACATTGGCCCGTGGTGCAACAGATGTAACTTGAGAGCCAGGGACCCGCGCTTCATACCGGTCTTTTTTCACAATGGCTCGGGATAAGATTTCCATCACTTGGTCACACATCTAGGGTACGACAATGCGAGAATCAATGTCCTGGCACAGAACGAGGAGCGTTATATTAGCATCAGCAAGTGGGTGCCGATCCCCAACTCAAGCAACAGCATCGAGCTTCGGTTCCTCGACTCTCTGAGGTTCCTCCAGGCAAGCCTCGATGCTCTTGCTGGGAAGCTCAGAGACGACCAACTAGCCATTACCACATCAAGTTTCCCGAACTTAGATGTCACACTCATCAGACGTAAAGGGGTCTACCCCTACGAATACGTCACAGACCCTTCCAAGTTCGAAGAAGAGTTGCTGCCTCCCCAGGATAAGTTCTACAGCCAGCTGAGAGGTTCTGGTATTACCGACGAGGAGTACAAGCATGCTCAGTCTATGTGGGTCGAGTTGGGTTGCCGAACTTTCGGTGATTACCACGATGCATACCTGAAGCTTGATGTGACGCTTCTTGCCGATGTGTTCCAGGCGTTTCGGGCGACTGCGATAGACATTTACAACCTGGACCCTGTATATTTTTACAGCCTTCCTGGACTGGCATGGTCGGCCATGCTCCTGCTGACTAAAGTTAAACTTTCACTTATCTCCGATAATGATATCATGCTTTTCATCGAGAGAGCTATCCGGGGCGGCATGGTCCAAGTGTCGCAACGCTTCGCACACGCCAACAATCACCACATGGCCACTGGTTACGACCCCTCCCAACCATCAAGCTACATCATGTACACTGATGTGAATAATCTTTACGGGCACTCCATGATGCAGCCACTCCCAACAGGACAGTTTAAGTGGGTTGATCCTTTATACCACGACATCGAAAGCTTCGACGATTCAGAACATGGGTTCTTCGCCGAGGTGGACCTCGACTTCCCCGAGAAACTGCAGGATACATTCTGTGACCTTTCGCCTGCTCCGGAAGTCAAGTGCCCACCTGGCTCGGATCAACCGAAGCTAGTCATGGACTTGGAGCCCAAAAAGCATTATGTACTACACTACCGGAACCTCCAGTGGTTAATGCAGCAAGGGGTCTCGGTCAAAGCAGTTTACCGCGTGCTCTTGTTCAGGCAGTCTCCATGGTTGAGGCCGTACATCGAACTGAACACCAACCATCGCACTGATGCCACTTCGGAACTTGATCGCGATTTTTTCAAATTAATGAACAATGCGGTATTTGGGAAGACCATGGAGAATGTGCGAAATCGCGTTGATGTGAGGTTGGTGACGAAGAAAACACAGTGTCGTCGACTTGTTGCAAGCCCGCTGTTTAGGTCTCGAACAATTTACAACGAACAGATGTCTCTGATTCACATGAACCGGGGCAAGGTGTTACTCAACAAGCCCATCTATGTGGGAGCTGCAGTTTTGGATCTGAGCAAGTTGTGCATGTTCGAGACATATTACGGCATACTACGTGCACACTACAACCACAATATCTCGCTCCTCTACACAGACACAGACAGCTTGGTGTACCATGTTCGCACGGCCGATGCGTATGGTGATATGGCCAAAGTTCCAGCTCTTGTCAAGCTCTTCGACACATCGGGCTATCCCCAGCTAAACCGGTATGGAATTCTGCCCCGGAACAAAAAAATACCCGGCAAACTCAAGGACGAGAAAGACGGGGATGTGATTGTGGAGTTTGCTGGACTTCGTGCCAAAGCCTATGCGATCCGGGCTGAGGGTTCAGTAACAAAAAAAGCAAAGGGTGTAAGCAGGCAAGTGGTTCGGGAGCACCTCAAGTTTGAGGATTACCTCGAGTGCCTCAGAACAAAATCGCCCATTCTACAAAAAGAGCATCGTATCCAAAGCGTCGATCATGTGCTTACAAGTAATATTGTCAGGAAAGTTGCTCTGGATGCACACGACGACAAGAGGTGTATTCTTGAATGTGGGGTCCATACACTTCCGTGGGGCCACTATCGCCTCCAAACTAGTAAGGCCTGCCCAGAGTGCAACAAAAAGTAATAGGCAATGCGAAAAAAAAAAACAATTTTAATTTACTTCCACTTCCTCGATTACATGCATGCATGGCACAGCAAAATTAAACTTCTGGAAACTGCTAATTGCAATTTGTACTTATATATATAAAATTCCACATTTCTTATTGTGTGCTATTTTTTTTTATTTATTTAAAACTGTTCAGTTACTCTTTCATTCTTGACGTCATACACAAATGTTTTCTCTGCAATAAGAATGACACTGCACAGAGTATCTGCAGGCAAGGCATCGTGGAACTCGCATACAATCTTGATGTTGGTACGATCGTTGACCACAACCTTCTTCCTCTTAGATGTGTTGATGACGAACATCGGCCTGCGGATTTTGAATTCGCTGGGCGTGTAGTACACGTCCACGCTTCCCTCGGTCACGCGCTTGTAAGCCGAAAACGCTTCGTAAAGTTTGAGATAATCGTCTTTGGTCACGTCGAGGTTGTAATTCTCGCGCGGGAACACTTCGTTGCGTCCATTCTTGAGATAAACGTTCTTGATTTTGCAGTCGTCGAACTTGCTGGAATCTTTCTCCTGGTTGTTATCGCGCCCGGTCTGAAAGAGCACTACGACGAAATCTGGCATGTCGAACTGTATGTTGTTGAACTGTGTCGTCACGTCGAATTCCATGTGACTTCCCGACGCCACCTTCTGCACGCACTGGTAACCGTGAAAGTGAATCGGCACCTGCGGACTTTTCAAGATCTCCGCTTTGTACTTGAGGGCGTAGTTCGTTTCGTATTCCACCACCGGCATTCTCAATTCCATGCTCCGGATGACGCATTTCGCTGCTTCGGGTAAAGTGTTGGGCAGCGGCGTGGTGCCGTCCGGACCCAAAGTAGCGTATCGCATCAGTGCGTCGTTGTCGTTGGCCGCTCTTCGAAACGTGATCCTTAGTCCTCCCTTCCACATGATCTCCTTGTAGTCCGAGAAGAAACCGGGCAGCAGACGCATGGGAAAGAGCACCGTGTGACTTTTCGTCGATATTTTGGTCCCGGCTTCGAATCCCCCGGCCTGGTAGTACGCTGCGTCCGTTTTGGATAATTTCAACGTTCCCACTGCCGTCGACGTGATGCCTGGATAATCTATTCTGTCGATGACGGTGTTGTGTTTCCTCACCTCCACCTGCGAGAACAGGTGAGGCACGAAGTTGTCCACGAGTATCAAGTTTGCTGCTGCAGGAAACGCGTCTCCGCTTTCTTTCTTCACCACGTCGAATTGAAGGTAGAGGTCCGCTCTGTGAGGATGAATGAACCCGTCGCCTACGTCCACGTCGTATTCGATCTCCCTGTTCGCTTCGTTCAGATTGGCGAACGTGCGACGGTTGGGAGGGAAAGATTGCAATTCGTAACTTTCGATTTGCTCCATTTTACATGTATGGTTATTTATTATACGTTGATCTCCACGATGGCCGTCGTAGTGGCACCTGCGAAATCCACCACGTCTCCTTTCTCGTTCGTCACCACCAACTCTATGTCGTCTATGCGGTTGCGACATACTGGAAAATAGATCGGCGAAGAGGGCGTGTAGATGATCGGTTCCATGAACTCGGAACTTGGTTTGAAAGTGGCTATGATTCCCGTCTGCTTGTGACTTCCTAACAATCCGTCCGAAGATTTCGTGATCATGCCTTCCGCCACGTTGCAGTGTACGTTCAGAGTCTCTATGGCCAAGAATTTAGGAATGTTGGTTGCTGTGTGCTTGATGCCAGCTTCGAGTTTGGTGTCGTTCTCGAAACCTAAAAGTTCTCCCATGGTGCCCAGGTCCACGGTCTCCGTCGCGGATAGAATTTCCACTCTGTGCGTGACCGAATTTTGAGAAAAGTATGTGCCTTTGGGTAACTGAGCTTGCAAAGTGGAAAGATTGTATTGTCCTGGCGTGACGACGATGTGTTCGCTTCCAACGCTAATTTTGTTGTTGTGCTGCGTAACATTAGGTATGAGGTACATGCTGTAGAATGCACGCAGAGCCACGGATTTAGGATAGACGATGTCGTCGTGCAGCGTGAGTTTCAAGATTGAAGATTCGCTCGTGAGATGGAACACGCCCATCCTAGTGATGCTGTTTGAGGTTCCACAGTGCTTTCTGGAAATCCTCGATCGTAGGGTTATTTATTTTAGAGAGAAACGCGAGCACGGAGAGGCAGAGATGACCGCAGTTCACGTCTCCGAAATTTTGAATGCGTTCGTCGTTGTAGTATATAGAGGTTTTGTTCGTTTTCAGATAATGAATTAAATTTGTAGGTGGAACACCTCCGAAAGAATCGAAAACGAATGCTTTATCATCATTTTTGTGGTAACATATCCAATGCGTGCCTGGATTTTCTTGACCGTCCAAGTTGACTACTCCGCATTCTTTTTTTTTAACGCTTGAAGGTAGCGAGTCGGACATGAAAACTCCTCTGAAGTGTTTGATTTGTAACGGTTCGATCAGAGATTCAATATCTCGGTTGGTGAGTGCTTCTGTTTCTTTTTTTTAAACTTTCTCATTACGCCCTTCCCCTTCTTCTCCATGGCCAGGTTGTGACGTTTCTGTTCTTCCAACTCGGCCTTGTTCTTCTTCGAGTCGATGACGGTTTTCGCGATGGCGGCACTTCCGCCGGCCAAACTTCCAACGGCCCCCAATGCTGCCAGGATGGCTGGGATGCTGAATATGAAACCTCCGATTTTTTGCTGTTTCCGCGAACGTTGCAATCTTTTCAATTGAGGTGTGCTGAGCAGCAATTTCATTCCATGTCCTTTCGACAAGCAAGAACGTTTCTTCTCGCGTTGTTTCTTGGTGAGTAACCCATCGAGGGCACCTAGATTTTTAAGATTGGAGTATGGTATCTGGTACACGACACCCTTGGGCTTCATGTTGATGCTCTATGTGTTATTTTCACGGTATGTTATTTATATATATATTCTGAGATTTTTTTTTGTGTAGTTTTTTTTTACGGTATGTTATTTATATATTTTCAAGGCCTCGCAGTCGTTACACAAATTCTATTACGTGCTTCGTTTTCTTGCCAAGAAGTTCCTTTGTCCCCTTGTACACGATTCGAGTTTTGTTCTCGATTAAAATAGATAGCTTCTCGTCGGATAACATGTTAGCGTATCGATCTGGTAAAAATAGACTGTATTGTGCGTTGAGCAACAGGCGTACCTTGGGACCATACTGGGTAGAAACGATTGAACCGGAAGTTATCGTGTAAGGTTTGTCGACTTCCAATTCCTGAATTTTTACATACTCGACTGACAAATTTAGCATTTGTTTTAATGCTTGGAGATCGCTCATTTTTTCAGTTGTCAGAGTGTTAGAGAGAAATTTAATTGCTTTTTTTTTTCACTATGTGTGTTATTTATATATACCGAAGATTATTTTTTTACGATGTGTGTTATTTATATATCAAGTTTTTTTTTTTTACGGTATGTTATTTATATACCCCACCCCAATTTTTGTTTCGTGTTCATGGCGATGGTGGTACCCAGTGCGGCGACCCGTTCACCCAGCGATGCGTCTCTGCTCACGAACCTTTCGAAAGCTGCGTGCTCTAACTTTCTGTCTGCTTCGTGACGTGCGTCCAGATCCGTCTGCGTGGTGTTGTAGCCGATGTCGTGATCTTTGCATGCCGCGTCCAACGGATTCACACCCTTGTCTCCTCTCTCCAATCTTTTCTCGAGTTTGGTACCCGGCCCGCAGTACTGGTAGCCAGGTAGATGCATCTCGAAAGGTAACTTGTTGATGATGTCGTTCACGAGTCCCTTTCCTTCGGCCACGTTCCAAAATTTCGGAGGCAGCGTGTTGATGATTTTGATCAGGTAACCTATGCCCTTGTCGTCGTTCACGATGAAGTTGGAAAGTTTCGTGCTGATCATGTCCACGATGCCAACCTTCTCGTTGTAGAAATTACGGTTGCCTGCATTCTCTTCGCCGGCTATCACCAACAATCGGTCCACGAGTTTCCTAACGTCGTCCACCCAAACGAATTCTTTGGGTAACGTGTTGTAGCGTTTGACGCCGCTGCCTGTTTTGACCTGGTTCCAAATCGGTTTGATGAGATTCCTGTACTTCTCGCCGCTGCTCGATTTCACCCTATTCTGCGAGGCGTCGTTGTTCTGGTACAAGGCATCCGTCATGATCAGAATTTCCTTGTAACTTTGGTAATCTTCGTCGGTGTAATCTTTCGGCTGCTTTTTGGCGACGAGTTCCCACAGTCCCACCGTACCCGGATACCTGTTCCAACTATCCTTGTCGCCTAAATTGACTTTAATATCGTTGCCTTCGAAGGTCACCTTCGATTTCCCAATCTTCCACACCACACCGCCGCCTTCGCTGGTTTCCATGCTAGGATACAATCCGAACACTTCATCCTTGTCGAATTTCCCCGTGCTCAGGTAGTCTCGTGCCAAAGGTCCCAACTCGATTTTATCCGAAGACGACGACGTGCTACCTATGGCTCGACGTCGTGCCGGTGCATCCTTCAGTTCGAACGGCGTCGAAGGAATGCTCGAAATGGGTGTGGGTACGGCGTAACTTTTAGCTGCGAGCGGTACGAGTTCATTAATCAAATTTTTATTTTGTTCCGTGACACTTTTAATTTCTTTACCTAGACTGCTGATGGCATCGATCACGGGTTGATCCTGACGTTTCTTCTCTTCGTAGAATCCGCGATTCTCGGATTTCCAACCTTTGAAGCGTTTCGCGAGGTAATCGCGAAGCTTGAGATTTTCGTCTTCGATTTTTCGTTTCGTCATGACGTTATTTATACACGTCGTTTCTCACAACGTTGCAACGTTTAGAAAGTCGTTGATTTTGTTTCTGTATTTTCCGTCGTTGGGTTTCCTCGTCATGTCGATCGTCACAAATCCGAAATCGTCACTGTTCCAGCAAGTAGAGCAGCAGCGTTCCGAAAATTGATTGTAGTTCATGTCTCCGCCTACGTAGTCATCGTACGCGTGCTTGAGGTTGGTGTGATCTTGACGAAACAAACATATGAAATTAGCGTTGTCGCGCACTAACTGTTTTGGAATTTTGGAAAACGTTTGAGCTAGGTAAAAGCAATCCATTCCTTTGTGACGACCTTGCGTGAAAAAGTTGCGAATTTCATTTTGATTTTCCAGGATGGCGTCGTCGAACACGACGACTGAATTTTCACGACAATCGTCGAGTGGTTTTATTTCCGAGGCGAACGTTGCAATGTCCAGACCATCGTACAGTTTCATCAGTTGCTGGTATTTGGATTGCTCCAAACTTTTCGAGAACACGTACAGGTGCCTGTTCTTCCAATCTAACCAATTCGGTGCGAGGAGAAAATTGTCCACGAGCAGTGTCGTTTTCCCACACCCCGAAGGACCTACGATCAGACAGCGGATGCTGTCGGGGAGCAACTCGCCGTTCTTTTTCTTCGTTTGACTTTCCGGATCCGGTAGACGCTTCACCACGTTCCACGTACTCACAAGATCACTTCGTTCGCGTCGATCCAACTCTTTTCCGGAAGTCCCAGCCATTTGACAAACAGTTTGTCACCTTTCCTACGCAATACTTTCTCGATGAGGTACGTGTCGGGGTGTTTCGTTTTAGAGAGTTCCTCTTCGTAAAATCTTCCTTTCAAAATCTCGCCGCTACTATCTTTTATTATATACGTGTGTCGGTTTCCGGGTAGAACTCGAACCACCGTAAAAAGTTCCGTGCTCCAATTTTTTGTGAATCCCTTCTCGAAGGTGCGTTTGAATTTGCTGATCCTCACCTGGTCTCCAATTTTGTATTTAGCTTTTTTTGTCGTGGGAGTGTACTTTGGACAGTAAACTGTAGAAATTAAACGCTGCTCGTCGGACTTGGTAACGTCGGCTGGCTTCATGCCTATCGTTCTGTGTACCGTATCATTATAGGTGTCGACGAGTTCCGGCAGAATGTCGACCCATTTGTAATTTCCCCGAAGCGTGAATCGTTTCCACATGTGTGTTTTCAAGGTTCGATTGAATCTTTCCACGATGCTGGCTTTGATGTGACTGAAGCTCGAATAATGTCGAATCTTGTGTTTTTGAATAAATTTTTGGAATACGGCGTTGTAAAATTCTTTACCGTTGTCCGTTTGCAGAAACCGTGGTCGTCTGCCACCGCTTTCGCGAAAAATTGTCTTGAATACTTCCGTGACGCACGTTCCCGTTTTCGCCTTCAAAGGTAGAGCCCATGCGAATTTCGAAAACGTGTCTATGACGGTGAGAAGGTACTTGTTGCCCTTGTTCAATTTATGCACGTTTTTCAAATTGCCGCTACTCATCTCCACGAGGTCACTTTGCCAGAGGTCGTCGATGCCCTTGGTTACCACGGCCAAACGTTCGTAGTTGCGGCGTGCAGGTTTATGCAATTCTTCGACGATGGCTTGCCTAGACATTTTTTTTTAGAGATTACGTTTCAAGAGAAGCACCAGCGTGATGGGATTCAAAGAGGGTGGCACTTCGCTCGTGTTTTGAATGATCAGCTTATCGCCGGCACTCACGTCGAAAACAGTGAGATCTTCGTCTTCGTGTATTTCATATATGTTGCGCGTTTCGTTCCAACGTGCCAGAGGAATATTTCCTGCTTTCTGGACACCACGATTCGATATCAAGGTCATGGTGGGAACGCTAGCTTTTCTACCGTGAGACCAGTACGAAAATTCGTTTATCTGAATCGTGCCGTCGAGGAGAAACTTGTAGTACGGATGATAAGGATGCAACATGTACAGTTTGTTACCTTCGACGAACGTGGAGATTCTCTGTTGATTGGGTATGCTGTTGATTTCGATGGCTTGCAGAGAATGCAGTTTAGCGAATTTAGTATCGACGCTAACGAGGTTGCTGTGAAGCTGACCCAGTGTGTTTTGTACGGGCAGCAAATGTTCGACTATGGTATCCGTTACGGTAGAAAACGACGGTTTGATTTTCACTTCCACGTTCAACTGCTTGTAGTTTTCGTTGAGTTCTTGCAACTTGGCACCGAAAGAGGCCAGCGTCGATTCCTGCGTGGATTCCAGCACTCCAACTTGATCTCTGATGTTGACGACGATGTTCTGAAGGTTCTCGACTTGATTCAATTTCGAGCTCTTCTCGGTAAGATCGTTCACGATGCTTCGCATCTCTGTAAACTGCGTGTGAAGGTCGGCGACGCTCTGCGAAGTGGGCAGCGTCGACACCAGCGAACTAATTTCGTCTCGAATCTGTTCCACGTTCGCCGTTTCCGTTTCTAGTCGTTTCAGCATTCGAGATATGTTTCTTTTCAAAACGTGCAATTCTTTGGAGGTGGGGAGATTGGCCACTTTACTCTCGAGATCGCTCAATGAACTTTTGATGTCGCTCGAATCGGATAGTGCCGTCACCGCCGTTTTCAATTTTTCCAAATCTTCGCTCGAAGGTACGCTCGTCCGTAACGATTCCAAGTCACCCTGTATGTTGTCGAGTACGTGATGAAAATGAGCGAGATTCGTTTCGACGTTCAAATTTTCTAAATATTCGATCTTCTGCTGAACCGTGCTTAACGTGTCTTGAATGCTCGTCAACGCTCTCGCTTCAGCGTGAATATTTTTAATTTCTTCGTTGATCAATTCCAAGGACGCCTGAAGCGTGGCGATGGTGGTTTGAATGTGTTCGAAATCTCGATACGCCTCCAATTGAATTTTTATGTTCGCGACGCTTTTACCGATGACCTGCAGTTCGTCCGACGATGGTAGGTTCGTCATGGTATCTTCCAAAGTCTGCAACTTGGATTTAATTTCTTCCAACGTGCTGGTGAATTCTTCTTGTAATTTGGAAACAACGACGTGCAAGCGTTCTGCGTCTATATCGTTCACGACGGTTTGAAGTTCAGAGAAATTTTTTTCTATTGCGGAAGTTCGTTCTTCGATTTCGAGTTTCAATTTTTCCAAATCTTCATTTTTCGATTGAAATTGCTGTAATTTGGCCAAATCATTTTGAAGCGAATCCACGCTCAACTGTATATTTTGAACGTTGTCGTAAGAAGGTACGTCGACATAATTTTTTATCAGCGTTTTCAGTTCGGAATCGATTTTCAGAATGGGGTCGAGACATTGCGTTTGGAGCGTAGCGATTTCCGACTCTAAACTTTTGTTTAAGGTCTCCTGCAAAGCGATCAAATCGGTCCTCAACTTCTTAACTCGAATGTCCAACATGAGAATCTCTTCTGCGTGGTCTACACGCTTGGTGTTGCCGAAAATGTCGTTAGGCATTTTTGGTTAACGGTTATTTATAATAGGATAGACGATTCGTAATTCTACGAAGAGAGGAATGAGTTTGTCGTAATCTCCGAGAAGTTCCATGTAAAAATAATCTCCTGCAGACACATCGTACGTAATGTTAGAAAGCATCTTGTCGTGCTTGATTCGAAAAATGTTCTTGCCGGTAGAAATTTTGATTTCGCCTGCGTTCACCGGATTCACGGTAATTTGAAGTTTCCCGTCGATCGGAATTTCGTAGAAATGTAAATTGTTATTAAAAACATAAAACATCTTGCCCACATCGTCATTCAGTTTCGTCCAAATGCTGTTGAGATGAACAATCAGTAAACCATTGAGTTTAGATAATACGGAAGGTAAGAGGTTATTGGAATTTGGCGGTGCAGTCTCCATGTTGATCTGTTTGCGGAAGCCAAAAAGATTCATTGTCTTTGTTAGTTATTTAAGAATACGGTCAAAGTTTTTTTTTTTTTGTA
Organism: Lepisma saccharinum; assembly: GCF_977018435.1. Lineage (NCBI taxonomy): Eukaryota > Metazoa > Arthropoda > Insecta > Zygentoma > Lepismatidae > Lepisma > Lepisma saccharinum. Next base: position 173,009,547 of record NC_139230.1, on the reverse strand, counting down.
ATGACACGCAAAGTTTTTTTTTGTTTGCTTGCGTCACAATACAGGCACGCGCGCGCACGTGTGTGTGTGCGACACATTGTTCCCGAAAGAGGTTTACAAAAGTCACGATATATAAACATTTGGTCCCACAGTTGGAAAATTACGATAAGTTGCATTCAAAAGTTTCAAAATATCATATAGTAGAATTTTTGTAGAGTGGGTAGGCAACACCGACGAGGCTCAAATAATAATTCAAGACTCGTCAGCGTTGTCAATTCCTATTTGTAGGTTAGCTTAGCCAGTGAAAGATCATATAGTGGAATTTTCTTCGGATGGGTTGGCAAAAACCCAAGCCTCAAAAAAAAAACATCCAATAAAATTGCCAAATATAAAAAGGGGGGGTAATAAACCCCCCTCATAAAAGGCTACAGTAAACCCACAGTGTTGCCAACTCTGCCCCTCAAAATATACATCATAAAAAGCTACGACGAGCACCACAACCTTGGTGATTTTTTCGGGTAAGAAGTTGACAACACTGCGAGCCCCACGAGCCCCACTTCCGGTTTGTGAACTCTCAAGCAAAATTGGCAGTTCCTTTGCTTTTTAGGTTAGGTTAGACCAAAAACCTTAGTGATTTTTTCGAGTAAAGCATTGACAACACTGCGAGCCCCACCGAGCCCCATTTTCGGGTTCAGTACCGGGACAATAGGTCTACTGTTGTAGTAGTATCAAAGACGTTATTATACTCGTAAATTATGCAAAAAAGGTGTAGAAGTTGGTGCTAAAGCATTTGTGTTCGAACAAACGATTTGAATTATTCTTTCAATACGTTCAATTTCACATTAATAATGAAAAACAAGCACACAGACTATTTTTGAAAGACAGAAAATGCTTGATAAATGCATTACAAATATAATTCTTTTTTACATTAACATGTATAACTTTCATACACAATATATGTTTCACATATATGCAACATGGAGCGACGTGGACACTAAATTGTGTACGTATTCAAAGTTTCTACATATTTTATACAATATATATTATTTAAATACATTACACAACCAATTCATCCATCTCACAATAAACCAACAGCAAAAATTACATAAATTGTCTCGGAAATGTGCATGCTCCCTTTCCTCAAAACAATTGTTCGTGCAATTAAAACAAAATCAAATAAGACATGTGTTATTTCTCTGAAAATTTACAATACAGTGCAATGAGAGAATGTGAGCGAAGCGAGCAAGAAAATTTTTTGATCTAATTTTTTGCAGGCTGAAATCAATATTCATTTAATAGGGGGCAAATAATTTTACGGGACGCCAATGCATTCTCTCTTTTACAACTTTTGTGCCTCCCCGATGGTGTAGTGGTTACATTGTCCGCGCCATGTGATCAAGGGGTCACAGGTTCGATACCCGGTGGAAGCACATGGGACAGTGGTTCGGATCCCACTTTAAACTGTAGGTCCAGTCCCGATTAGCCTTTCTGTGCATAAAGTGGACTTTACAAATCACAAATCAATCAATCAATTTTACAACTTTTTTTCCATTTTTATAGTTCGGCGTCCAGGGCCGACTACCGCCGCCCCCTAGCTATGGTTATAAACTTGATGAGACTAAGAAAAGCAGGAAGCGAGCGAAGCGGGCAAGAAAATTTTACGAAAATAATTGTTGTTTGCATAAAATGCAAATAGGATTTGGCTTAATAAAAGTTGTATTTTTTCACGTCTACGGAGGAAAATTCAAGTATAATTTACGCATAATTCCCGGAGCCAATAATTCACGCATAATTCCCGGAATTCAAGGAATTCCCGGTGAGTAGCCACCCTGTTATAGTTCAGAACATAAAGAATTTATTCTCGTACATCTTGGAGTTAAAAGCAAGTGAGATAATTCACAAGAGGTCGGGTGTTTGTGAAGCACGTAGTTAGTATATATTCAACTTGGTCCAAAATAGAACAAAGATGTTGAGATTGCGGATGAAGATCAAAAAGTGTGTGTGTGTGTGTGTGTCTGTATTCTATAAGGACTCATTAGCCATTAATTATGTGTGGGGGTGCGTGTGTTTGTGTGTGTGTAATGGCACTAAATGAAGGAGAATAATAGTCGGAGAGAGTTTCTTACATAGTGGCCAAAACTGGTAAGAGGATTTTCCTGAGCTATGAAACTCATCCCATCCCATGTCATGACAAAAATGAAAGACGAGTTAAGAGGTTGTAGAGTACTATATAAGTACGCAGCCAAGTGGCACATATAATACGTATATATGACATCGCCTACCAACCGAGTTTAAATTGGGAGATCCCTCTGACCATAAGGCGTCATTTTATCCTTTGTGGTATGAAGGTTTTTGTTTGCTTTGATGATCTCCTGCAGTTGCAATCCTTTAATGATCTGTGCTGAAGCGTTGACTGGCGTTTCTATAATGTTAAAACTTCTGCCACAATCAAAAACTGAGACTTCATGTGATATGCGGTGTCTGGGAACTTTCTTCAGAATTTGACCAACCCCCATGTCCTCCAAAAATTATATTACATCAACAATATGGATTCACTTAACTTTGCGCATTCAGGGCGTATTTGCATTTTGGTATTCTTTGCTTATGGTCCATTCGTTACTCAGGATTCGAACCTGGGATGCCTTGATTCATAGTCTTATGTTAACCACTCCATCACGCAGGTCGGTGGGCATTCCGGAAGAAGAATCTACTTGTACAGTCACTCTACGTTGTACCGGCCCCACTAACATTCAACAAGGTCGTTGGTTTGCAGCAGTACTTGTGTCCGTACATTTGAATACCCACGACTTCTTTCTAGGATATGATGAACTTGCGAATATGCATGCTTTGGTAAAAGAGCAATCCCCGCAACGTTGATGAATAGACACCAATTCGCTGATATTACCATCGGATTATGTCAAGATTTGCTTGAGTGTGGTTGCTATGTTAACGTCTCGCACTAGATGGACAGCGTTTTGAACATTTAACCTAAATTGTTGTATGACGTGCTTCAGTGTGATGACGTGGTGTTATATTCCATTTTAATTTTTTGTAAGAAATCTGTAATATTCTGATCCCACAATACAAGATTTTTTTTTTTGGGGTAGATTACCAGCTCATTAAAAATGGGCGTTACATCTGCCGGACCCTGTATTTCAAAGAATTACAATGCTTCGGTTTGGAAATACTCCTTTTTGAATTTCTTCTTGCTGACTATCTGTGATCGCAATTTGGTTTGTTGATTTTACCAGATAAAAAATAATAATAATACCCCGTACGATATAATTCCTCATGGCTGGTGAGTACAAAATATTTTCAGCATCGTTGGACGAAGGCAGCGTCATGCAGACTTCTGTCCTTCCAACATCCTGGTATCGATCTGTTTCTTACATATCTTCCTACCTTTATGAAATATGTAAAGGAACGAACTGCATTATCATGTAACGTCAATACTCTCCCGTCATCAAAATGCACTATTCTTGTTTCTTGAGAAGTGCCTAGTCATTCTTCAGCTCCTTCTGGCAGTCCTTTGTTTGTAACTTTCACTGAGACCACTTTCTCCTCTATCCGGGGAATCTGTGGAGCAAGGTCGTGCAGAAGATTAGAAAGGAGGTGGGTGGAGTGAAGCAGTACATGCTGATACAAAACGCCTGGGAGCTGCAGTCGCTTTCTACCTCCACGCAATCCCGTTCCATCGCACTTGTAAATTGATTGAGCCCTCTTGAGTCAGTACTTGCGCAGAGACTTGCTTTCGTTCGCACGCTCCAGAGATTCCTGATACAGAGTATACAGTAGTGTGTCAAATAATATGATTCCAACCTTGTAATCAAGGGGTCCCGGGTTCGATACCCGGTGGGGGCACAAGTGGTTCGGATCCCACTTTAAGAACTGTAGGTCCAGTCCCGATTAGCCTTACTGTGCATAAAGTGGACTTAAAACACCAACTCAATCAACAACAATATGATTCCAACAATACTTTAATTACATATTAAGTATAACGCAAAGCATGTTGTCAATTAACATTTTCGATTGATTCTAAAGGCGACTTTTTATTATGATATGATGTACACCAGTTGAGCCAGTATGTGTTTAGATACGACAATCTTATGAAAACATATCGAACTAAATAATATTCAATCAATATAGGACTATTTGTGATATGAAAATATTTAATCCCTCCCTTCAACAAATCAAAAACATTTCTGCTCCAACTGATAGCAACCACGGTATGGCAAAGCAAAGGACACTTGAACACCAATGCGGTAGCGTTGGGCATAGCCTGAAGATATTTTGATAATCGGTGAGGCGCGTCTTCCTGGAATTAGCCTGCTGCGTTATCGACTGAGCCTGTCAGTCACACAATTTTCTGTGATCGATTAGCTGCCTGGACATAGCTATTTCTTTGCACTTGCCTCCATCCCGAAAAAAGTTATTTTAATTATTCGTCCTTGACATGAAAAACTACGAAAAATATAAAATGCAAAAGTATTCAAATTACTTGGCCAAAAATTACATTTCAAGAATAATAAAATAATTTGCGGAAAACTTGCGTCGTATGGCAAAATTCGAGTAAAGGAACTATTTTAGAATATTTGTAAACAAATTTTCACTTTAAGATACACGTTTAGACATATTAAGGGCCGAACACACAATAAAAATTGTAACATTCAATTTTTCGCAAATTTCTTGCCGCTCAAATATTTTAGGTTAATCTCTAAATGCATCAAATCAAAGTTCATGAAGTTTTAGAGCATCAATTGACACACTTAAATATGTAATTTAGGTTTCCTCGAAACTATCGTGTCTGATATTCTCAACTGATGCACTTTTAGTGATCCACAAGAGCTGATGAAACTATTTTTGATGCATTTCATATTTTGATTTAAAAAATGAGTCATCAACGGTTTATGCACTTTAACTTGTTACTGGAGTCAATGTATTTGTGTCAACTGACACATTTTGGGTTCTCTGTGCACTATTTGAACTTCAACATGTTTAAATTATAATTATAAAATATAATGATGTATATAAGTACATAACATTATGTAATGTTATATCCACTCCTCACAAAAAGTTTGGAATATTGTTATATTAGGCACAACAAGAATATAATTTTATTAGGAATAGGTGATAGGCAAGGTGGCATATGTCGGCAAAAAAAAACGAGAACGTTCACCAGACAGATACCATATGTTGTTGCATTTCAAAGCCGTTTGTATCACCTATTGTCTAACGTAACAATATTCCAAACTTTTTGTGAGGAGTGTAATAATTATATGAAATGTATACAGTGGTCTCTTTTTAATTCGAACTTCAAGGTAGCAAGAAAGAAGAAAGAAAGTTTGAATTATTCAAAATTCAAATTAACAAAAATATGTTAAAGATGATTTCAAGGGAAATAAACTTCTGTTCGATTTACCGATTAATTCGAATTATCCAAGTTCGAATTACAAAGAGTCCATTGTTCAAAATAATTCTAAAGCGTACAGGGGGATTCTGGATGCGATGCTTCATAAACGTGTCTAAGTATTTGTGCAAGAATTAAACCTCAGAGTAACAGATTTACACGAGCATTTGGTGAGGTACTTTTAATACTGGCAAACATGAAGAGCGTTAACTGCAACTTTCCGTCGCCGTAAAAACAATAGCGAGGAGAATTGAGGTGCGACGCACGTACCCAAGTCCGGTGGACGGGGAAGGAAGGGTATTCCATTTTGTTAAGTGTAAGATTCAAAAACTGTATCCTCCCATCCGGCGAAATGAGACAGGTTGGGTTTCCGAGACTGGCAACGTTGCCGCCGGCGATACAATGCAGCAAATTTCCCTCTGCGGAGTAACGAGAAAGAACAGGCTACAGGTTTTCATTCCTTCATCCAGTCAGGCGTTTAATTCCGGATCTCAAAGTGCAATTACGGCACTAACGACTCTCATTTACTGTTAAACCGGTTCACAGTGCGGCGGTACCTCTGTTGTATTGTTCTTCTGCATGCCGTGTTCGTTCTATTTCAAAGGGAAATAGCGAAGGGAGGAACGTTGAGGACAGTGATAAAGCGAAAACTAAATTTGAAAGAGAGTCACCGTAACACATAATACATGGTTGGCTATGGATGTAAAAATCCAATATGGTGTCAGGATCACCCCCTTAATCAGTGGTGGGTGGAGCCTCCCCGATGGCGAAGTGGTAGCGTCGTCGCCTTGTAATCAAGGGGTCCCGGATTCCATACTCGTTGGAGGCACATAGTGGTTCGGATTCCACTTTAAACTGTAGGTCCAGTCCTAATTAGCCTTACTGTGCAAAAAGTGGACTTAAAACACCAATTAAATCAATCAGTGGTGGGTTAATTGTGATACATTATAAAGCAAGGGATTGCAAATACTTTGAAACATCATGGAACATATTGTGATGATATGATCTTTGATCCTTTTCTATGTGAGGAGTGGTTAGTACAGCGCGCTATGACGCCAGGGGTTCAGTGTTCATTGTGAGTGCTCATTCATAAATTTCATCATTCATCACTCATCCTCATTTTTGCGATTAGCCAAAAGTGGCAATAAAACGAAGTAAAATAAGCCACTTCAATCAATCAATCAACTTTTTGATGTATAGGATACATATATATATATACGTGTGAGTGTGTGTGTGTTTATTAATTACACTTAGGTTCACAATTTCAGCTTATTTGGTAATAAGTAAGTTAATGTGTTTATATACGTATTGCTTTGTGTGTGATATATGCATGATTTTTATACAATGTCTTTATTGGGAATTTTGAATTCTTGACCGTTGGGTAAGACAAGAATGTTGGGAAAATCGATCATCTGAATTTTCCTTGACGGTCTGAGTCGTTGTTCAGGGGCCTATAAAAGGAAAAGTTTAAGAGGGCTTTACACACAGTTTTAGTTGAATACTACGAGGTGAGAAGAGGGTATCTTCTATCAACAGAAAGGCTGGGATAGTTTCTCTGCAACGTTTATCGTATACATAATAATACATGCTATCAGCGACACAACAGGAGTAGAGCTTATTTTCTTTAATATATTAGTTGAGTCTAATAATTCATATTGGGAACAGGATACATCCTTTCAGCTACTTGTTTCGAACTAGAAGGATATTGGATAGCGTCCAACTCCAGTAATGACCAGCTCCATGGTCAGTCATTTAGATCTGGTACGGACAGGTTGCACTGATATGATAATCCCTTTAGCTAATTGCCAAAATTACGTCTTTGTCGAATATATGTAAATATATAAACCTCACAATATTCAAAGTATTCAGGCGATTCGTTATGATTTAACCAAATCAAAACCTGCCAATAGTCATCTGCTGTTATTTTCCACGATATATAAATTAGGTACTTTGTTCTGTTAAACCGAACCTAGGGGGTTTGTTTTGTTGTTGTAAGGCGTAGTCAAAGGTAACAGATATCCGACGAGGTGAGGAAAATCTGTAGTGAAGAATCGGCGGAACTGAAAGTGACCGGTACAGATGTAAATTCACAAATAAACTTTATCAACATTTTTCCTGTTATAAGTATTAAAGATATTCTCTTCGAGGTTCAAACATATACAATATTTTGTCTCAAAACAATTGTAATATCTACAGAAAATATTAAAATTTCTCTTTTTGCTATAATGCAATCTATTCTTTTGTAATGTTTCTCTAATATTATCTTCTTTATTTATTCCTGAAACATTATCTGAGGAATTTTAATTGAATTGTGATAAGATCATCAAATTGCTTTATTTTGGTTCATAATTATGTATTCCTGAGATTTTATTTTAATTTAAGTTGTTTTTTTTTTGCCACTTTTTAATTTTAACGTGAATCATGATTAGACAAAATTGATGAAGACATTTGCAAAGCAACACACATGCCCAGGTCGTGACTCGAACACAGAACCTTTGGTGTGAGACCATGAGTCGACAATTTCCGTCAGCCACCGAGGCAGCGTATCAAATTTATTAACGAATAAGTAAGTTATTAATTAACAGAGTGTACAGTAATCAAGCAGACTTTGTTATGAATTAATTTTCTAAATAGATAATTTCATTTCAGTTAATTAGCATCGGATAATATGGAAACATATGTAAATAACAAAACATTTCAGATAATCACTCAATTAGAGCTGTATTGTAATATCCACTAATTGTATGTGATAAAAGTAGGCTCCGATTAACTGTATGATAATATATGTGTATAAATAAATAAATATGTCATTATATATGTGCACGTGTTTACATGCAAGTTTGATTGATATTTATCATAATAAGTCCGCGGTGGCCTAGTCGGTAGGGTTTCTGACTGCCACGCGGGAGACCCGGGTTCGATTCCCGGGGTGGGTGATCTAAGGTCGGGAAATTTCCGGCCTTGTCCCCGCATAAAGCGGCTGATACCTGGGAGCGACCCTGGGGGGCAAAGGAGGCCGAGCGTGGTTATGATCACTTCATCACATCTCCAAAATGGCCGAGATCGAGAATGTGTGTGCGGCCCTACCCCCACATTCCCTGATTGTGACTTCATGGCACGGTGTTATATGCAAGGGGAACTTTACCTTACATTTCCAATAAAATAGGCTATACAATTTCTTTCAAATACATAATAAAGGAAATATTGATAATGACGTGCTTTTTATAGAGGTGTCCGACTAAGAAAGCTGTGTTAATACAAATGCTGCTTAACACAAAGAGTTAAATTAACTCTTGCCTCAATTTTAGATAATGAAAAAAAGAGCCTCTGAAGAAGAAGAAGAAGTAGAGGAGTATTCTTCTTCCTACTCCAATTCACTTACCGTCTGGAGAATAGCAGGAGCTGCCATTCCGAAAATGACCAGACGATTGGCAATACGTCTGAAATGGGGTCGTCCTTCAACAACACTCATATCCTAAGTGGTGACCTACGTTGAATTAAATAGATGAGGGAACAAAGCCCGTGTCTCTGAGCTGAAGCACGCCGTCTCCCACACTACCCAGCTTCTGCATTCCATTGCCTCAATGCACATTCCTCGTATCTCATAGCAACTCCTGTTTCCTGACTTCCTCAAGTACTTCGGACAAAGATTTCCGACATAATTCGGATAACAACAAGGAGGAAGCTCTCTCCTAAGAGTTGTCTTTTCATCCGAGCTTCCACATGTAGTGTTAGTATTGCCTCACAAAATGGACCGATTCACAATTAGACACGGGCCATGTACATGGATGTTAAGCTACTTAACATTTTATTTGCATGTACTTGACAGGACCTTCGAGCAGCAAACGAAATTTTTATCACCCTTCAGACAATAGGGGTTTAGAACAGCGATAATGCTTGATGAAGGTTATAAAGGCTTTTCAAAATCTCTTATTCCGATTGCCATTGAACCCTAGAACGCATATGTGGGGTCTCTCAGACCCCACATAGTATATTAAAGCACCTTCTGACAAAATAAATGCTCACCAGTTCTTCAGTGTTCGTGACATCTTACATCTGAATGTGTTCTTATAACGTACGAAATTATAGCTCCTTACCAATAACAATTTTTGTGAATTTTGTATCATTACCCCAAGTTTCCATACGTGAGGTCATTCAGACCCCAACAAGAAATAATACGTTTTTTGTACTGTTAGCACTAGTTCTGTCATAGCAATGCATTTTGCTCTCGTTCAACTCTATCATCGTGCTTTTACAGGTGCTTCATAGATGGCGCTAATGAATCAGCTTCACATCTAGTTCATAATATTCGTTTATAAAGCGATATACTCCTATTTGGCCGCATTACTGTAAGAAGACGAAATACATACTATTTGTCGTGTTTTTTTCCGGTAGCCCTTTTGCTGTGCATCACCAATATTATTTACAATTTGTCACCTTTCTTGCTGAAAAATAAGTTATTTTATGTAATATCAATGATGCATAGGAAACTTGAATCATGGCAGGTTAGTGTTAGTGTTGTGTGTTGCATCCTATGAGTGTGATTTGGAGATTTGGAGTTATTTTCAAGGTATTTATTTCAACCAGTGACAATGAGTTCTAGAAAAAGGAAGAATGAGCGTTCTGTGAATCCAGAAGATGGTAATTTTAGTGAATTTGTCTCCGAGTGGCTTGCTGAAGAGGGAGTTCTATCCTCTGAAGAAAGTATTCAGGACAGTGATGCAGAAGGATGCTTCGAAAACGCCCAGGACATGTGCTCCGAAACATCTAGTTCAGCTGAAAGTGAATTAGACAGTGGTGAGAATGAAACATTTTCTTCGGATTCAGAAGCTGCTGCTTCAACTATTTTGACCGGAAGAGATGGTACAATGTGGTCTTCTGTTCCTAAACCTATTGCACAAACTCATAAACACAATGTGCTTCATAATGCTCCTGGATCTGCACCAGAAACTATAACTACCTCGCAAAAGGACGCATGGGAATATTTGATTACGGAAGAAATATGTGATGAAATATTATATTGCACAAATCTTAAAGGGAGACGCATCGCTTCACAAAAAGGAAAAACCTGGCAAAATGTTACTACTACTTAACTAAATGCATTTTTCGGCATTTTATTACTAACAGGTGTTGAGAAAAACTGAGACGTGGAGACAAGGGAAAAATTCCTTGATAAACTTTCAAATCCTATGTACAAAGCCAGCATGTCTGTCAACAGATTTGAAAATATACGTCGAATGATTCGCTTTGATGATAGAAGGATAAGAGAAGCTCGCCTACAATCTGATAAATTGACTGTTTTTGGCCATGTATGGGACATGTTTATTCAGATGTGCCGAAAACGATTCATACCGAACGAGAGTGTGACTGAAGATGAACAACTTCTTCCTTTTCGTGGACGATGTTCGTTCAAACAGTATATGCCAAGTAAGCCTGCCAAGTACGACATAAAAAATTTCTGGCTTTGCGATTCATTGACGAACTATGCTGTTGATGGCAGTGCATACATAGGGCGGAAGGATGGAGAAACCTGTACAAAGAAATCTGGGACAATCTGTTGTGATGGACTTAGCGAAGTCATTGCACAACTCATCCAGAAATGTCAATTAGGATAACTTTTTAACCACCATTACTTTAGCTGAGGAACTCCTTCATGGCTAACTTCAGTTGGAACGATGCGTCTCAACAAACCTCAAATACCAACAGCAATGAAGCCCAACCGTGAACGAGAAGTTTACTCATCATCGTTTGAGTTCAAGGATGACCTCACACGAGTAAGTTATGTTCCAAAGAAGAATCTGGCTGTTATCTTATTGAGTACCATGCATCATGATGCTGCTACACAGGGAAATTCTCAGAAGAAAAAGCCTGAAATAATATACATAAATCAAAAGGCGGTGTTGATAAAATGGTTCAGATGGTTAGAAATTATTCGTGTAAGCGGCAAAGTCGTCGTTGGCCTTTTGCGCTGTGGATGAACGTAATGTATATAGCCGTACTGAATGCATTCACTCTCTTTGTAGAGCAAACTCACCATTACTGCAAAGACGTGAAGAAGAGTAGAAGAAATTTTTTGAAGGAGTTAGCAATGCAGCTGACATTACCAAACATAGGGAAACGAGCACATACCAAAGTTTCCCCTAGTCGACTGTGGAAGCTCTCTTACGTTGTGATGTGATTGCTGCTCGTTCTGACGACCCCACAGCAACAAAAGGAAAGCGAAAGAGAGGATTTATTTGTTCCCGTAATAATGACAGAAAGAGTACAATTGTTTGCGTGAAGTGTAAAAAAATATATGTGGTGAGCATTCTAATGCATTCTGCACTGAATGCAAGTAGAAACTTAAAACTTGCAGCCGTGCGCTAGAGAAAGAAGTGTAGTTTATGCTGTAACATTAGAAGAAAACTGCATTTTTTTAGACCTGTGTGTGTCGTGTTGTTGTTGCTATAATGTCCATTGTATGATTGAACATAAGCAAAATATTTTAGAGTTAATTACAAATATGTTTTGTGAATATAGATAGAAATCTAACTTCCAAATATACTAATTACGCACTAATGTTGAAAATAATAACTTTATAGTGCTACTGTAAAGAATGTTGTGAATTCTGCTGCATCTGACAATAAAAAAAGGTTATTTTTTTTTTAAAAAAAAATAATGGGAGGTAAATGTTAGAATAGATCTGTTAGAACTTGGTGTGGATAGTAATAACTGGATTGGGAGTGCGCAAGACAGAAAGAGGTGGAGGTTTTATGTTGCTTCGGGGATGAACCTTCGGGTTTTATGATGCCAGAGAGTTAGTTAATTTGTAAAAGTTGTGATAAAATACGTGTGGATATCTCAAAACGACATTAATATGTGATTTCCTTATCTTGTTTTAGACAAAATATGTATTTGTAATTACTTTTACTGATATATTTTGATGGGGTCTACCAGACCCCACCTATGTAAAGTAGTAAATATTTTTGAGAGTGGTAGTAGTATTAATGAAGGTCAAATTGTTTGTTGTTTTATTTATATGCATAATTCCAGCGAATTAATAAAATAGTTCCATATAATTTGAAAAGAACGTAAGTGAAAACGATGAATTTTTTGTTGTTCTTTTCCGTTTTCTAATAAGACAATGGAGGGTGACTGTCCGGAAAGCACTGAAATGTGATCTGCCTTTCACGAAGTATAACGTAGACTGCATTTGTGCAAGTTAATGAGGCTATGACATCTGCACATACACGCAAGATTCTCTATCAATTTGTGCTTTGTCCTGTGCTTCTCTTTCCTTTTGTAAGATGCGTTTATCTTGTTCTATCATTGGTATGGGATGGGAAATTTAGTCCTGGAATAATTTTTATTTCTTTTTCCCTTGATAACGCAAGTTGGTTTAGTAGAAACACTTTCTCTTTCTTCACTTTTTTCGGATCTTTTATAACTTTTCCTGCTTCTTGTTGTAATCGAGACGATGAGGATGAATGATCCACGCCTGGACCACGGTTCAAACCAGGCACCTCTGGCTTCGTCGCATGTTACGCCAACCACATCACTACAGAGGCCGACAAGACACTTTATTTTAATTTGTGAGCATATCATATATATCAAATATGATCTAGATAAGGGAATTATCCACTTATCCCACGACCTATGTAAACAGCCTAAATGCTAATCAATGAATCTAAAAGAAGATTTTTTTTTCTCTTCAGCAAGATAGATTGCATCTATTTCGTTAAGATTCTTGTTTCTTGCAGACCACCATTCTGGTGGAAGTTTTCCGCTTATTTCCTCAGTTATGCCAGGCAATATTTTTTGGACAAATTTCTATTACCTTGGCTTTTGCTTTCAACCATTCTCAAAACTTTTATATCGGGGATAATCTAACTATGAAAGTACCAGACATCAAATATATCAAAACAAATGATGATGATTTTTAAGAGTTTGTTGAACAAAATAACACATAATATGAAACAAAATTACAATTACAAACCATTGTAATGTAAATTATGCATTTTAAGTTTTAACAGAAAGGTGAAAGATAATATCAAATTAAATCCACGACTTGTACTAAAGGAATCATGCCGTCTTTCTTCTGTAAGGACTGACAAAAAACGCAGTCAATTCGCCAGTCATGCCTACCTATTGTGTAGATAATATTTCTGATCAAAATCTTACCTTCAGAATATAATACATTAGCATGACAAATTTCCAACAGTCAGCCTCACACTCGGTTCACTGGAGTTTACAATAGTGGCGGCAGCGAGTTCACTAACACATACCATGTTTCCCACCGTTTCTATAAAGGCAAACATTTTTGCTTCACTAATCCTCTGATCGAAAAACCTTTCTCCTTGTCAAAGGACTCGTTTTGGGAGTTTTCAACCGAGTGAACCATCACGGGTTTGATCCAATGGCAGTGATTTTTAACGATATTTTAACGATAACTGTATTCTCTTCACACGTGCTTTTTGAGGTGGAGACTAACGGTTTTATGCTTAATGAAGTAGTTATAACATTATTATTTACGTTTGTATTTTTGTTATGTTACTTCGCTTTACTGCCACTTTTCGCATATTACCACAATGAGGATGAGCGATGATTAGATGAAACTGATGAAGGGGACACCTACAAAGAACGCCCATGCAAAGGCCGGGATTCTAACCCGGAAACTTCGGTGGCGAGATTGAAATTCGACCACTTAACACACTCGGCTAACTAGCATATATGGAATTATTATAATATATGATTTGATTATATGAATGTTATCTGGTTTGTTTTGTTTCCATTAGAACGTGGTTCAATGGATATTTTTCTTATAAATAAAACTCGAATCCTACTCGTTTTGATTGCATGGAATTATAATTTAAGCTAGAGGAGTTGGAACTAACCAAACTATCCATAACACAGCGGCTTCCCAGCAGAAACCTATTCCAATTAATCGAACTAAATCAACAACCACATTCTGATATCTTACCAACAGATATTAATAATTGTAGCTTTTTTAAAAGAATATATATATATATATATATATATATATATATATATATATATATATATATATAATTAAGGGTCTTTCAGCACATTGGTATTTGCACCTATCATTACAAAAACAAATTTATGGAAAGGGCTTGTACAATAAAATAAAATATTCCCCATTAAATCCCACCCTTTCATTCACTAAAACTAACATAACTCTTTATGAAAGTCTAGTACCACTAACATGTTTCATGCACGAACTGTAAACCTATTCATTTTTTAGCGCTGAAGACAATCTATTTTTTTTTAAAAAAAAAAATTATTAAATAGTAAATAACCTCTATATTTAAATATTAAGATATCGAGATATCAACATTTCACTTCGTACGAAAACAAAGAAAAGTGACTGCAATGGAATTGTTTGTTTGGTTGCTAGTTAAATGACAAAAGTAACTGCAATCTATTGTACATGTATTTTGGTTATTTTACGTAGCTTTTCTTCCACTTTGACTAATCCCGACGATGAATATGAATGATGATTACATGCAATGGATGAAGGTATGCACAAGAAGAGCACCTAAAAAGAATCCTTGACTTGACCTTTGGTGGCGTGATCGAATATCGACGACCACTTAGGGCGCGCGCCACAGGAGAGAATATAAAGGTATCCGAGTTACATTTGAGTTACTCATTTTTAAAAAGTAACTGAGTTATTACGAAAAAGTAACTCTTACTTCCAAAGATTACTCAGTACACAGGAAATTACAAGGCCTGCAGATCAAGATACAAGATTCTCGTTAGAATGTTTCATATTGTTCTACGAGAAACTTACATGAATTGCGAAAAGGTCACCTCTAATACCTCTTTACTGGGCAAGTTTCCAAAACATATAAAAACGTATGCCCATCATACAGTGCACATGAGTGAGATACATGAGCATTATGTAACAATGTAACGTAACAAGAGATATTACAACATCCAAAAAAAGTCACCAAGATATTGTAACATCGCCGTGATGTAACCTAGATTGTAACATCTCAGAAAACTAACAGAGATAATGTACCATCCAAGAAAAGTTAATTGAGAGACTGCAACTTCCATACATGTAACGGCGGTATTGCAGCATCCCAGAAATGTAACCGAGGCACTGAGATATATAAACGAGAGCCTCTAGGAAGAAAGGGTTCCTTTATGTTCACTACGTAACAATTGGAAGATTAAAACTATGCAAAGTATCTGTGATCTCCTTTCTCTAATCTCACGATTGACTCCACCCTGAAGGACCATCGTGGATGACAGTGCTCTGTACACCAAACCATTTTCAATCGGCGTCATCAGAGACTGCGCAATTCCTTCGGCGTCCCGCTTTTTTGATGGATTGCCAATCTCCTCTGCATCCAGAAATAGAATTCTCCGAATCACAACGGCATATTCTCGTGGCTTTAAAATCATCATGACGTCGTCGTTGCAAATAAAACTAAAGTAAGGGGCCTCTTTCTGTGTCTAGAATGCAATTTCCTCTATGCTACATAGCAACCACGGTGGTTTGTAGAGTTCGTATATTTGTTCCACAAATGAACTTTGCCCACATATTCCCAAGACTTTCTGCAATTCACATTGCAATTACCAAACATACAAGCGACCAATACAACTGCCTCCGCTTCGTCTCTCAAAGACAAGGAAAAAGTATTTCCAGCTTTCAGCAGAGCAAGCAAAGTAGAATTTACAATTGTCAATGAAAGACAATAAACTCACGTTCGAATTCGCTTGCAATACTGACAATTATTTCAGTCCTGTAACTCAAAAGTCATCTATAATTTCACGGTTCCACAGTTAAGAAATGAAACTTGTTTGTCTTAGTACGGTTCTAAATGTTTGTATTTTTAATATTTTGCATTGATATATCTGTTGAGTGAATAGTGAAATGATGAAATATATTACGGAACGAATCTTATTTTAATGTAATTCTTGTTATTTAACCTCGCATTTAAATCCCCATATGTTAATCGCAAAGATGAGAAAGATTGATGAAGTGTTAAAATATATGAGATGAGACATAGTGAGATCGAACCCAAGACCTTCACAGTGAAATGTGATACCATGTATTGTTTTTGGTATTAGAGTCAAAGAGCCTATGGTTTCGCAGCACGACACGTCATTTATTACCCCAACATATACTTTAAACAGCTTTGACTTAAATAACAACCATACGGTCATTTTCCTTGTCAGAAACAACCTCAGTATTTGAATAATATGAAAATATAGCCATGGTGAAACAATGAACTTGTATTGATACGATATGCTTGTCTCGCGATTCACATTTTTTGTGTTGAAGAAGTTATTATCATGTATCCAGGTGCAATATTTTCTGATTGGCATTGTAAGTCCACAGAGACATCCGTTATCGAGATTTCTTTGAAAACTCTTATTGAATAAGCGACTGTTTTAAGTGTGCTAACAACATCTCTTCCCCTCTTTCTTTTCACCTTTCCTTTCCCTGGTTCTTGAAGTTGTCTTCTTGGTTCTTGTGCCATAGTATATAGTGTAACAGTAATTCCTGAGATCAACAATGTTCGTGTTTAAAGCTGAACTGCTCAAATACAGATAGTAATAGTTACTTTCCAAATAAATTGTATCGAGTAATGCAGGGGATAGGAGAAGATCAGCAAAGTGGTATTTTGTCAGAGGTTTGGACTTTGAAAAAGCAAGCTAAGACAATTCTACATGTTATTGAGATGTGTATACAGGATAAACAAGTTAAAATAGTTAAGAGTGCTGAATGATACAGTTGAGAGAACGAAGAGAAAGAGAATTGATTGATTGTTTTTTTTATATTATTGGAATTTCAGGACACAGGCTATTTTTGCCAATCACACAATACAAGGATATGCCCCTTAACTGAAATGAAATTGGGGATAGGCCCCTAAGGAAATAAACTAGGTTTGTTAAAAACTTCCTCACTCAATTTTTAAAACTACTTATCCATTCACTACTTAACAAGAACTAAAACTATACTGTCTCTCCAGACTAAAATATCCTTACCTATTAGGAGCTGAGGCTGTAAAGAGTCACTCGGTACACACAAGGACAAACACAGGGCAACACAACTCCTCATATGATTATCCTGACCGTGGATCCAGGCGCCAGTCTCTCGTTGATCTGGGAGAAGCAGTTACCAGGTTGTACTTTGGGGAAGTGAGATTGACTTTTTGGTGCCTTACCAGAAGGTCTCCCGAAGAGAAAGAGAAGACGAGAAATCAAAATGGAGGAGGATTATTTAAAAGTGAGCTTCAAAAATGCCTTTTGAATTAAATTAAAATGACTCTGATGATATGATAATATACTAACACGAGAAATGTAAAAGAATCAGAAGTAAAGAAAATAGGAATATTTCACTTTGTATGGCTTAAATACAAAAACAAACAGTTCTGTTCCAGCGTTGGCACGAACCACTGTGAGCGTTCACTTTCGAGCCAACCTATGAAGTTATTTCTGACAGTGCTTTCGTACTTGTTTGTGATTGTTTTGAAATGAATCTTTACATTTTACGTTACACGTTTCAATACTTTGAAAGTATTGAAATTCGTATGTATAAATCATTTGTCTAGTATTTGGTTCCCGACTAAACCCAACTAAATTTTGGTTACATTTTAATTTGACATTTTAAAAGCTATTCCACAATACCAACATTCTATGAATGTAAAAACTCTATATTCGCTTAAGATCAGCAATCTTACATTTTGAATAAGCAAGTAAGTATGAAATATAAGGAAAACCTAAAATAATATAGGAACAATATGTGATGATTTGAACAAAGTAGCAATATTGAACGGTTCTCTGAATATTCAAAATATGTTGTTTTACAATCGAAACTTCCTTCAAGCATTTCCATTGTTCTTTCATGATCAAATAAAATTAACCAGGTCTTCGTAATTTTCTAATTTAACGTGGCTTTCTGCCATTGTTTGGCCAGTCGCGACGATGAGGATGAGTGGCGATTAAAATTCATGAAGGGACATTTACAACAGCATCCATGACCAGACCGAGGCTCGATTCCGGTAAACTCGGTACAGAGTTCGAGAATCGACCATTAAACGTGCTTGGCCACCGAGACGGTCCCAAATTAAAAAGCATTTTTTAAATTATTAATACATAAATATTTGAAAAGAAATTACACATGATCCATTTCTCTTGTCTATCTTGATCTACAGCCACATAGAATTCATCTCGCCTCTTATTGTTTCTCTCTACTCTTTACGATAAAGGTTCTGTATGCAGTTCATTGGGTTTAAAGCTTCTCGTACAAGCAGAAAATCATACACAAGTTTCACACAAAGATAAATTAAAGGAAAGTGGGAAATTGTGCGTTACATTCGCGTTCTGGTCTCTATTTATGTAGCAGGTTTCTCCTGGAAAAAAATCCAGGATCCGTGATCAATAAAATCATCCATTCGAAGCTTTTATTGTATGAGCCCAATGATACTTCTTCATTCATAATTAATTTTCAATCTCTTATGCTTTTGAATTTGAGCTCTTTTACGGTCCCTGCATTGTTAGTCTCTTTTTATTTACCTTTTTTTTCATTCCACTGAACCGTGTGGTTTAAAGGATATATTGGAATGAGGCTTTCGTCAAAGAACGTTATGGAATTTCAGAACAAATCACGAAAATATACCTACTCAGAATATCAAAAGCAATGTAGAAAAATCGGATATGGAACATTCCATTGTCACGAGTGGGACACGCGGACTACATATTTAACATTAAAATAACCATTCCACTGATGCTCAAGCAACATTTTTCTCACAGTTTCTGTCCAATGAATCATGAAACTAAACACTGTTGATTAAACATAACTACCTTAAAATACTTTCAAACATATATAGCTGTATGTAAGTAAAGAATTTTGTGTCACGGGTGGGACAGATAAGACACTGCCTCTTTACTTAATAAGAAATTTATTTTAATTTCTGTGATTTTGCAAGTTATGAAAAATAAATTATTTAAGAGAGAGATAAGGCAATTGACCTTTGAATATTCTAGTGGAGTTGCAGGGGAAAAGTAGCAGTAACAGGAGAAATTAATTGTTTTTGTGTCACGGGTGGGACACCATAAAACAAAAGCAAATCAAAATGTTAAAATAAATTAACAATATGTAAAAATACCATCTCCCTTTTAACTTGATCCCGTGGACGAGACGCACGTGGGCGAAGCGCACAAGGGAAGTTCGGTGGGCGAAGCGCACAAAGGGAATTCGGTGGGTCAGGTCGTGGGTTATATTCTTCTGTACAAGCAACTTGTATATTTCTAGAATGACTAAGCCTAATCCATAAATACAGTCAGAAAATATACAAATATTTACAAACTGGCATCCCCATGTACAGAGATTGGCATGCTATAGACTTAAAATTATGGCACCATATTTAAAATGTATATACAATATGGGTACCGGGGGGAAACCCTGGGGGGTAAAGGCGGTCAAGGGCGCGGTGCTGATCACATCACCCCCACTCACGACCGGAACAAGAAAGTGTGGGGCGTTACCCCCACACCCCCTATACTCTTTCATGGCGTGGTGCTAAGCACAGGGGAACACTTTACCTTTTTCTATTACAATATGGCGTTTTTCGTGTCGTGTCGCACAATGTGTCATAAGTAATTACAAAATGACATCATTTACAGAGATAACCCATATTCTAGCTTCGTAATATACGCCAGTGTACGTAAGCATTTCAGCAAATCTCCTTCCAAGTACATATTCAGAACCCTCCGTATTCGTTGCTAAACCTAACATAACCTAACCTAAAAATAATATTCACGGGATCAGGTTCTGTCCGGGTTAGCCTCACTGTGCATGAAGTGAACTTAAGTCACCAAATCCATTAATCAGTCATTAACAATATTGTTTCTATACTATAATTACAATAACAATACTAATAGCACTCCTACGACTGACAACTCCTACAACCCTCCACTCTACTATCTTAGTCATATGACCGGTTCCGCGAACCGCAAGTTAGGTGCAGTCAAGGTCACGAAGTCAGGTGCGCTTCAACCACTGTGCGCCTCGCGCACGGGCGCTTAGACCACGGCACCTCTAACTTACTTATGTATAATACTTAAATTTTTTATCCAAACTACAATTTTAGATTGTTGACTCATAAGATAGAATAAAGTTGCAGCATTTCATTTAATTTTAAAAATTGCGATTCAGGTGAACTTTGACATGGAATGCCACATATCATTTTTAAAAATAGCTAAACTGGAAGTATTAGTAGTAACATATTTTCCATTTTTTTCCTTTTTTAACTTTACAGGCAACCTCGAAGACGACAATCTACAAGTATGTCAAAAAAATACTACGAAGAGACAAAGATAATTCATGAGATTTCAATCAAATAAGCTGGCTCCACATCTTTCAGAATGTGAGCGATATACATTACAGTCACGTAACAAAACAAATTATATTCGGTACAGCAGAGATCCTAGAGTCAATTCCTGGCCACGCATGAGCATTTTATTGTGATTGGTCTCTCACTTATTTCAATTTCAACACAATTCGTAATCATGTTTATGATTAAACTGTGGCCACAGGAAAACGACATAAAATGAACAAAATAAAATACAAACAAAAAAAAAATATTATATGGATTGATTCAAACTTGTGACAAATTGATGTGCAGAGCGTATATTACAAAATTTCAAGCAATAATTGAAATAATGGATAATATGTTGGGTTGTAAAATATAATTAGAAAAATATAAATAACACTGTTGGTACAATACATGGTTGGTATAAAGTGAAGCTAGAATAATTATGAATATTTATCCTTCCTCCCCCTCTTTCGCCACTTTTTCCTCTCTCGCTGTGTGTGTATGTGTTAGCATGTCTGCGTGTCCAGTGGGATTTCAGTACATAAAAGTGATGATATCGAGAGATTCATTTGCATTGCAGTCACATAAACTCATCGGGCTCTCACGGGATTTTTCGACTGCCAAACTAATTCTAGAATTTTAATTGGTCCTTCAATCAAGACAAGTACAATTTTCGAGTCACTTCATGCAAAACGTGTGTGAGTGCGTGCGCAAGCGCGTATGTGTGTGTCAGGTATCGGGTTTGATATCCTGTGGTTTTACATTTTGCAGTGGTTCGGATCCCACATTAAAGTGTGCTCTAGTCACGATTAATCTATCTGAGCACATAGTAGACTTAAAACAAAGTTCGACGCTTTTGTTGAGTCTAATACATTGTTTTTTTAATTTGCTTATTTGGTGTCATTTTTACAGTCTGCCCCAAAAGTCTGTGTAGCAACGCCTCGCATAATGGTACGGAAGGGGAAAGCGAGTAGACGGAACAAACCAGTGTGTGCTGCTGCAAACGGCTGGTTGCAGTCGCGTCCCCCCAATACAATCTACTCACATGTGTTCATTGATCGAGAGCCCCTTTCGGTCTCTACCAGCGCAGAGGACTTGTTTTCGTTTGCTAACTCCACAAACTCCTGAAACAGAGTATAGATTGTTACCAAAGATTTGTGCTGTCCATATCTACAAATAGAAATATATTTTGATATTCACATAGTTATTACGTAATTATCAGCAATATGAAGTTTAATTATTATAAACAAAATTAGGCAAATTCAATTGCATTAAAAATGAGCTAAATTTTAGGTTGAGATCTCCATGGAGTAGGGGTTAGTAGAGTTTTCACCGAAACCAGAGCATCTGGATTTGAATTACGAAAGGTTTCCCATCCTATTTTTATCACGAAATTTGCTATTTATATAAAAACGGAGCACTCGGGAACACACTTGGCGCTGCCCATGCTTTTTGGTCAATTTTGCTAATCACAGCGATTAGGATGATGTGTGATTAGATGGAACTGACATAAAATGCAAAACCACACCCTTAAACACACCTCTGGATTCCAACCTGGGACTGCCCGACCCTGTGGCCGAGTGGTTAGCACATCGCGCTGCGACGCCAAGGGTCCCGGGTTCGAATCCCGGTCGGGCTTGGTTGTTTGTGAATGTCCATTCATCAATTTCATCATTTCATCACTCATCCCCATCTTCGCAAATTAGCCAAGAGGCACAAAACGCGAAGTAAAATAAACTAAACCAATCAATCAATCAATCCAACCTGGGACCATCGGGGACGAATCGGGAATCTCTGGGGAAAAATAGCGAAAGCAAGTCTCTGCGCAAGTAGTAACTCGAGGGTAAGTGATTCAGTGGAGAGGAAAAACGCGACTGCAGCCACAAACAGTTTGCAGCATTGCGCACTGCTTTGCTCCACCCACTCGCTTTTCCCCTTCTCTGTTGTTATGTGCGGCCTTGGTACACATATTCCAAAGACAGAGTGTAAACACGCTTGCTTGCTTACTGATGTGACTGATCTGCTACAAGAACATTTTCTACTAATGAGAAGAAATTGAAAGAAAATTTTAACAAATCTTGAAAACTCGACTGTTATTTCCTTCTGTACATGTAGTTAAATTGCAAAGTAAATAAATAATGTCAATCCATGGAGACTATCTTGGACATCCTATGATGATGTTAGACGAAGAGATATTTCTTCACCATCATAATCATTCTTTTAAAAGTTCGTTGTAGTAATACACACAACCACCCACACACACAAACAAACAAACAAACACACACACACACAGTGCCCCTTCATTGTGCCATTGTGTCGCTCGAAAGCGGTCGGTGTAGAGGTTTGAAGCACGCCGCTTGCCGACGAAATTAGATTTATTTCACAATTACAAGTTAAATAATAACATACTTTTGTTACAGATGCCACATATTTTTAACATCTTTTGAAAGTTTCATTCGTACGCATGGTTCTTTGGCACGTGTTTGTTTCTTAATGTGAATCGCACATAAACATCCTTGGTTCTAAAGTACTTTAACCATACTTATCAATATTTAACACTTATAGGTTTACCATTTATCACCTCGGTAAACTATACAGAAGCGAATATAAATCCTTCAACACTACATATTCGCCAGTGAATTCGTGTCATCTCGCACGGCACGATGTACGCACAGCAGATGCCTTTATATTTTTACATTTTTTTCTCTCCTCAATGTGGATTTACATTAAAGATTTCATTCATTTTTTTAAAAAAAGATATAAAATTATCAATCATTTCTTAACTACGGCTGAGATTTTCTTATTCAATTAATATTACTGTCACTCCCTAAAACTTATGAAGAACGATTTGAAACGAAGGAAGAAATTCCAGTCATGATTCATATCTAGACCAACTAGACTCCGAGATATCGAAAAACGACTACTCACCTGCCGTCAGTGGAGAAAGCTTGCGTGGATTACACTAAATTTTCAAATCGCGAAATTTTAAGCAAAATGCATTATATGTTTTACAAGTAGCCCTAACACACCTTTTTACACACATTCTCATAATACCTCTTTAAAATTCCATTGTCGAGTTAATTCTAAGTATACATCAAAAGGCTCGCACATGTACGTGTGCGTGCGTATAACTGCAATTAGTCAAAAGTGGCAGAAAAGCCAAATTTAATAAATCGAATCAATCAGTCAATATGTGTGTGTGTTGGCTCGCTCACGCTCGCATATAATTCAATAGTTAACACATTCACAATTCACAATGTTGACTTTGACCACTTGACTACTCAAATGCATAGATAGATATTGCTTGCATGCTTAGGGGAGAGTGTTGTACCTCGGGCCACTTCTTAAAGTAATCAAGATAAATCCAATAGTAAAAACAATTGTTTTTTTTTCGGATTTGTCACAACATTTAATACTTTATTAACACATGTACAAACGAAACAAGAAGTAACTCGGATAAGAAATTCCTCAAAAATGAAAATTAGATCATGTTGCATCGTGTACCTCGGGCCTGGCATCATGTACCTTGGACATATGTTTAAAACGGAAAGTTGCACGCAATAATACAAAATGTTTCTTTAATACATGCTTGGGAAACACGTTATTTATTGATTATGAAAGGTATACACTTAGTACCTAGTAGCAGGCCAAACTGGTCCTAGTGATATTCACAGAAGTCACAAAGATACGTTTTTCATTCTTCACCTTCTACCCCAGCACACAGATAATGTGTCCAGCGTCCACATGTGATGCATTTACACCTTGTTTTCTGCTACACAAAACCTGAAACAGATACAAAAAATTCCTATAGTACCCTCTTGTATTGGGATTCGCCGGCTCAAGGTACAAGACACACTGGTGGTCCAAGGTACACGAGCATGTGTTGCTATCCAAATATGGCTGCCTACAAGCTGCGATATAACCTACTTGACAAGTTGTATGCTCGTTTTACTCACCAAATACTGAGGAATCCAATGTGTCTTCATATACCAGTTTCTCTTCAGTCGTTGAAATGTTATTCACAAGCAACTGGGAGGGAAAATATTTAGTTTATACCACACAAAACAATCGTTTTACTCTTGTGCACTCACATCACAAGTAAACAACTTCAAGGTTACGGGGACACTGCACTACGCCAGAAGGCAAAACATACTTAAGTAGGAACTAACTAAGTGGCAGCAGTTCTCAGATACTGACATCGGTCCAAGGTACACTATGTTCTAGGTACAACACTCTCCCTTATATTGCGTAATTCTGTTCCGAATAATATTATTATTATTATCATTATTATTATTATTGCAATATCGGATGACTTGGCATTTGTAGAAAACGTTAAGAAAACCTTGCTGGTGTTTGTCTTTCTAAAACTATTTGACACTGCACATAATAGGCATATAATTGATATGTTGATTTACGTTTCTATCATCTATGCATAACGAAGGTCAGAATGTAAATTTCTACCAAATTAAAAAAATCCACGAATGTTTGCACTGTGCATAGCTGTGTGCTTGTTTGTGAATCTTGCAGGTTTTCAAGCTTAAATTACATTAACACACAGAGGGGGAGGAAGGGAGACAAAAACTATCCAATTAACCTCACTGATAGTTTATAACTGGTGTCACGTGACATTGCAGTATGCAGTGGCGGCTGGTGGTCTGTCTCTATGGGTGTGCACTTCAATCACGGGTCCAGAAGAAGTGTTATACCACCCCTGTCAAATACTCGCACCCGTTTTTGCGTACATAATGATGCTTAATGTATTGGCAACCCAAGTTTTGATCACCTTTCACTGAAAATGAGGCTATGACAGAATTATATTTCATTTTTTTTAACACGGATTTTTTACAAATTTCAAATATTTCGGACATTTTCCAGCCAATCACGAGAAGAGCGATGTTATTGTGCAATATGTAATTCGTCATTCGATAACCTGACAAAATCACTCAAAACATAAAAATACTGATCTACAATATCAATACTATTGTCTATTTGCAAAATATTTCGTAGAAACTTCCTCCACCGCTCTGCTGATATTAATTAACAAGGAGAATCAAACCATTGGCGTACACCAAAGAAGCCGATCCAACTACCACATGGAGGAAATCAGTTGTAATCTACCTATCTGTTGTTTACTTCTAATGACAGGCTGATCGAACCAAGCAAATCAAGCGAACTCAAGAGGAATAATAAGTCTTAAAGAAAATTACAGTACTCACTCAGTCCACACTGTCCTGCTTCGTACTTCAGAATTTTTCCTTCCCTTCCGCCGTATCCATGCTATTACTTCAGTTCCTACAGGATTTGTAGCTAACTTCCCTCCAAAAATTCAACAACGTTAAATATTAAGTTCCCTGCTTTCGCTATGTACAGTTTCCCTATTCATCATGAAATCAAATCCTTTGCACTGAAACAGGATCTAACTTTTAACAGCGTTAAACAATTTTGCAACGCAGTAACAGCCACACAATGCAAGACAGCTGATTGATAATTCGGCTACTGTGCCACAGCGACCGTTTATTTTGGCCAAGATGCTCTAAGCAAAGGCAATACCAGACATCTTTTAACACACCAATTTTGCTTTCAGTCGCCCACCTCCCCTTCCCCTTCTTTCTTGCTCGGAACAGGATGATAGGGACAATTTACAATCAAAACTTCCCTTTTCTAAAAAAAAAATCCCTCAATTTGCAATGATGCATGGGTTTCTTCGGCTCTGGAATGGGTTTGCAGCACTGCATTTGCTAACACAGCAAGTGTTGTGTTCATGGGATTTCCTTATGATGGAAAATCCCCATGCACGGGCCCCAAGTCAGAAGACACAATCAGCGTTCTCTATGCGACTGCTGCAACAGCTTCATAGTGAACGAAACTCGCATAGTGCGAGTTGAAATCACTGATCGCTTGCTTCTCCACCACCTCTCTCGGTGAAGCGGCGTGAAAACACTTGATGTATCGAAGGAGACAGAGTTCAATGAATAAGTATAATAATAATGATGATTTGCATTACACATTTATTACACCCTTCGATATCTACCCTTCTAGCTAATCATGATGAGGATAAAAAGTTATTAGATGGAATAGATTAAATAAGATAAATAATGAAACGTCCATGTAACCTCTGGCTTAGACTCATACCTAAAACTTTGGACGACGTGATCGTGTGTCAACCCTCAAGACCTGAGACCACCAAGGCGGCACACAGCTCACGATATGGTGAAAAGTGGCTACGTATGCAACATGAAAAAGTAACACTTTACCACAAACAAAATCTAGGCTGAAAACACTAGAAATGTAAAGATTTGTCGTAGGCTAAAGCATAAGCATGATGAAGCCCCTTGATGCATGCAAGTTCCGTGTGTATGTAATGCATGGGAGAGAGAAAGATCAAGGGAAATCTCACAGCTCATATTATATCAACTAATGCATGAACAACATACTAGTAGGGTATTTCTGAATGATCCTTCCTTGTATAGAAACGGGCCGAGATCCGCATTGAATCCAGTCTCTCTCTGTTTGCAAGGTTTCCCTAATAATCACGCTGTTGACCCGGCAGAATGCGAGCCATATTGTGCACGTGTACAATGTTGGCATGTGAAATTACTCGACTAAGCCGTTAAGCATCTACCTTTGTTCATAGTTGCCTGTATAAACGCAATGGCTACTGGCACTTGTAATGTTGCTTGGCATTAATCTCACCAAAGAAACACACACACACACACACACACACACACACACACACACATACACACTATATATATATATATATATATATATATATATATATATATATATATATATATATATATATTGATGCGTTCACTCTTTCATTCCACAATATATATAATATACTATGTGTGTGTGTGTGTGTGTGATTTTAAGAACGTAAATATTCTATTGCTTAGTAACACAATATAGGTATTAATAATTTATACAGATAATTTAATAATAATAATAATAATAATAATAATAATAAAAACGCCCATGAGAAAAATTAAACAATATAAAATCAAAAACTGAAATACTATATTTTTAAAAACAATTTAAATTAATAGTGTCTCATTTAATAAAAGGTTTATTTTCCAAATGAAAAAAAATTATATAGTTCGTAATTTCATTATTGCGATCTATAAAATTAACTATTAAGAATCCACTGTTCATTCAAGTTCACCTTTTCTTGGGTTTCCTACAAGTCTCCTAACATCTTTTCCTCAACAAGGACTTTTCTATCCTCTACCACGTGTGCTGTATGACCTAACCACCGATATCTTCTTGAATATAATAATTCTATTAATGTTCATTAATATGTCGTTCCGTGTTATGTAACCTCCACTCACTTGTTGTTTCATCAATCTAGGCTCAAATATTCTTATTAGGATATTTTTTGTAAAATTCTTAAATTATATTTAGGTTACAAAATATTCTCCAAAATACCTTCTAATGTTTCAAAGATAATATATTTTATAATATATTCTATGAATATTATATATGGTCACTGAAATTCATGGTGTTATACAAGGATATCTCTGTTTGGTATCCGAAACATATGCCCCACTGTTTGAAGGCGTTATTCTGTTACGGTGAGCACAAATGCCATTGAAAATTGACGCACAGCCATCACGGGTGATGTGATCTACTATTGATCCTGTCGTTGATGACACAATCCAAGCATATTCATAACAAGGGATTGTGGACCCTGCGATCGTATACCTTCAAAGCTCTCATGGTCTCGAAAACAGACCGTACTGCAAATCGGATTTCAATAACAGTTCCACATCAACCAGTTTTACACATTATTTTCCCAGTGATTGCATTTTCCTTTTTTTTCACTGTCTCGTTGAGCGGTGCATTGAGTTGTCGAATTTCGATCAAGCTGCCGAAATATCCCGGTTCGTTCCAGGCGTGGGCTGGGTTGTTAGTTTTTGTGTTGCCATTTACCGATATCTCCAATCGTCATCAATCCACATCGTCGCGATTTGTCAAAAGTGACAGTAAAACAACGAACACGTCAAATAAGAAAAATGCAAGTTCATCATCCTATTATTGTGTGAAGAGTTTGCGTTTAATTGTTGCGCTCAGCGAAAACAATTTTCAGCTCAAAAGCTGTGTTTTATTCATCTTTAGGAATAATCAAACTGAACTGATAATTAATTACTTAACTATTGTGTATCAATTTCGCAAAAATCTCGACATGAAGCAAAACTATGACATTAATTACAATATGATTAAATCCAAATTTTAAATTTACGTCTAAAATTTATACTGTACTTCCAAAAACATTTTTGCAGCCAATCATTACTTACTTAACTTGCTTAATATAAAATCAATATCTATTCTAATTTTTATTCTTTCTAAAGACCTTAAAATATTGAAAAAACTAACTATACTCTGTCTCTGGAGCAAGCGAACGAAAACAAGTCTCTGCGCAAGTAGTGACGCGAGACGGCTCCACAAAAAGAACATAAGAGAGAGAATGGGATTGCGTAGAGGGGGAAAGAGACTACTGTTACCAGCCTTCGCAACAGCGCGTACTGCTTCGCTCTGCCCATTCGATTTTCTCCCTTGTCTGCCGCTATGCGCGGCCTTGCTCCAGATATAGTCGGGACAGAGCATAAACCTTTGGAATACGAGCTAAATAGAAGGCTTGAATATCTGTTTATATTACGGGCATGATCGATACCATCTTGCCCATGTTGAGCAGTTTCCTTCAGGTATATTTGAACATTATCATCAAACAATGGCACGGTATGCCAGAGACCCGTGTTCGAGTCCTGGACGAGCCTGCATGTCTCGTTAAAATTTCCAAATAGTATATTGTAGAAATGTGTCAAATCGTAAAGTAATTGCATTTTGGAGTTGGGAGAATTTCAGCTGCAGACACAAGCCTTAGCTGGAGAAAAGTTTTATCAAGATGCAAACGTTCTTCCCATTCGAGCTGATCTACGGCTGGCGCGAAACACATTCCAGATACCCCATGTGCAGCAGAGACAGGAAATTTTGTGGCAAAGCAGTTCCAATTAGCAACGTTTTGTTTCTTGTCACGGAGAGTTATTCTGGCCGGGGTCCTGCGAGCGCAATTTGTGTCGTTGCTGGCTGTTTAGCTGTGAATTGGGGTGATAGATTGACCGCGTCTAGACGGGATTCTCATGAATATTTGTCCCGCCGAGTGTTAGGAAGGGATTTGGAACACAGAGCTCAATTACCACCCCTGCGCCAAGTGTACCCAAAGTACGTGTCGACGCGGGAGAATTTCAGCAAATGCTGAAACGATGCCATATATAATATTAACACTATTAAGAAAGTAGGGGGTTGAATCGCCGCAACCGAATTGCGCACACTTTAGATTCAGGATTGCGCACAAATCTTACTGACAGATTTTGGTCGAACGTTGCCACTTTGATAGCTTTAAAGTCTGTGCGCAAAACTGTTTTTCACTTTAGACAAGAAGAGAGAGAGAAATTAGAAATAAAATAGTAAATCTCTTAAGGATTAAATAAAAAATATAATTTGACCAGTAAATGTAGCAAGTCAAGATACAATTTTCATTCCAATTTACATAATACAGTAAGTCACTATTGATGTTTTCAAGATACAATTTTCATACCAATTTACTAGAACTCAAAAGTTAGGTTAGGTTAGGTTAAACTAATGAGTGCACAACAAACACTTCTGTCAATCGAAGCTCGTGACCTTCGGTATAAATAAGGAGATACACCTACCATTACATTCTAGTCCACCAATCAGGTTCATTCTCTATGCCTATCTAATGCTACCCTTCCAGCAAAAACACGTGTACGTCCACACACACACACAAACAAACACAACAGAAGTGAGAACGGCTTGAGAACATTTTACATCTGACAACATCGCCTCATTTTTTGTGCACAATCCTGTACATTGTGACAGCTTGTCAACGGCTTATCAGATACCACTGATAAAACCGAGAAAGTGTGTGCAATCCGGCTGTAGCCGGTTGAATATTAGTGTAACTAGTTATTGTTTGTAATTTTGAGACCTTCTTTTAAGTTTACATTACGCACAGATAGGCTAATCGGGTTTGGACATACATTGTGATCCGAACCACTGTATGTGCCTCCACCGGGTATCAAACCGAGGATCCCTTTATTCCAAGGCGACGACGTTACCAATACGCCATCGGGGAGGCTATACTTACTTCTTGAAACGAATACTATAACATAGCTCGTTTTCTTAGGTAAGATGTAATGAAGTCAGTTGCTTTCCTCTACGCTTCAGCAGTGATGGTTCCATAATAAATAGAAATAAAATGTTAATCTTCAAGCAAATAAATTGTGTGACATAATTTTTCCAGTATAAGTAATTCTATACGAAAGGTGGTTAATATTATACTTGATTGATTAATGTAGTTTATTTTACTTTGTTTTTGGCTAATCGCAAAGATGAGGACGAGTGATGATAAGTATGATGAAATTAATGAAGGGACAGTCCCAAAGAACACACATGGCCAGGCCGGAATTCGAACCCGCAACCAGGGCGTCGTAGCACGTTGCGCTAACAACTCCGCCAAGGGGATTGGCTTTATAAAATTATACACAGATGTAATAGTTGACTAGATTTGCACAACAATATTGCTAAACAAAGTATAGCAATGAAACAATGAAATACGGATAATTAAATTAAAATGCTTTGCAATTTTGATAACATCGAATGTATCATCAGAGCTGTTTGCATCTGTTGTCCTTATATTTCAACATACTACATTCTTTTTACAATTTCATGAAAGTTGCCGTAAAGTTTTAGATGGTTAGCACTAAAAGCTAAAGAACAATCCGCTTGCAATTCATACATGCAACATGTTTCAGGACTCATTGCTTATCGATATTACAGTAACTAAAAGTAAGTTAGATTTAATCTCTAAAGCTGTTACCGTTAGCCACGCCCACAGTTGCGATTTCCATGCATGTAAATATGCGTCCCGGCCTGGACACTGGCGTATATTGGTGAGGGTTCTTCTATTCTTCCATTGTCGCTTTCCTTGCAAAGTTGAGGTAAACAGACTATCGAAATGCCTGAAAGCCAATAAAACGTTTGTAATGTTACGATGGGAATATTCAATATAAAAAAATGACAAGGAAACGTCTGTTATTGGTTGATTGAATTGTTAAATCCACTTTATGCAATATAGGATAATCGGGACTAGACTTACAGTTTAAAGTGGGATCCGAACCACTGAGCTTCCACTGGGTATCGAACCCGAGACCCTTTCATTACAAGGGGACCACTACGCCATCAGGGAGGCCCAGGAGGAACTGCCTGTGGTCATTGTTAAATATACCATCTCAGCATTCATCTAGAGTTACTAGGGCTTCCTCATGTGACCTACCAAATTGAAGTTCATCCCAGTAGCCACTCATATAACTCGTTCGGTGCTGCCTCGCTCCAGAGATTTCCGAGACCGAGTGTAGCCTAGTGTTTTCTTGACACTACAAATACGAGGCTAAGATTTTACTTTAACCTTTTTTGGCGCAGAAAGTAACAATTCTTTTCTAACAATTAATGCATGCGAAACATGCATCGCATGTGCCAACATAACGTCCCTCCAATGCAAGGATATGCACTTTTCTATAGCAGACAAACAATAAAAAGATACTCTATCCCAGGAATCTCTGAAGCAAGGCCGCACATAGCGGCAGAGAAGGTGGGAAATCAAGTGGGTTGAGCGAAGCATTACACGCTGCTGCAAAGGCCGGTAACTGCAGTCGCTTTTCCCCTTCCACGCAATCCTGTTCCCTCTAAGGTGTTCATTGGTCAAGGCGCCTCGAGTCACTACTTAAACACAGATTGTTTTCGTTCGCTCACTCCAGAGATTACAGGGACAGAATATATGTGTACTCCGAAAATCGAAGCAATGGGAGCCTTTGACCTTTCGTTCAACCCTCATTTCCCATTCACTCGTCTCAGTGAAGAACTGATTGGGGAGTCGTGTAATTGTGAGACATTGAAGTAAAATTAAAGACGTTTTGCCTGGAATATTTCGATGCGGTTTCCCTTTTTCCTTGTCCCCACCCAACGAGTTAATGTAGTTTCAAAAAACAGCAAAGGAACTGCTCAGTGGTAAAGATCATTTTTGCGGAGCTGTTTTTAATAGTAGTCTTTCCTAGCGGGGCACAAAATTCTCCTCAGAAATATTTTTGTCCCATTGTGAAGCCACTCAGACTTCAGAGTGGATCAAAAGCTTATCAGAAGTTACCAGAATCGGAATTGCCTTAAAACACGCGCCACAAGAAAAAAATACAAATTTTACAAATAATACACATGTGATCTTTTAAGAACTGAATGTTGGAAAACGAAGGATCATTCCAGAATTAGATAACCTAAAAAATAGATTGATTCACTGATTGACTTCAAATTAATTCACGCTTCGGTCTTTCCCTACTTGATCCCATCACACATGTATCGTCCTAATCGTTTCAACTATTACGCACTTTCTAACTCAAACTAATTCATATGTACGTACGTACGTATATATCGTAACGTAGCCCTCAGGTACGCAACTCGCATGTCCCCAAAAGGACTGCGTAGAGGTACACACTTGACCAGATTAAATAAACTAAATGAACTATGTTTATGAACCCATATACGTCGTGATTGAGAATGGCAGACACACAAGGGAAGATGGAACTTACCCTGTTCGGGCACGCAGTCTCGAAACCCTCTCTCTCCAAACCTCCAGCTCTACTCTCTCTCCAAACTTCCAGCTCTACTCTCTCTCCAAACCTCCAGCTCTACTCTCTCTCCAAACCTCCAGCTCTACTCTCTCTCCAAACTTCCAGCTCTACTCTCTCTCCAAACCTCCAGCTCTACTCTCTCTCCAACCCTCAAGCTCTACTCTCTCTCCAAACTTCCAGCTCTACTCTCTCTCCAAATCTCCAGCTCTACTCTCTCTCCAAACCTCCAGCTCTACTCTCTCTCCAAAGTGATCTGATCCCTATTCCGATCACTGCCGGCCCATTTTGTCCTCGTATTTCGCAATTGCATTCCGTTCACCCCGGCAGTGACCGAACATTTACCTGAGAAACTCCTGTCTCATCATCTCTTAGTTGTGAGACTCATACCTGAACCGATAGACATTCCACGATATATATGACCACTTTCGTTGTTTAGGTAAAGTTCCTATTGCATTTAGCACCGTGCCATGAAGGCACATTTAAGGGATGTGAAGGTAGAGCGTCACACATTCTTGATCTCGGCCATTTTGGAGGTGATATGATCAGCATCAGGCTCCTTCCGCCTTTACCCCCATCCAAGTTGCCCATTGATTTGAGTCTGAGTGAGCCCCGGAGCCGATTTATGTAGGGAAAAATTCCGAGCTTAGATCACCCAGAAATATTTAATTACTTCTTCGCGATTTGCCAAAAGTGGCATAAAAGAGAAGTATAATAAAACAAATCAATATTAATTACTTCCTGTTTTCCTGCAAAATGAAAGCTTTTTGTTGAGGATGAACAGTAAATATATTGACTTTTTAAAGACTATAAAGACTGCCAATTATTGTAAAAAAGATGTAACTATGTAGCATATCCTACAATCCAGAGAGATATATAAACAACCTTAACGTCGTCTAGGATACGTATTTTAGGTACACGTAGAAAACTAAATACATGCCCCAGAAACTCGTCGATTGATGCACTAAAGTGTGTGTTTTGGCCTTTGTCAAGAATCAGGTCTACACTAATTCATTTTTGTATATCATTTGTAGAAGTATAACTCTAAAGTTCATCATAAGATGCAAGTGAGATTAGATTACCTTTCTATGTCGAGCTGTACATTTAATGTGTCGATTGATTCGTTTTTTGCTGCACATTCTTACATCTCTCTCGATGATGCTATTAGACGTTTGGTGTGAACTACATAATTTATGAATTTTTTGTTTCAACTGATGATTTACTTTTCTGTGTGTGTAAATAGAGCAATTTCTGTAATCTAAAGGGGACGCTTTTCTCGTTATCCTGGTGATTCAGAGGTTCATCTGGCAAGTGCTTTAGCCGTACCTTTCTGGGAATGGGTGTCTAATGAGGATTGATTAGGTAATGAAACATCATCGTCACTAATATTCAATCAAGCAATAAAAGTAATGATGTTAAAGAACTATTTTTAAAGAAATACGAAACCGTTTTTGCTCGAACAACGGGTTCATTAGTTGAAATTATTTTTAAAAATTCCAAATATTGAACTTGCACCGTTCACCAAAATAATATAACGTTTAGTTCAATGGAAGAAGGTTGATGTCATCTGCTGACGTCATTAGGAATTCAATGTTAACCAAGTCTGATGCTGATAGTACATTTATCACGAGTAATGCAGCGAAAGTGGAAAAAATTAGATGAAGCCAGGACTGACTAAAGAGCTGAATGAGAGTGATGGCCAGGCCCGTAGCCAAAATTTTAATTGGGGGGGGGTAGTCTTATCAGTAGCCGACATCTAATGGCAATAAAGTGAGGGGTAGAAGCCCTGACGATGAATTTCTCAGTATATTACAACTTATTATACAAGATATTTAATCCTGTTGCTACGGAAGTAAAATCATTACCCCAATACACTATTTAAATTAGATATTTGTAGGATTTCGAAGGGGTGGGGTTGACCCCCTTAGCTTTCACCCTGGCTACGAGCCTGGTGATGGCACTGTATACCAGAGATCCGGATTCGTAATGATGAAGTACATGCACAATGGAAATTAAGGAGTATCAATTAGTTGGAGTATAGGTGTCATACGCATTACTACGGAACGTCATACAAAAAGGCTGATTTAAGGAGTTTTCAGAACAAAGCGACAAGCTGCACATGATAGGCGACATGTAGATTTCATATGGAAGTGGCAACCGAAAAGCGGCACGGGCTCCTTCAGTCTAAAGCAAAACATTCAAGGCTGGGACTCCAACATAGAACCTTCAATGACGAAATTGACAGTCGATCTTGATGCAAATTCTCTTCTGATGAAGTAGTTTCTCCTGGCTTTTAAATTCGCTTAAGAAAGTGGGAAAAAAACAAATATTCCCACGATATCTTTGAAAATCTTATTCTGGTAGAAAAATGAAATCTGATTTAATTGCATTTTTCCCCACTCTGCTCGTAGATTGCTTTGAAAGTCGTATCTTTTAACTCGTCAATAATTAGCCGATCTACAAGCTGCTGACAAGGAAAATCTATACAAAACGAAATTCCATTTTTTTGGAAAAAGTCTTCATTGCCTGTGGTACTAATTACAAATCACTTTATGGAGTAACGAAAAACAAGAACTCATTATGCGTTGTTAGGGAACTATTGACTTTTCCCAAAGTTTTAATGAACATTCTTCTGTTTCGTCCTTGCTACTGCATTCGCGATATCCGAAAATTCTTCTCCAATTTCTGCTACGGAATATAATTGGACAATTTTGGATGGATAGGTTGTTTTACATTCACTTAGAAATCTCCGATTGCAGTTGTTTAACAAATAATTGGCAACGGATTTAGTGCAATGTTGGGTTATACGGATAGTCGATAGTGTTTTGTTTCGAATTATCGATTCTACCGTGGTTGTTTCTTCACAAATAGCGTAGGATTGGTTTCGGTTTTCTACGCGTATTGTTGGGTAGAATTGATTCCACGCAATATAATTATATAAAGTTTAACTTCAGGTTGATTGTTACACTGATAATTGCGATACGAAAATAAACTTTCCCATAGATTTAGTTCGTATTTGGATTTTTTTTTTAACAAGTTAGAAAATTTATTCAGAAAACTTATGTATTATAAAGTAAGGTTTATAAAGTTTATAAGTGTTTATAAGTTTATAAGTGTCTCTTAATTGTCATAACAAGCTCGGCGCAAGTATTTTTTGCAAAGTTTCCGAAAGTTTGTTTTAAATTCAGAAGGATACATAAAATGTTACACACCTTAACCTAACCGGAATTGAATGTGTCATTCTGACGTTTGTATTTATTTACATATCTTGTACTGACCAAAGCTATTAACCAAATGCAATACACTGGCATACAATAGAGATAACATAGGAGTATACAGCATTTCATAATATACAATACTTGTGTTGCACATCATTCTCATAACAACAATATGACTCATGTTAACATTTGACTCTCAACGAAGACTTGTTTATTTTAGGGGTAACTAACTAACTGCCTTATGTCGGTATTAATTGCATTTACTGTAATTCGATTCCTCAAATGTAATCTGGAAACCCTTGAAGAAAAAATTACATGGTCATCCTCTAGAAGCTTTCATATGGATGCCTCCGTGGTGGAGTGGTTAGCACAATGCGCTACGACGCCAGGGGTCATCACTCATACCAAGTGGAGGTACATAGTGGTTTGGATCCCACTTTAAACTGAAGGCTGAAGGTCCAGTCCCGGATAACTTTTCTGTGCATAAAGTGGACTTAAAAACAAACTCAATCACTCATCCCCATCTTCGCGATCAGAAAAAGTGGCAGAAAGGCAAAATAAAATAAACCAAATCAATCAAAGGATCACATACCTTAGCTTTTAGTTTTGACATATAGGATTACAGAAACTATACTTGCCGACCCCCTTGGTGGAGTGGTTATCGCGGCGCGCTGCGATTCCTGGGGTCCGAATTCGAATCCCGGCCTGGGCATGGGTGTTTTTGTGGGTGTCACTTCATCAATTTCAACACTCATCGTAGTCGTGAAAAGTGGTAGAAAAGCTACGCTAAATAACAAAAGTCAAATAATATCAAAAGTTCAAATTAATTATGGTTCTGTTGTGAAATACCAACATGAATAGAAAGAGTCATATTCCCCGCAACCAAATATTTACGGTAAACCTAGAACATGGTGAAGATTGAGTACATGTAGCCATTTTAAATGTGTGTTTTTCTGTTCACATCAACGGATCCAATCGACAGCTTTCCTTTTGTTTCGAAATTATTCATACATAACTCTGGTTCTCACATTTAGAAGCGACGAGAAAGCGGAGTGTAACATGAATCTTTAATTCGGAAATGAACAAGCCTTTACAGAACAGGCTGAACAGGGAATATGGCCGTACGTTAAGCAACGTACAGCCCTTACTGAAAATTTCAATCCGTTTGGTGTTCCGAGTGCTGTACTCCCTACTCATTTTGAATAATAAATCTGAATAAATAGAAAGTCAGCGTTAAATTAATCATTTACAAGTTAAAGCTAAAGTTTGGTCATGTCACAGCTCAGGTTTTCGAAATCTGGGAGTAAAAACACCACTAGTAAAAACACAAGTCTCATTCAACATGAAAAAGGCGACCATTCATCGCATACGAAGGACACAAACTGAATACAATATACCCACTACAGACAAAACGTCAATCTCGACTGATAATGCATATCAAAGGAGGGGGTGGGATGTTTCTATTGTTACGCAAACGAGTAATGCAAAACAAATGCATTACAACAAGTGGAATATACATAAAATTGTGCTCAGGTCAGCCCTACGCGTATATATAAAAATTAAAGTGCTCCCCTCTGCTTTGAACCACGCCATGAAGGCGTATAGGGGTGTGGGGTTAGGGCCCCACACTTTCTTGATGATCTCGGCCGAGCTGAGGGTGATGTGATCAGCACCACACCCCTCGCCGCCTTTACCCCCCCAGTTTCCTCCAGGTACCCACTTTATACGACGCTGGATGGGCGCCGAAGCCGCTTGAACAGGTTGAAAAAGTCGCGGTTCTCCCCCGCCGTTGATCAAACCCGGGTCCCTCGCATGGTAGTCAGACGCCCTAACGACTGAACTACGCGTATAGAGAGTGAAATAAATTAATAGGATAAATGAATTTTGAATTTGAATTTGATTATAAAATTTTGGGTGCGTCAGCACTTAGGCTATTTTGCACCCGTCACATTATACGGGGTCCAGCCCCTTACCGTTACAAATAACAACTCTAACGTTGCATAAC
This sequence comes from Lepisma saccharinum, assembly GCF_977018435.1. Lineage (NCBI taxonomy): Eukaryota > Metazoa > Arthropoda > Insecta > Zygentoma > Lepismatidae > Lepisma > Lepisma saccharinum. Next base: position 172,970,905 of record NC_139230.1, on the reverse strand, counting down.
TAAAATCTTAAAATATTCTGACTTCCGTTAAAAGCTGATGCTGTAGGCATATAATGTGTGCTGAGTGCCCGTTTACAGCCTCAGCTTTTAACGGATGTCAGAATATTTTAAGATTTTAGTTATGCAACGTTAGAGTTCGTATAAGGACAAAAAACAGGACAACACACAGAATTATACTGGGCAGTCGCCAGAGCCTCGTTCGTCTGAGAAATGCAGTCCAGGGTGTACTACGAGGACGTGAGGTTGACAGTTGGGTGTACTACGAGGAAGATCACCCCTTACATCCTATATAGGAAAGGTACATTTGACCGTTGAATTATAGAAACATTCATTCTCTATGTGGTTTGGCTATTTTAAGTCGCTTATCTGTCTCTTAGGTTAATCCCAATAATGAGGATTAATGATGAACTAATGAGATCGGTGATGTGAGTGTGAACCTGGAACATCTCGTCTCGTAGCGTGTTACCCTAAGGACTCGCCACAGCAATTGAATTTATATGTTTGTTATTTTGAATTGCATTTCTTCCACTTTTGGTTTATCGCGACGATGAGGATGAGCTAGATGAAATTGATGAAATGACACTCATAAAGAACACTCATACCAAGGCCTGGATATTCTGCCACAGAGACCTTCATTTATGTAAATGATATGTTCTAGCTACCAGTTTTTGCTCTGCAAGATTATCACAAAGTAACAATCCACCAATGTGCAATGCAACAATGTGAGGAAATTATATATTTTAGTGTTTCGAAACCTGATTTTTCATATCTAAAACCAGAGTTCATTATTCATATGCAAGTGCGAGTCTTTCTTTCTTGATTCCTACTTCAAACATATCTCGGCATATCACTCAAAAAATTGCATAGGTTTTGTGACGTGCGTGCGTTTAAGTGTTTTGTAAGATTGATCAAAATATGATAACATGTATTTCATTATATTGAATTGTTGAGAAGAGGCGAGAACATTTCTTAATATTCCATTCAATACTTTCCTGTGAGAACTGAGTTTCTGCGAAATTAAACAGCCTCGTGGAAGAAAGGTTTAATTCTTTGAGTTTCCACTTTACCTCTTGCCTGATTTTTCTTTCGTTTCCGCCTCGATTTATTGACAACCAGTTACTTCAAGTCCCGGTGACAGAGAATATGTTACTGTTGAAATATTACGGCACTAAAGAGCATTCGAAGCTATCTTGTGGTTGCGCCTAACACTAATTCATTTACAGTAATGGTGAACCATTCACTGCAACTTGATCCCCTTTCCCAATCCAATTTTGTCTTAACTTTCGGCGTGCTGATCTTCATCTATCGATTGGAAACCGATAAGAAATATATTATAACCAAGAGAAAATACAGATTCCTAGAACTAACCTAACAACGGCATTTTTCTAAAAAGATCAATAGGGATATCCGAATTTCTAACTGAGATTGATGCTTTCTTATTAATTAAATTTGTATCTTGGAAAACTTCATACATTGTATAAAAAATAAGTGATTTTTGTGCGGGTGAGTGATGTGGATGGGTGTATGTATGTGTGTGTATGTGTGTGTGAGAGAGAGAGAGAGAGAGTTAGGGCCGGTTTTTATGGGAGCCATAAGGCATCTAAAGCCCCGGGCCTCCATCTAACAAGGAACCGTCATTGGGCAGAAGAAATATTTTGTGAAAAGTGCCCACACAAAAAATATACTAGAATAAAATATGAGACATCCTTCTGACAACATCTGAACCAAAAACCAGGAACGTATAACCAGGAACACAAAAACACTCATACAAATTGTAAATATATGTAGGGCAATACACACATGCATACATATATGAAGTGGCTCGTGATGCTGGCTCCAGGACTTCAAATGTATATCCTGGTCTGGAGTGTGTGTATGTAAGTGTGCGTGTCATATGCGTACACTTTGAAGAGAAAAGTGAGTACTTTCTACCATCCTCAGAATACTTTAATCTAGGTAGAATATATTTTTGCTCCGCAATATTAATTCTTGGTGAAAAAGTTTTACTTTAAAGCTGATAGAGAAATATTATACAAACGTTGATAACCTTTCTTTCTACGCACCAAGCATCTTTTCGTTTAAGAGATAATATAATACTTCTAAAGTTATTAGAAGATTGATTGACTGATTGATTTGATTTATTTTACTTCGCCTTTGTGCCGCTTTCAGCTAATCGCAAAGATGAGGACGAGTGATGACACAATGAAATTGATGAAGGGACACTCATAAACAGCCATACCCAGGCCGGGATTCGAACCCGGGACCACTGGCGCGCGCTGTGCTAACCACTCTGCCACGGAAACCGGCTTATTAAAAGATGGTTAAAATACATAATACCGCAGAAGGAAGACGATTTCATCGCAAAAAAATTAGTAAACCAACTACATATTCTTTCAGGGAACTTATTTTTAGCATATTTCTTGTTATACTTTTATACTTACATTCATACTTTTTTTATATTTTAAACATTCAGTTATTTTTAATCTACAAAAATTTCATTACAAAGTATAATATCTTGAAGTCGACGGCGTTGGTCTTTAGGTGTTGTGTGTTTTCCATCGTTGTTAATCTAGTAGAATCAGAATCACGAGTTTTGTTATACTTCTGTCGATGAAATCGCATTAATCTCGTGAATTGAAAATGTGTGCTAACATTCTTGGAAGCTTGTTCCTGTACAAACAAAGAAAATTCTTAGATGCATTTTCTTTTCCGATTATATAGATTCAGTTTGCAATGTTAATCTCTCATTTTGATCACGTTTCGTGTCTTTGTCGTTAATTTATAGGCAACAATGTCAGTTTTCTGCATTACCAGTTGAGTATGTATCTTTCTACAATCTGAAAAATGGATTGCCACGTATTACGTACATTAGTATGAAATAATAGTGTTGCAATGGAACAAGTAATAAAAATTGTAAGAAAGATATAGAATGAATTAATGTGCTTATTTGGTTGACTGATTGATTGATTTGCTATATTTTACTTCGTTTTTTGTGTCACGTTTTGGCTAATTTGTAAAGATGGGGATAAGTGATGATATGATGAAATTGATGAATGTACACTCACAAACATCCATGCCCAGGCTTGATTCGAATCCGGGACCCCTGGTACAAATTTGGGCACAAATTAAGGACACCATACTCTCTTCTTCATAACTATGTATGACAAGTATCAAATGGATAATTTTAACTTTAGTTGTCATTATTCCTAATCATTATTCCAATCCGTCATTGCCTACCAATTAAGAAGCTTGCACTGCCAAGGTATCCATGTATGTTGCAGTGTCAGGACTGAAACAATTGTTTAAATCTAAAAATCAAAATGTGTCGCAAGTGATACAAATATTTCTCCTTCACGATTTGTTATCGCATGCTGAATAAGTTGTAATCTTGTTACTGCTAGTAGAAAGAAGAAGCATTAGATGATTATAAGTTATTACAAATTGGATAGTTTCGATCAATTCAGAAACTGCCACAAACTATATTAATTTTCCCATTTTCAAACGTATCGCGTGGCTGTGCATTAAGATATGACTAGTCAATATACGTCGAAATTATAATAAATTTTAAGTTGTAGGTGAGACGGATCACCAAAACTCTGATTACCCATAACAATTACAATTTTACTTGCAATTATAATGGTTAACACCAAATTCAGATCTATTACTCGCAAACCCGAAAAATATTAGATAATAGTTACTGCTTGTAGTATGTACGGAGACACACACTGTGCACTATGCGCACAGTATGTTATTCGAGTATGCACTAGAATTTACACAAGTATTAATAACTGTACTGTAAATAGCTTCAGAAATAATTTCTCACGATTAATTTAATTCTTTCCTTATTGATACTCATTTGATAGTATAAAAGTTATATATATATATATATATATATATCACATATATACATATATTGTTTGAAATGCTGTTCATCATTTTTCCTATGCTTAAATTGCATTGCAATTCAGGAACGAACCTGATTCTTGTTTGGAAATTAGGTGATTGATACCCTCGCTCGAGAAAAATCATCCCCATGACAGCATGATTTATAGAATAACACGTGTACAGCAGAAAAACGCAGAATGATATTCCACTTCACAATCGCAATACCCGTGTTTACATGTGCACACAGGCTCAATATTGACTGGTATTGACGGAAAGGATTCTTGTGGCAGGATATGTGGAGTGAAATTGATTACTTTGATCCCAACGTGAGCTCCTTATCTCTCTATTCATCATGACAGTCATTAATAGATCGCAACTTCCCAGGCTCGATTGTTAAACCTCTAATTTGTACTTCGAAACATTCACCATTCAAGTACAGTCGTAAAGTAAGAATACATAGCATTACTGTACATATTATCACTGATGCGGAATTAGTATTGTTGCTGATTAATGCAACTTCTAAATTAATTTTCATTTGAAATGATATAATAGTTTCACTTTGAATGGTGATTGTAAATTTGAATGTAATTGTAAAAACCAGGGTAAACTGTATATGAATTTGTGTATAATTTATAACTATAATGACAGAGCGTTGTTTTGCATTAATTCTCATTTGCATTATTTTGGTATTGGTATCGGTATGGGGTACGAAAGAAACTTGGCACATGAAATGGACATATTTACGACTGACTTACTTCTACATATTATCACCATGCCGTCAATTTTTAAATCTATTTTATTCTAAGATGATCTACACAGAACTGAGTGTATAGTTCAAAGTAAGATAGGAACCACTAAAATGTGTTCCTACCATACGTCAAAGCTGCAAATCTTACACAGGGTGATCTATAGAGAATGCCCGAATTTAATGGGCTACTGCAATTGAGTGGCGAGCAGACACGGTGGTGGTCGGTGATATACGTGCACCAGTGTTGGGAGATAGGTTGCCATAGAGAGTTCAAGTATGCAAGACTATGTTCGCAAGGTGGAGCTATTCATATAAACCGAGTCTATAGTAGCGACCCAACGAGCTTTCCACCAAGCAGCCAGCCGCAGAAAAAATCAAGACATCCATACAATAAGGTGTTGGATAGCGAAGTGGCACGAGGGAGGATGACAACGCGTCTCTTGGGATTGCACATGAGCTACGACAGTGTCAGTCCGGGATTGTCGGTTCCCACTTCTATTAGTGTGATATTCACTGTCACCTCGGAGCGCGACGTGACCACGATAATAGACTTTTTCAGCTGGCCCTATAACGTCATTCTTAGCCGATCAGATGGTTCGAACAGGACGGGGAAACCGCAACACTGCTCAGATTTTAATTGCAGAACTATGCATACTGTTCCCGATTTGGTGACGTTGCTTGGCTAGCACGATTTCCTGATCTGACAGCTCCAGATTTCTTCGTTTTGAGGTTATTGAAGTCACGAGTCTTCGAATCACGCCCATCAACAATCCAGAAATTGGATGCCAACATCTGTAATGAAATCACTGATATTCATGTCGCTATGCTGAAGAATACATTGCGGCGTAGCTTTGTGGTTCGACTGCAGGAGTGCTCCAAGAACTGTGACTTCCACCTGTGATGAGTTCTTCAAAATGTGATTGAAATATCATCTGTCAGATGCCCAAATCAGTTTAACAATTTTGTATTTGTAAGTCTTAGTTATATATTGTAATAAAGTGTTTGCCATGGGCGTTCCTTATGGATCACCCTGTACTTCAATGTCATAAACTTGTATGATTCTTTGGGTCAACCATGTGTAAATTTTAAGTATTGTTAATTTTAACAATCACAATATTGATAATAACAAAAGTTATCAAACACTAAATTCAGAAATGGAGAATACACGAGTTGCAGCAATAAATATTGTTATTATCCTTGAACAATCAAGGCATTTTTCACTTTAGTTCGCTGAACTGATATATTGAAAGTTGAAAGTAACAAAAATTTGTTTGCATAAAAAAAGTTAATCCACGCATCCATTATTCTGGAAGGAAATATGCTGAAAGTGCAAAAGTCAAGAGCTTTGAAGCTAGTTTCATCACAGAAGAGAACCGAAGTAAACAAACTGGAGGAAAACAATAGAACAAGTTTAAGATATCGCCATTCTTCCAAAGACGGAAAAAAATGCAGAAAATCGACTTTTCTTCAAGGGCGAAAGAATGTCACGTACACGAAAATTAGTTTGTTTATCTCAAGCGAAGGAAAAGTTGAAGAGGAAAGTAGAATCCTTTCGATATTAATATCACTGTTTACTGATGGGACTTAATGATTAACAAGGAGATCTGGAAGAATCACGATTTAATAATGGGATGTTCCCATGTAAGTCAAGAGGAAACAAACCTCTAAGCGCAAAAGTAGATAAAACTTTCGCTTGCAGCTCTCGGTGATATTTTTTCAAACACGTCGTACAGCCGTAATACTTTATGGTTCTGCTAAGTTGTTTTCTCAGCGATCAAGTCGACTCATTTGTATTCCTGGGAAATGTAGTCATCAAAAATGGTGGAGCAGATAAAGATGTCAAAAGTTGAATTATAAAAGCAAATGGAGCCTTCTTACAACTATACCCAATATGGAAAAATAAAAATATCTCCAAAAATACAAAAATTATCATTTTCAATAAAATGTTATGTCAGTCCCGTTTTATTTTGCCAGACATGAAGAGTGACCCAGCAGATTATACATGGGCTGCAAACTTTTGTTAATAGATGCCTACGACAGATAATAAATATAAAATGGCCTGACATAATAACGAATGAAGACCTATGGGAAGTCACCAACCAACAACCAACTGATATCCAGATAAAAAGAACGGAAGTGGAAATGGATTGGACATACTCTTCGAAAACCTGCTAGATCCATAGAAAAATCTGCATTAGTCTGGAATCCTCAGGGAAACCGAAGACGTGGCCGACCTAGGAAGACCTGGAAAAAGTAAATTAAAGAAGAAGCCTTGGAAATGTGAAAAACATGAAATGAAATTAAGAAGATGGCTGTCAACAGTACCAGATGGAGAGGTTTCACAGATGCCCTATCCTCCAGAAGGAGCAACAGGAGTTAAGTAAGTCAAGTACAGGTCCTACCAAAAGTTTAAGGACACCCTATGAAATTTGTGAATTCTGTATTTTTCACACACATACATACAATTACAATGTATCGCATCGTATCACACACAACTCATGTTGTGGATGTTTCTAATAGTCTATTGGTCCTCCTCGGGCTGTCAAACACAATTTCACCCCTCTTCACCATACTTTTCACCGTACTTTCACTACCGCTAAGCACCAAGTCAGCAACGTTACCGGTCGTCTTGAATTTCTTCAATGTTTGTTCCACACACGTTTTACTGACACCCAACTGACTTGCAATCTCTCTCTATAAGACTTACCGCACTTATGCATGCCAATTATCTGCCACTTGGTTTCCTGCTTCACACTTTTTTCCCCCATGTTTTTCCACCACAACGTTGCGCAATCAGACATCAGCAAACCCTCGAACGGAGTGAGAAATGCAGCGAGGAGAATGTTGTTCCTAATCCAATACAGTGCTGCAATTTGAAGTACAGTATTCACACTACAACGTGACACATAAACGATCTCTGTGTCTTGAAGGGTCTCCCGTCCAGCCAAGGTCAAAGCCTGTTTCTTTTATGGCCTCTTTCTGTGGGTTTCATTTCCCTTTATAAAACTGGGGATTTTTTTTTAATGGAAACTCATTCTGTTGCTCTATTACAATTTTAAATATTCTACAGGTATTTGTGTTTCTTCATAACAAAAATCATGAATGTCATACCCATATTGTACTGTACATATCTCTTCAAACATAAAAAAATACTGCCTCTGTCCCATAATTATTGTCCGGTACACTTTTGTTTGTTGTCCCATAATAATTGTACGATATTCAAACTGTGAGACTGGTGTATACAGAAGAAGTAAATGAAACACGGGAATGTGTCATACAACGTTATTACTCAAGGATCAGTACAAATTGGCCGATCAAGTATCCAAGAGAACCTAAATAAAAAGTTACCATTTTGGCATACCGGACAATAATTATGGGACAATTTTCTTTCCAATTATGTGAAACAAAAAAAATAATAACTTCAAAACAAATAGTGATATTTTAATGAAAATGTCAGCAAATGTTCTTCTCCACAAGTACTAGTTCCCTGTAAAAAAAATCGTATGCCTGAGACCAAAAGATTGCGGACAGGAAGCATGTTCATGAAACATGCATGTGTCCTTAAACTTTTGGTAGGACCTGTATGTTGTTTTTACAGTGATCACTTATTTAGTGATTAGTTAATATTTGATTGTTGTTCAATGTATTTATGTTCCACTATTTCAATTGCGAGGATGAATGAAATACGCAAGGAAACAAACGTGGCTTGGTCTGCGTTACTAATCACTAGACCACGAAAGGTGGAACATGTGCAGAGCAAAGCTAAGGTACTACTATACTCTGTCCCAGGAATCCGTGGAGGAAGTCAACGAAAACGAGAGGGCTCGAGCAATGAGGAGGGAAAGGTGAGGCGTGTAAGGGGAAGCGTGACAGCCGTTTGCAGCTACTTCGCTCCGTTCACTCGTTTTCTTCTTTTCTCTACAGTTATGCGTGGCGTTGCTCCAAAGATTCCTGAGGCAGAGTATAAGCCAAATTTTAAGAGGAAAATACATCTGGAGCAAGGTAATGCTTAGACTACATAACTCCATGTTCTACATCGATGCATACCTGAGTGCTTCGTTTCAACTGCACATTATGCACAGAGCTTAATACAGACTGTAGCTACGGCTAAGCAGCAGAGATTCAAACCACTAGAATTTGATAATGCCAAGAGTCGACCACAGGACTCTTGATTATAGGGCAAGGTTATTGATTTACAACTGCGTTATGTATGTGTGTGTAAGGGCGTGTAAAAATCTTCAAACAACATTAATAAACAGCAAAGAACGCTGAATTTGTGATTCTCTTACGTTGCTGTTTTTTTGCTGCGCAAAGGAAAATTAAACGAGCAAACTCTGCAGGAATATTATTTGTAAATGACAGTCGTTTTTTTTCATTAAAGTACTTTCCGAAGAAGAAACCGCGCATGAATATCATCATGGAATGTTTTAAATTACTAACAATATTTTAAAATTTACAATACTATGTATTTTCCACCATCCTTGCGGTTAAAGTAGTGAATAAATTTCATACAAAACCACTTATCTAGAGTAAAACTAAGGACTGGATCTAACAGATAATCATACATCAAAGAAAAGAGTAATATTATTTATCTTCCTTCATCGTACGCCATCTGATATTCTATTATACTCTGCAATAATAATTAGAGGAAACCAAAGTTCTCTTCAGTAACTGAAATGGCATTCAATATCGTCAAAATATTCCCGTTGTTGTTTTCCTTGTAATTCTGAATTCCGTAGGTAGAATGAAAAATGATACACACGGCCAAATATCATTTGATTTGCATTGTACAGAATAATACTGAGACCGATGGGATTCCTTATTTTCAGACAGAAATTCTGTCGTAAATTAAAGCTGGACGTCTGAATAACTTGTTCCATATTGTAAAGAGTCCGGCAGAAGTAACGCCCGTTTCTCATGAGTTGGTAATCTAAACGAAATATTGTATTACAGGATCAGAATTGTACAAATTTCGTACAGAAAATCGTAAGCATGTAATATTTTTTTCCATTTTTAATTATTTCCTCTATTATTCATTTGTTTATTTACAATATCATGTATTTTCCACGATCCTAGCTATTAAAGTAGTGAATATACGTCTTTCTAAATTTGTCAATTTGCGTGATTAGATTCACAACATTACTACGAATTTTCATATCATTTGACGTGTCACCTAATGTGATTTTTGGAACAGACAGAACCTCAGCTTTGATGCCATTCAATTTACTGGGAAAAATGAATGGCAGCAATGATTTTAGGGATTTCCAAGCACATTTCTCTTTCTCGTCGTCTAGATATCTATTTTCCAAAACAGAGTATTAAAAGGTTAAGTCTGATATAACTGTTGCCTGATATTGTAAGATTGTCACCAACGAAAGCTACTGTTCTATAGCGCCCAAATACGTCATTACACTATATCTGTACATCTTGTGTGACACTAATGTTGGCAAATGCATTAAGTACAAAGTCTGCACATGATAACCATCGAGAAATATACTCGATAATCGTACTATCAACATGGACAAATTGCATATCAATACCTTGAATAGATAGAGTACAGGATTCGATTCACGGTGAGGCACATATCGGTAGTTCCGATCCCTCTTTAAACACTCAAATTGTTCCGATCAGACCGAGATGCAGCTCTCAACAACAAGATATCGGCAGAATTTTTTTAAGATAATCGAATCCGAAAAACCTTTGGATGGGAGTGTTACATAATTACTTCTGAATTTCATTATAAAATGCGATCATAACAAAAAGTATATAAAAGTATATTGCATGAAATATCAAACAAGAGAGAAATTGCTTCTAGTTTAGTATTAAGAACATCTATTGGTGTTCCCAACGAAGATTACGGGTAGCACCACTGTCTCTCACTCCACCGAGCTTATTACATGCATCACGTTTCCCATTTCTCAGAAACAAAGAACAACCGTTCTTCACATTGGAGAAATAGGGTTGAAATCACACTAAACTGAACGGATACAATTCTCTAGGGAGAATGCGACTCAGCGTGTTCAAAATAACAAGCAAATCGTGTTCAATTTGTGCATTTGTAACAAAGTGATGTTTGTAGACCATACCATCGTCAATAATTTCTCCAAAAAGGTAAGAATTGTTGTTTCAAGTCCACTTCATGGAGAGATAGGCTAATCGGGACTGGACCTACAGTTTAAAGTGGGATCCAAACAACTGTGCAATGTGCCTCCACCAGGTATCGAACCCGGGACACCTTGATTACAATGTGACAACGTTACCACTACGCAATCGGGAAAGCTCATTCTTCAAGAAGATTAGAAGATGAAGAATTTTGATGGATTTTTTTCCTTAAAACTTGGGTTTTGATAATAAATAATATAATAAGAAAGTTTTCAAAATCAAAGTCAGATTTGAATTTGGTAATTGACTTTTATTTCATATTATCCCTGAAAATAGCAGAATGAAATTCGGCTGCTCTCGTAGCCTATACTATTTTGTTCAAACCCAATTCAGTAACTGTGTATGGAATGTGTACATAGTTGCGATACAATATATTTTGCAAGCTGTATCCACTTCTTGTAATTTTTAAAAGTATTTCGCTATTATTCCTGATTCCCATACTCCCTGGGCGGAGAAGTTTACTATTAGAAAGTCGGAGTAATCTTGCTCTATTATAGCAATAAACTTGATGAAAAGTAAGGAAGGTAAAATTCTCCATGCTCATTGAACTTTACATGAAGGAACATAGGAGTATGTGGGAACTCGACCCTTCTGTGGGGAGGTGATGTGGTCACCATCACGCTCTGATTACCTTTACTCACCGGGGTTGTCCCCAGATACCCACTCATTAGGACTCAGAGGCGCCTTTGCTGAGCTGCGTGGCGAAGTGGGCATTGGTATTCTTTGTGAGTGTTCCTTTATCAGTTTCATCATATCATCACTCATCCAAAAGTGTCAGAAAGCGATGTAGAATAAACCAAATCAACCACCCATTGTGGCTGTATTCAGGAACAAGTTCGGAAGAAATCCTACGTTAGAGCTCTCACCCTCACCCGGTTCTCCCGTGTGATGTGAGAAGATCTACCGAAAGGACCCCCCATGGCTCATAAAATTAGCATGACCGTATGTTCTAAACTGATAAAAAAAGCACTTTTGCGCAAGAATATTATTGATAATTGCATAAAAAAGTTTAATAAAAAACTAAAAATTCTGACCAAGGCAGTATTTATTGTAAAGTAAGGCATTATAAACGTAAGGTTTCCACCCACTAACAAGGTCTTCTTCAGACAAAGGTTCAGACTAAAAGTGTATTATTTTACCAATACTGATTGGTCAGCATTATTAGTGTTTTATGTTTTATGGAAACATGACTTAATAGTGTTGCCATAAAAAGGTTCATTTAATGTCTTGTTTTCTCAAAGTGTCTGATATTCGAAAATGGACACTGTAAATTTCACAATGGAGCAACGATGTGGCAAACATGATCAGACATTTAAAGGCGAAAAACAACTCATCTCTATGGTCTCTTCAAAAGAAATGACAACGATCTCAAATGAATCCTTCGAAAATTCGTGAAGTTCGAGCTGTGTTTCCTAGTCAACAACTCTTCTTTTTCGTTATCGCCATACAAAATGGAGAAAACAGAAAGTGTGCGTTTTCTTTTACAGGACAGAAAAGCCAAAACATCCTCAAACACAAAAGGACTTGAACATCTTCAATGTGATGAGTTTTTTCGTTTCAATGACACTGGTGAATCAATTTGCGATGAATAGCTACAGGAGATTGTATTGGTGGAGAGAGACTAATTCGGAAGAGCAACAAAAAAGAAAACTTACTGGAACACAATTACGCGTTCGCATCAAGAGTATCAGAAACCGGAAATGAATGTATGTGGAAGGCTAGCCTCCATCAATACTTTTGGAAATGATATGAAAGTTAGAATAACTCTCTTCCCCCATATCAATATCATAAGCTAATTGAAAAGGCTCAAAACAACCCAAGCATTTTTTATTAATTTTATCTTGTTGTCGCATCACACACATTCACGGCAGAGATATAACGCGTCAGCTTTGCTTAAGTCACCTGGTATGGTTGTTGTTTGAAATTTCCACACCACAAACAAAGATAACATGAGCATAGGACACAGTACCACATATACACTGACCTTCATTTGTGTACTCAAAATACTTTTAAACTCTGCATTTACATCAAGTAACAACCAGTTCGATACTGTCCAACTAAAATTATATGTTAATTTTCACTAATATTCAGACAACTTGACACAAAGTGCGACTCTGTCATGATTGCTGTCCTTTATGTGATTTCCTTAACTATATCGAATGTGGGTTTGATTGAATTGGGTTATTTTACGTTCATGTTTTGCCACTTTTGGCTAATCGCGACGATGCGGATGAATGGTGATATTATGAAATAGATCAAAGAATAATCACAAACATACGCAGACGACACATGTCCTACAGATTATTATATAGCTGCAGAGCCCTGCGTGGAAGTGAGGTTGACATTTGGATGACTTCAGAAAGGGTCACCGCTTACATCCCTTTCGAATGTGGAGTACATTTAACTTTACAAAAGATGTTATGCAGATGAAACTAAAGATCTGAGTTTTGAATGAATGTCTCTGAGGAACTCAAAGAAAAATATGTGTGAATAATGATTTGAATAGGAAGCAGATTAACCAGAGTGAACGTTCATTTTGCTAAACATGAAGGTGGAAAATAAATGCTATAGCAAATACCAACAAAAGTTATAACCTTATCACGTAAGGTATATCCACTGTTTCTGCATACTTCTTGTTCAATGACGAGGTAACAACTTTTCTTGAAAGTTTTGACGATTAATGATATTTTCAAAACATTTCAATATGTTAATTAGATTCTGAGATATTTGTACAATTACATTTATTTATTTATTTAAGCAATTGAACGCCACAGGCATATTACCCAGTTATTACGTCCATTACTTATTTATTTATTTATAAAAGACTACAGGCAAATGCCCAGTTACAGTGTTTTAAGGTTAACTGAGTTCAGTTCACATACATATTGACAAAACAAGTAATTAAGAATTGGAAAGAAAAAACAAAAACAGTGAGAAAATAACTACGTATAAGACGGAACAGAATAATCATTACATAACAACAATATATAATACAAGGGTGGTATATCACAAATAGAGACCGGATGTTTAGGCACTAAAAACATATAAAATAGGCAGGCAAATAAGCACTTATAATTTTCAAAATAGGCAGTAAAATAGGCATTAAAATACAAATAGGCAATAAAAAGGCAATGAAATTTAACTCAAAATAATGAAGATGGACATACAAAAAGAAATAGGTGTTTAAATAATATAGAAACATACCTGTACATTTATTTATAGTTGCTTAAAATAAACCAGGAGCTCATCATTAGAGACAGCAGTCCAATATTGTACTTAATAAATCACTGCAAACAGGAGTCACGTCAGCCCAAAATTTTCCATTGTATAATGGCTACACACAATAGTCTGACAAAATAAATTGTTGGCTACTTCCAACCAGTACGCAAATTATTTAAATATACACTTTATCACTGCACACAGGGTTATTTCAGTTAAAAAAATTTACACTATATATTCCAAACAGCAGTTCGAACTAAGAAACTGTTTAAATTCATTTCAAGTTTGTACTGTATGGTTTGGCAGTCTCTGAATAAGAAGCACTAATTGTGGTTGCACATCACACCAAGGTATTTCTTCAGGTGATCTACCGACAAGTTATGTCTGCAATCAGACAACACATTTTTTAGAATTGAAAAAGATCTCTCAACCTCCACAGATCACAGATGTTACCGAAGCATACTTAAAGCACGCGAGAACATGTGGATCTAACTCAGTTTGTATATTTTCACATTTCAGAACTTGTTGAATTGCCCTTAATTTGTCCAAGTCCTTATTAGCTGCAATAACTCGCTAATTGTTATTTTTAAATTTCTTGGAAGCATCGGAAACTAATCCTGGGAACAGGAAATTGTATGAACAGAGGTCAGTCATGTCCCAATTTTAAAGAAAATGCCTAAAATAGGCAATATCTGGCATTTATGAAATAATATAGGCAATATCGTATGAAATAGGCAAAATAGGCAAAATTAAATTGCCTTTAAATGAAGCTAATCCCTTCCCCCTGGCCTTCGCAACATTCGTTTTCATCATATCTCTAACAGGAAAGAATAGGCATTTTGCCTAACATCCGGTCTCTAATCATAAAGTATACAACATATTTGGTTACAGTGCTATTATATACAGGGTTCACATAATAAGTTTGCTTTTAGGTCTAAATAGATCAATGTCAGGGGTATTATTGGAGACTATATTGTACAACGCGTACATCCTCCCCATGTGATCCGTTTCAGCCATCCTGGTTCTACGGCGTGAAATTTTAAAGAGGTCATTTCTGGGTCTTAATTTTGAGTATGGAACATAAAAGTTTATTTTTGCGAGAAGTGCGGAAGAATCTATTTTTCCATTGACAAGTTTCGAAAGGAAGGTTAACTGTTGCGTCTGTCTTCTTTTTTCAAGGGACGGGACACTCAGCATGTTGCGTAAGATATCACCCGAAGTGAATTTTGGATAAATGCCATCTAATTTATATACTAAATACCTTAAGAATTTATTTTGGAGTTTCTCTATTTTTTCGATTTCCTTTTTAAATAACGGGTCCGAAACGACTGAGGCATATTCAAGTTTTGATCTGACAAATGTATAGTAAAGTAGCAAAAAGGTTTCTTTTTTCTTAAACTGGCTACCTATTCTCATCACAAATCCTAGGTTCCTGTGCGCTTCACTGAGGATGCGCGCAGTGTGTGTCTGGAAATTTAAAACTTTGTCAAATGTGACTCCAAGATCAGTTACAGTATTCTCTCTTAGGACTTCTACGTCGGAAATGTTATATGAGTATTGGATGGGATGTTTGTTACGTGTGAATGACACTACTTTACATTTCTTGAGATTGAGAATAACCTTGTTGTTCTTGCACCAATCAAGTACTTCGTTAAGTTCGTCTTGTAATTACGTGCAGTCGTGATCACTTTTAATTTGTTTGAAAATTTTGACATCGTCAGCAAAGATTAATTTTTAGGAGTTTTTTAGTGCGTCTGGTAAATCGTTAATGAAAATCAAGTACAGCAGGGGGCCTAGGTTCGAACCTTGGGGAACACCGGAACTGGCTATGTAATAGGAGGACCTTAGTCCTTGGTGCATGACATATTGTCGTCTATTCTGTAAATATGAAGCAAGTAGTTTTATAAGTTGCGGGGAGAGGCAGATGTAAGCTAGTTTCTGAATTAAAGTATCGTGGTGTACCGTGTCGAAGGCCTTTGAAAAGTCCGTGTATATTACATCGACTTGTCCTTTATCGTCAATAGTTGACGCAACGTAACGTACACAATAGTTGAGAGAATATTACCGTACATTGATTGATTGATTGCTTGATTTGGTGTTTTAAGTCCACTTTGTGCACAGTAAGGCTAATCGGGACTGGACCTACAGTGTAAAGTGGGATCCGAACCACTATGTGCCTACACAGGGTATCGAATCCGAGACCCCTTGATTACAAGGCGACGAAGCTACCATTGCGCCATCGGGAAGGCACAATATTACAGTACAGATCAATGTAATATATATATATAGACAGAAAACACATAAACAAACATTCAAGTTTCAGAATTTATTGTTCTATTTCTGCGTATAGCTTCCATGAAGATTTAAAATGACGACGAATTATATCAAAGTCCGGTAGCGCTTACGACCTGCACAATAGAAACTAGATTGAAGAAATGACGGCCTTAGGCCTTATGGTGCACACAATGGCAATTTATAATGATAACCTTTATACCAGATAAAATATTCCAATTTACATTAAAAAAAGACTGTTTCGTCCCGTATTTTGCAAATTAACAGGAAGACAAATTTTAATATTCTAAATTTTACAGTATCTGTTAACAGTGATAGCGTGAACTTGATGTAAGAATATTTGAGTGGCTACTTGAAGGGCTGGGCCTACTGTCATGTGTAGGAAATACGACCACGTAGAGCCCAATCTTGTAGACGTCAGGAGTTTTATTCAGAAAGGCATATGTAAGCTCTGCTCTTAAATAAAATAACAGCTTCTGCGCACTGGATGTAAGTCATATTCTCACTATTGTTCTATCTGGAAAACTTGATACAATTCTGATTATGTTTTATTATTAAGAATTACTTTCTAGTTTCACTTTATTAGACATATCATTCAAAGACTACCAAGACAGTTCAAGAAAGTGAGAATTAACGTAAGCACATAGGGTCTTTTTTAATTTTGTAATACATGTGCGGGCAGATATCTAATTTAAAAATTGAATGTTTATGTTACAGATTTTTAATGAAAATTTGCATAAAAATTGAAAACCACAAACATTTTGCGCCAACAGTACTAAATGTCTTACTACCGAAACCTGTTCTTTAATATTCGAGTAGTTTAGCTTTAAAGGCGAAATGGGTATATAAATGTTAAATATGATGCGTTGAAAGAACTGTAGGTTTTCATAAGGTAAATCGAAAATCGTTGTCTCCTGTTTTTTCTTCTTTCTTACTTTTTAAGGAAGTATCAAGTTTTCACCATTTGATTAAATTGCTGTCTTGCAGTTTTACTTATCAGATGGGGCTGAATTTCAAACATGCAAAATCAGCGATATAGCTGCAAAAACAGAAGCAGGCAATCTGCCAAACCAGAGAGAATTTGAATAGTTCAACTTAAGCTAGTAATTGATTGACCGTGGAGCTTCACTCACCATGGTGGATTGAAGACACTTAAGAAGTTCATCCCACAACTGGCTTTCCGTATAAATTATGAACATTGCCACATATTTCGTTTTTGACAGTTTGAGTACTGTATAAATGTCATAAGCTCCTGCATTGATTATATCTCGTCTAAGAATGGAATTCTCTGTCATTCATTTCCTGCCATACGCTATTCAAAGAGATTTGAATTGAATTTGTTTTTAAGTCCACTTTGTGCGCAGATAGGCTAATCGGGAATAGACCTATAGTTTCAAGTGGGACCCGAGAAATTGTGTCTTTCCACCGGCTATCGAGGCCGGGGTCCCTCGATTGCAAGGCCTACTCAAAAATAAACTTTAACATTATATTTTAGCAAAACACGTGGCTATCTGATCACAACATATCCTCAAATCTTCAGATTTACCATATAATATTGAAAATCGCAATTGTTTCTAGCATGCCTAAATTATCAACAGAAAATTCCGTCTCGAACCGTACATATTCCATTCTATTTAATTATCTTTCGAACTCATTCGTAATATTTTTTTAGTATCATTCGTTACACTATTTTTGTTTCTGCACGGAAGAGTTTTCCATTGCGTTATATTTTATTACGTTCTCGGATTTGATGTTAAATCACTGTCTCTTGAAGCAGAGACGTACCCGCTCTAGTAAGCAAGTATTAATTCCCTAGTATCACTGGCTGCGTACGTTAGTTGTTCTAGAATCGATACCAGTTTCGATTAACCCAAAGGTGTAGATCAGCTACGCACAAAAACCAAACTTTCTAAAGTGCCTCCCCGATGGCGCAGTGGTAGCGTTATCGCTTTGTAATCAAGGGGTCCCGGCTTCAATACCTGGTTAAGGCACATAGTGGTACGGATTCCACATTAAACTGTAGGTCCAGTCCTGATTAGCCTTACTGTGCATAAAGTGGACTTAAAACATCAAATCAATCAATCAATGACACTTTTTAAAAATTCAGAGACTAGCCTATTTACAGATTATTCTACGGCACCTTTATGAATATATATATATATATATATATATATATATATATATATATATATATATATACATATATATATATATATACAGGGTATCCACAAAGTCCCTGCTTGAAATTTTTACGATAGAAAAGTGAAACTTTCTGGCATTATCAGTAAACCTCCACCTTTATTTGTGTATGTGGTGTCCATTACATAACCCCAGCGACAAAAGTCTAAGTTATATCAGGAGAAAGTTTAGGCCAAAGTGTTGGACAATCTATACATATCTAGCGCCCTGCATATGTATCAAGATATGCACAGACTTCCAAAGCCCAATGCAGTGGTGCTCCAGCTTGTTGAATTATCACCTTATGTTGATATTCTTGCAACTGAGAAACAACAAACAACTGCAACATATCATAATACACATTTGTTGGGATCTGTGACTGTTGCTTCATTGAAAAATAACTTTATTATGCATGAGTCCACACCATATATTACATTAAGTTTCGGACTATCTATCTTGTTCTCCACAACAGCTCGTGTATTTTCGGTCTCCCAAATCACTCCGTTACGGAGATTGGCTTGAATATTATTGGTTTGCGAGTATACTGAAATAATAAAATACGTAATGTAGCTAACATTTAATAATGCATACTTTAAAACTTATCAATTTTATAAGCATATAAAAGTAATCCGAATCTTACTCGATTTCTGGAGAGCCAAATATCAATTGTTTTCTTCAGGTGATAGAGGGTTACATCAATCACTTCGACAAATTTATCATTTCATGCTTCAGGAGATTTTTAACAGGCAGTTGAGACCACGGGTAATGGGAACCGTGGTTGAGTAATGGAACTTCGAGTGTGAAGCGGCAAGAGTTAATGAATGACTCACTTGCCTTAACGCTCCAACCAGCAGATTGGCATCATCAAGGAATGCATGTGCGTGGGAGTTGCCTATCACGTCAATGGCGAATAGTTCTCCATAAGCATATGTTTAAATGCACCGGTCATTTGTTGTTTTCTTCCTTACCTAATAGTATCAAATCGGTGCCCAGATAAAGTAAAGACGAACATTTTTATCTGATCAAGACATCCCAGATTCGATTCCTGGTAACGAAGGATTTTAGTATTTCAGATCTCACTTCAAACTGTAGATGCCATGGTAACTTATCTTACCCATGTAGTATTTACAACGACAATTACAGCAATATAAAAATAAATTATAAATCGTAATACAATTTGTGCATATAACATATATGTTGCATTTATTTTAAGTTCTTCCTACATCTGAAAGTTAATTACGACAATGAGAGTGAATTTTGATTTGTCGGAATGGATGAGGGAAGATGCACAAACAAACGAAAACGCATTATCGACAATTCACATTCACTAAACATTTCATCTTGAAGGTTGACATATCATCGATACACATGCATGTATTTAACCTTAGTTGAGCCACAAAATAAGTTAGGTGCTCACATCTTAAGTGTCAAGAATCAGGCATTGTTTATACATTTTTTAAAACAGTTCCTATTCCTATTTAAATTCTGGAACATTTTCTTTTAACCTGAATCAGTCGTGAGTTCAATAAAATTATGTTATCTAATTTGTGTTTACCACTACGTAATAATAGTAGCAGCAGTATTAGCCATGGTAATTTGATATTGCACCGCGTAGTTACGTCTCAATTAGTCTATCAATATGAAAAAAAACTCGTAAAATCGAGAAAAAATGCAATTCACAAGAGTCATTATTTATTTTCTACATCAGTCTTAAAAACTAGTTCCTTCTTCTCATTTCCTTGCTAATTCATCGTACTATTTCACAAAGGTTCAGTGTTTTTTGTAATTGTATTTTTATTTGACGTCGCTTTTCTGCCTCTTTAGGCTAATTTTGAAGATGATAAACGATATTTACATGAAAATGGTGGAATAGGGAGATTCGAACCCGGAAGCCCTGGCGTCGTCGCGTTGTGCTAAATACTGTCACACGTGTTCTGATGTGAACAAGACTGAGTCCATATTTATAACAACTAGTTCGTTTGTTACAATGTCGACGTGAAACATAAAAAAGAAAAATACTATCCGACACGATATTTTGTCTTTTGTTCTTTTCTGAACACCCACATTTTTTTTTTAAAAAAAAGCTACCTTTGCTGTAAGCATTACTAATGGAACAAAAACTGGGGAGCCCTTTCTTCTGGTGCAACGGCGCATAAATTTCCTTCCCAAGCTCCTTTCACTGTTTACCCCGTTTCTGCTTTCTTAGATCTCAAGTTTTTTCTTAGACTTTTCCTTCCCTTACTCATCTTGCTTTGCATCTTCGTTCACCTTTCCTTTTTTTCCATTCCACCTTGACATTCCCTTTTTTCCCTCACTTTCTCTTCCTGTACCTCAGAATGCTTCACAATTTCTCTTGTAACTGCGACTTGGCTCCAGCCATGCGAAGGAATTACTTCCTCCGATGCTTCCGTCACTCAGTGAAACAATATTTAGTTTTTCATCGCGCGACGTTCCATTGACATTGATGCATAACTTATTGTATCCAAGCAACGTCGCTGCTGACTTGGCATTTCTTTTGAATGTTGCTATCCTCATTAACACTCCTCGTCTTCCTTGCTTCCTCTTGAGTAGGCTTCAAATCGCAGTGAACCTGAACTTGTAAGCTATGGTTTGGGAATCGGTATCTTAATTTGTCCCCCTTTGAAATAGCGTGAGGTTATTTTTAGATTTCCGATAGAAGAAATACTACAACAAATGTTTCTTTCAGTTAACAAATGTTTTGTACTAAAAAAAAAACCTTGTCTCCAATTCTTAAAACAATGTAAACCCTAAAGATCTTATCTCGATTATGCACGTGTGAGTCAACAAGCGATTTGATTTGATTTAGTTTATTTTACTTCGCGTTTTGTGCCTCTTGGCTAATTTGCGAAGATGGGGATGAGTGATGAAATGATGAAATTGATGAATGGACATTCACAAACAACCAAGCCCGACCGGGATTCGAACCCGGGACCCTTGGCGTCGCAGCGCGATTTGCTAACCACTTTTTTTTTTTTTTATTTTTAAAGGAAAGCCCCTAAGCGGAAGCTTTCCCCATCACACTTCATTCACTCATATCATTTACATTTCTATTTCAGGATTTTTCAGGACAGACAATTACAAATACCCATGCCTTACCCGGGACTCGAACCCGGAACCCCTGGCGTTGTAGCGCGCTCTGCTAACCACTTCGCCACGGAGGTCGACACCACTCGGCCACAGGGTCGGGCAAGTCAACAAGCGAGGCTATCGACATCTCAACATATCGATCAGAATCCGTTGAGGATGTCTCCATTACGCAGCAAAAACATTGCTCAAACATAAGCTTGTGGTAATATTTTTAAGTAAAATAAGCACGAAGTAAAAATTTGTTTAAGTGTTGTGAACAGCCAATCCTTTGTGCAACACTGCAAATTGCATTTCAGAATATAAAATATACAATTGAAAGTAGTACCATATTAATCAAGCAACAAAATAAATTGACGTAATTAATATTAACCGTGTTAGCAATATCAAATAAAGAAACGGAATACATCATGTCTAAAGTTTTAAGAAGAAAGAAAGGCACCATTAATTTTGATTTTGAGGTACATTTCTGTTTATTGAATCAACATGTATTATTATTATTGTTAACATAGCTTTTAAAATCATTTTCCTATGATAAGAACCCAACCCTTCTTGGCACAGTGAGGGGCCTTACTTACACTCTGGAGCTAGCGAACGAAAACAAGTCTCTGTCCAAATAGGGCTCGGCCAATGAACGCGTGAGAGAGAAAGTGAATGCGTGGAGGGAAAAAAATCGGTGAAAGCTATCAGCCGTTTGCAGCAGTGCGCACTGTTTTCCTCCGGCCACTCGCTTTCTCTATCGTTATGCGCTGCCTTGCTCCATAGATTCCCGAGAGAGAGCGTAGTAGAGCAAACAGCATTCAACCTCATGCTCATAACTACCTCAACCTTTACATGATCGTAGTTTGCTGCTGTACTAAGAGCCATAGGTTTTTCATATTTTGAGTTCTTGTTTTGTTTAACTTTCCGTTTTTTTTTCCTGGGCTGCAAGCGTACATCTCTCTTCACAATAGTACTGAAAGCTTGAGGCTTTGGTGCCTCCACCAACGGCCAGTATAAAGCTTAACGCCCACTGAGACGCGGAGAAACGCGGTAACAGAACTTCTGTTGTCTGCTAGTATTGAAATCAAATGGTGTAACGCCCACTACAGGGAAACGCGCGGAACCGAAGCGGGAATTTCCGTGCCAAAAGTCTGCAGGTTATTTTCAAATTTATCACCCATTGAGACACCGGAAACGCGTCTGTTGCCGTGTCTCTCCGCATATCAGTGGGCGTTAAGCTTTATCCTCTTGTATACTGTGCGACTTCTGTGCGTCAATCCTCTGAGAAACTTATTAATCCATTTGCAACAAAAGTTGCCTTTTTCCTTAATTTGTAAGTACACATTATTTAAAAGCTACATGAAGACATATCTGCCAATTTCAAGAATAATTTTAAATGGCACTTTGTTCATTGCTTATTGATTATCCAACGAACCTTGTGGATTACTCTCTTAAAAATAAAATTGACCAATTTATCGATGAGCTTAAAAATAAATATATGTATTCTCACGACGTGATGATATTTGTAGTTTCAGCCCCTCTATACATTTTGTATCAGCAGAGAGAATGTTCAGATTATTACTAGGGAGTTTAAGTATCACAAAATAAATGCATTTAATTGGGAAGGAAACTTGCAGTGGGTAACGACAGATGAAAACTGTTGGGGGTAACTCAAATGGACGTATTGGAAGATGTGAAACGAACTGATGCATTCTGGGGCATGAAAAAGCGCTTCTAGTAATGGAAGCTGGGTGTTGCAACTCCGGCGTGCTTGAAAGGAATTTCGTGTCAGATCGTCCATCTGAAGAGAGGTAGGGGCCGGTGCGTTTGATGTCCATGTCGGATTGACTCTGCACTTCTGCTGCGCTAATGCTTGATCGAGTGAATTATCACCTGTTTGCTATTTTTCTTCATTCGAACAAGAATGTGGAACTGCTTCCAATCCGTATAGATCTTCAAATGAGATGCAGATAACAAGGACAGACAGTTATGAATGATCGTAACATATTCTTGTAATAAATGAATATGCTGGACTCACGATCTCGCCACAGGCAGTCCCAGGTTCGAGCCCTGGCCTGGGCATTCCTTTGTAAGAGTCCCTTCATCAATTTAATCATAAAGTCACTCATCGTAATCTCTGCAATTAGCCAAAAGTGGCGGAAAAGTGAAGTAAACTAAAGCAAACCAATCAGCATAAGAATACGTGCTAAATATCCACAGCCACTCACAAACTAAAAAAAGGTAAAGTGCTCCCCTGTGCATAGCACCACGCCATGAAGGCGTATAGGGAGTGTGGGGGTAACGCCCCACACTTTCTTGATCCGGTCATGAGTGGGGGTGATGTGATCAGCATCACGCCCCTGACCGCCTTTACCCTCCCAGGGTTTCCGCCAGGTACCCATGTTATACGACGCTGGGTGGGCGCCGGGGCCGCTTCCATCGTTAGAAAAGTTCCCGGATTTGAACAGGCCGGGGATCGAACTATGACCATTAAAGAAGATTCAAATGATTTCTCTGGTTGAAATTTGCACCTCAAGGTTCAATTTATTGCCTCGCATTATCCAGGAATATATGACTCTGTGGTTATCAACCGTTACATTACATTTTAGTCTTTAGATTGTACAACCTAATTTATATACATAAAACTATGGTTAATATTTTCTTCTTTTATGTTTTTCTTTGTATTTTATAAATAGTGAATCATATATTGTGCCCAGGTTTTGCACCTAATTCTCAGCAGTCTAATATAATATATATGGGGACGTTGAACCAAATGATAGTTCTGTATCTTTATCGAGATATCATACAGTTTTCGGATGTATATATCTCTCAAGAAATTCAGTTATATATACATTTAAAAGGTATTGGACTAAATGCTTTATCGTGTTTCATGATAATGTATTACTTTATATCAATCACATGATATATGCAATTCGAATATGTTCTAGATTCACTATGATTTACATAGATCTGAGTGTATTATGAAGAAAATATCGCATCTTAACACAAATGCATTTAGTCTTGGAGACTAATGTCAAAATTGTGCATTTGATATGCAAAAGGTACAGGCTAAAAACGTCTTATGGTAGCCTTTTTCCCACATAGAGGCTCCAAGTGCATTCCACCATTACCTACAGTACTTACCGTAACATTACTAATCAGGTCTAAATAGCAAACTTATCAAGTTTCAGTTTTACAATAAAATGCACAATGATGTTAAAAATGTAACTTTATTCTCCGGACTAATTCATTTTATTCCCATTAGAATATGAGGAAAGTTTATCAACGAAAAATTTTATGGCGTTTTGCAACTTCAGTTTGCAGCAAATAAAATTCTTTACATCTGCTTCTTGCCACAATTTGTACGTGAAAGTGCAAGATAAATGATTTCGCAAGTTTACTCACAAGAAATGATAATGTAATTACTGGCAAAGAAGGTGGATAGATCACATGTAAGCCTACTAACTTGCAGAATATCTATTTAATTAAGATGTACTGAATTCAGAAGAAAGGTGGACATTGTCGCGTAATCTTTTGAATCAAATGGTATGGAAAATGCCACCGAGTCGCACACTCTTCACCATATTTTCTCAATTCCACCAGGAAAGTAACATGTACCGGATTCAGGCGCGACAGAGAAGAAAATGTCTAGGTAAGGAACCTCGCGTCTCGTCACTAAATTTACTCCATTCACGAAATCTTGACTTGGGGAATTCGTAGAATCTTCCCTCGCAGAAACGAAATAATTTCTTCTCCCGAGCACCTCGGCCGATGAAATACGCCTGCATTTCCATCTTCTGCAAGTGAAGGATTAATCCAGTGAAATCCACGCTGCTGCTAATTACAATAATTGACTGCTATTTATCCTCGCGCGTACTTCGAATGCCACTGCAGCACAGATAATTTAATGAGGTTCCCATGAGCTTCGAATATAAAGTTAGGAACTTACTACGTTACGTGAGCAAAACAATTAACATTATTAATCAGCCTGTTGATACAATTTAGGGCATGCATTTTTTTTGTCGAAACATTGTATAGTGAAAGAGTAAATAAAAAACAATATCTTTGACATTTCGACCTGTCTGAGATATAAAGAGAATTCAATGTTTGGAGGGTATGTGCATATCAGTTAAACTGCCATATTCAGTATACCTATAAATATGAAATGCAAGATATCAAGTTACCAGAAATATTTGAATTCTCTACCACATTTCAATGTATTCGCATTTACTTTGGTAGTGTCAATGTTATGAACAAATATCAAGATAAATAATACATGCTATTGATATTTGAACAAGATATATATAGTACACACACAAAGTGTGTTGTCCAGACGCCTGTTGGTGAGTGACGAAATCAGCGGTTAGGACCTGCGGTCGAAACCTGAAAGCACGGATGTGACTTTGTATTTGTCTAATCTATTTCATCAGTTCATGATTCATCCTCATTGTCGTCATTAACATAACACGTTGAAAAGCGACTTACAATAACAAACAGAAAGACGATATTGTGGTACTACTAAAACTTATTCTACCTCGAATTTGTTCCGTGTTATTAACATAAACTAACAGCCGATCTACGTTGAATTTTTGTCCGTACCTTCAGCCAAACACATATGAGAAGTAAATAATATTGCATATTTGCATTTTTCTTATTTTACATCCCTTCTCTACCTCTTTAGGTTTATCGTGACAATGTGAATAACTGGTGACTAGTGGCCAAATCGGGAGATCATCACTGAAGCTGAAATAAAAGTAATTTTTCAGTTAGTTTTTGTCTTATTTAATAGCACGTCATTGTCCATAATAAGAGAAATAAATAGTTCTCTTCAAGATATGGAGGGCCTCCCGATGACGCAGTGGTAACGTTGTCACCTTGTAATCAAGGGGTCCCGGGTTCGATACCCGGTGGAGGCAAGACACATAAGGGTTCGGATACCACTTTAAACTGTAGGTCCAGTACCGATAAGCCTTACTGTGCATAAAGTGGACTTAAAACACCAAATTAATCAATTCAAGATAATTTTGGTTTTAAAACTACAATTTCAAAGTATTTCTTGCCGGTTAATATTATTAATGACGTGTTTAAATATTGCTATTTTTAAAACTTAGTTCTTATTAGCCTATAGAAGAAAATTCAAATAGAATAATTATTAAAGATTAAGAATAAAAACTAAAATCTTTAACATTACTAGATTGTTAAGTTTCAATTCCGCCAATGTAAATAATATATTACCATACAAATAATATTTGATATTTTTGTTTGATATATATGCGAAAACGAAGCAGAGTTCCTTGTATTTTTATTACCTTCGTTTGTTATAGAGGTCAAGCGATTTTATTCCTACCTCATTATGCTCCCTCCTAACTCCTAGCAGTAGGAAGACAATCAGAGGGAAAGATTGGTCTCCCTCAAAGTATCCCATTTCCCAACTGTAAGAATCTGATTGTCATAGGACCCAAAATATAAGCAATTCGGTTGCACAGTGCAGCCGCAGGTGTGCGATTCTGATTTATGGTACGCGTAAAATACTTTCGACTTGTTTTATGACTCAAATGTGGTAAAAAAAAAGTTTTGTGTAGAGGAACGGAGACTGTTTTATGTGCTACCTTCCTTTCATGCATCAATTAATTATGAACGTGCTTCTGGGACCACACACAGAATATTGTAATGGTCATTGGCGCCTTTATCCCCGTTATCATATGCGTCAGCTATTTTGCTTTGAATTATATGCTTCAGAAGTTATAGTACAGCCAAGAAAATGCTGATCTATACTCTGTCCCAGGAATCTGTGGAACAAAATCCGGGCATAACGGTAGAGAATGGGAGAAAGCCAGTGGGCGGAGCGAGACAATGTTTCTGGTGCAAACGGCTGGTAGCTGCAGTCGCGTTGCCCCCAACATGCATCACCTTTTCCTTTAATGCGTTCATTGGTCGAGTCCTCTAGAGTCAGTACTTGCGCAGAGGACTCGTTACGTTCGCTTGCTCCACAGATTCCTGGGACAGAGTATAGTTTTGCCGAAATCGGAAAATGAGATTTTACTTTTTAATTGCTATTTGTCAATTGAGTTAACAATTATAAAAACATTTCTTCTTTTACTCTCAACTTCTTCCTGCAGGTTGAATTTGGATTATTATGATGGCATTTGTTTAATTCACAGGGCCGCATGGGTTCTGTTGTTTTTATAATTTTGGGTGTTTTACATGTATTTGAACTTGCTGATGCTGAAACTGGCATTAGGTTTCTCACATCACGCAAAAATTTTTTACAATTCACGATTTATATATGTGGGTTGTGGTATGCACGTTTCAGTGCAATTGAAGTGATTGTCGCTAGATGTCACTGGTACGTTTCAAAATTATTTAACAAGTAATAAAGACGAATAAGCTTTGAATACAGAGAAGTTTTGTTTTATTTAAATTAATTAATATTTTTCTTGCCTAAATGCTGAAAATAATACTGTGTAAAACATTGATATATCATTTGAAATTAATTTTATTTATATGTAACTGTCAAAAGTCCTAATTTGCTTCCATGGTATGTAAGATACGTTGATCTCCTACATTAGCATTTGGTTGTTCAGTGTGGTGCATTACTGTGGTGTGGCCATGGCATCTCTTGGTCGTCTGAATAGCCCAGAAGTGTTTTGCTACATCTGCTATGAATTTGTTCCCCGGCTACAGAGACAGGAAATTGCAGATTTTGTAAGAAGAGCATATTATGCATACTTTAAAATGAAACTAGAAGCTCAAGATAAATCGTGGGCCCCACACAAGGTATGTAGATCATGTGTGGAATCTTTACGAAACTGGAGCACGGGAAAGCGGCCATCTATGCCATTTGCAATACCCATTGTGTGGAGGGAGCCTCAGGATCACAGCAATGATTGTTACTTCTGTTCCTGTGAAATTGTAGGTCAAAATATTAGAAACAAGAAGAGGATAGTGTATCCCAATATTCCCTCTGCAGTGAGACCTGTGTTGCATGGTCCAGACTTGACTGTACCGACACCTCCATCAAGTCTTGAGTGTGTAAGTGATCCTGGTTCACTAAGTGATTCAGTGGAAGGAAGTGAAATGGAAGATGACATTTATGACCCCCTCACGGATGTCGTGACCCTATACCGTTCACTCAAAGCGAACTCAATGATTTAGTTAGAGACCTAAATTTATCTAAAGAATCAGCTGAGCTTGTTGGTTCCAGACTTAACGAAAAGAACTTGCTGGCTTGTGGAACAACATTTTCCTGGTACAGACACCGAGAAAAAGAGTTTGTGCCTTATTTCTCGAAACAAGATTCTCTCGTGTTTTGTTGTGATGTGTCCGGTTTGCTTACTAAGTTAAATTTTCCTTGTCTTTCAACTGATTGGAGGCTATTCATTGACTCGATTAAAACAATTTTAAAATTTGTTCTGTTACATAATGGAAATATGTTCCCCTCAGTTCCTATTGCTCATTCTGTGTCACTAAAAGAAACATACAGCAATATGCAACTTGTTCTTAATAAAATTAAATATGAGAACCATGGTTGGTTGGTGTGTGGTGATCTTAAAGTTTTGAGCATTTTACTCGGACTACAATGTGGATATACGAAAATGCCATGTTACATCTGTGAGTGGGATAGTAGGGCACGAAATTACCACTGGGAAAGAAGAGAATGGACAATACGGAAAACGTTGAACCCGGGTTCAAAGAACATCGTACAACATTTAGTCAATCCTGAGAAAGTTGTACTACCCCTCTCTTCATATAAATTAGGGCTGATTAAACAATTTGTGAAGGCACTTAACAAGGAAGGACAATGTTTCCAGTTCATATGCAACAAATTTCCATCCCTGTCGTACGGCAAAGTGAAAGAAGGTGTTTTTGTTGGACCAGACATTAGAAAATTAATGAATGATAAAGACTTCGAGGAAACAATGACTGTAGATGAAAGAGATGCTTGGATAGCATTTAAAAGTGTAGTGTTGAACTTCTTTGGGAACCACAAAAGTTCTGATTACAGAGAAGTTGTTGAGAATATGTTACTTAAATTTCAAGAGCTGGGTTGTAACATGAATCTCAAATTACATTTTTTGCATTCACACCTTGATAACTTTCCACAAAATCTCGGTGAATTAGTGAGGAACAAGGCGAACGGTTCCATCAGGACATGAGGGATATGAAGA
The DNA here is from genome assembly GCF_977018435.1 of Lepisma saccharinum. NCBI lineage: Eukaryota > Metazoa > Arthropoda > Insecta > Zygentoma > Lepismatidae > Lepisma > Lepisma saccharinum. The sequence goes on along the minus strand of NC_139230.1, from coordinate 172,941,166 downwards.
AAAGGTGTCAAGGACATTGGAGTGTTAGCATGATAGCCGAATACTGTTGGGCATTGTAGAGAGAAACACCAGAAGAAAATCACAAGAAAGTTAGGAAAGCTTACAGAAGAAAGCGTGCTAAACAGAACTGAAAAATATGTATTGTGTAATGATTTTCTTGTGTGTATATTATATACTGCTATATGTCGTTTTCTATATTATATGGGTCATTTGTGTCTGTCTATATTCATTTTAAAATAAACATGTTGATGCGTTTAGTGTGATAAGCTACTTATTCTGATTGAAGAAAATAAAAATTATAGCTAATAAAACAGTATGCAATATTGGACAAAGCCCAAATTTTGAAATTTGATTTGTAAGAAAACCTTGCGTGATAGAGAAAAACGAATTTCATCTTCGCGATCAGCATGGCACACATAATAAAGTTCACCTATTAAACAAAAAACAACATTAAATTGAATTTAATTTGCGGCCCTGTTGAAATGATAATAAAGGAAATTAATTTAATCACCATAAGATTTTATGTTTCGTCTATCTCCGAAAACTTGTTTTAGTACACGTGTTATCTCTCGTGAGATATCTTCCTTTGCTGCGTAAGTCTACCCCGTTGTCACTATGTAAATTACTTGCTAAGAAATAATCTCGTAGATGTTCATTATGATAGGCGTCAGGAATATAAAACGCAGAATTATGTAAAATGAAGGGAAGACCTTTTTCTGAACATTCTATGTCATTCACTTAAGTGAATTCTAAGAGCCATTTTAACAGCACTTTCAACTAGCTCTTTGTCTAGGTACCGTATTGATAGTACACACGTTTGGGATGCTTAAATGTTATGTTATTAGACAAATCCCACTTACATGTTAGAAAATAAATCATTTCCCCATCAAAAGTCATTTTGTATGAAAATGATAAACACGTTTTAAATAAAGAACTCGTATCTTCAGTTGAAGTATTGACAGTTTTATAACAGTCTGAGCAATAATTTCAATGTTCGACAAGTCTTTGTGTGATATTTAATATATTAATTACGCTCCAAAATATATTGTCAACGAATCTAGCCAATGGCTTTCGTTTGTCAATAATTTCCTCCATCAACAAAATCAATACCCTGGGTTTCGGATTGAAAATATATATCTTCGATTGTTAACCGAACATCTTTTTTGCTCATTCAAATTTACAGTTCCTAAATTCCTGAACATTATTACTTACATTTCTTAAAATATACAGGATAACGTAGATGTGCATACGAGCTCAGTTGAACTTGTGTTGACAAATATGAAGCAGCCATTTTTATCCTACTCTACGCAACCCAACATTACAGGACATGGTTCCCAGCAGCCTATTATTTTGTTATTCTGTTCTCCAGTCAAAACTATGTCAAACATATTTGAATCTCTACATTCTCATCACAAGTAAGCATGCACATAGCACAGCGGTTCGGATCCCACTTTAAACTGCAGGCCCAGTCCCGATTAGCTTATAAGTTCACAGACCGTTCGCAGGACTATTATGTAGTACTTGAATATAAAGTAGCCCAATCAGATAAGAAGCATTTGTTGCAACGTTTATCTAATTGCTCTGTAACCTATTTTCTTTATCAATAACATGATATAATTTTACACGGAAGATTATATCAGAGGTTATTTAAAATGATTGAAATCAGTGCAGCAATAATCGTTGCTAATTCCGAATTATACCTAGATTCGGACATATGTGGATTTTTTTCAGAACTTAACATTAATTTCCCAATCATTGTTTTTTTCTAATCTTATATATACATTTCAGGTTTATAATAAATAAAATTGGACCAAATGTAATTTTTAAAGCTGGCTAAGAAGCCAGTCAGTAGATTGATATATCTCCTACGTAGACTGAAACCGTGAAATTTCATGAATTCGTTTCCACATCCCCATCAGCTTGAGCTGTTATTATTCCTCTTGCTAAAGCAGGGTCTATAAGGGAGTGGATTGAAACCGAAAATGAATTTCCGTGAATGGGAAGCAATCCGTCATTTTGCCCAAATTGCAATCACAAAACTTGACGGTACGTTGTTCTTTCTCGGAAGACTCGACATTTAATCACTGTATTTTTTTACGTCCAACCTCGGATTCTGTTGCTCCGAAATTATCCCTTTTGCAGTACGCAAACTTTCTGTCAAGCAAATTGCAGACGCATCCGCGAGCTACTGGTCCCTTCTAATGCAATTTATTCTGGGGGAGGGGGGGGGCGATCAATAAGGTTTCCCCATCCTACTTTATGTGCTTTGGAAATAACTTGCTCGCGCCCCATTCGACGGAATTTTGGGACACACCGTTACATTAGACGAAGAAACAAATTAAATTAATGGATAACTTTACGTCGATTCAAAGTTGAAAATGGTGTTTCATGCGAAAACGTTGTATTTTTATCCCAAAATTTCACATCTAATTGAAATAAATACAGATGTTTGGAAATAAAGGCATGATTGAAGAGTTTCAAACAAGACGTAGTTGAAGAAAGTTTATTGTACCTGTGCGTCTTTTGTCTCATAATTGCAATTGTTATGTCAACTTACATGTTGCATGAAAATCGTTAGTTTGGAGGCAATTTGAAAATATAGTTTTGTAATTTCATTTCATGTTTTTTTTTCGTTTCTTATTTTGTTTATGTACGAGTTAAATGTATAAACTTGGTTAGATGGGAGAACAGCCACAGGTTGAGCCTCACCCTTGAATAAAGAAAATTTGAATTGAATTGAATTGAATTTGTTAATCACAGCACCAAAGTCCCATTTATATTGAACATAATATATGAACTGCACAAAAACGTACAAATACAATCAGCACAACGTTCTGAAATAAGCTGTACACTTTGTATTCTCTTCGTTAAGATATAAACACAATAAAACAACATGGATAAGCAATAGTCTGCAAATGATCACTAAATAGCTGTCAAAAAAATTAAAGTTCTGCAAATAATAAATTTGAATTTTGAATTTAAAATTTTGGGAGCGTCAGCACTTAGGCTATTTTGCTCCCGTCACATTATACGGGGGCCAGCCCCTTATCATTACAAATAACAACTCTAGCGTTGCATAACTAAAAATGTTAAAATGTTCTGACTTCTGTTAAAAGCTGAGGCCGTAAACGGGCACTCAGCACACACAAGGACAACAAACAGGACAACACATACAAAATTATACTGGCCATAGTGCCAGTCGCCAGAGCCTCGTTAGTCTTTAGTCCAGGGTGCACTACGTGGAAGTGAGGTTGACTTTTGGGCGTCTACGTGGAAGGTCACCCCTTACACCCCTGCAAATAATAAAGGGCTTGGAGTTTCATAGATGAGTTGAGTTGGTGTTTTAAGTCTACTTTATGCACATCAAGGCTAATCCGAACTAGACCTACAGTTTAAAGTGGGATCCGAACCACTTGTGCCTCCACCGGGTATAGAACCCGGGACCCCTTGATTAGAATGTGACGACTCTACCACTGCGCCATCGGAGAGGCCTTTCATAGATGAAAAATTATTATTTAACTGTAATTGTATTATTGTTACATATATGCACACAGATGTCTACTTTATATGCAACACTGATGTGATTATGCTGGAATATGAGAGAGCAATACAGCTATAACTGCAGTTCTGAACAACTAGATGTGAAAATTTAGAGGAAATAAGAACAAGTGTTGACAAATATTACGAACTTTTGATTTAAGTTCTTTAAGGTACTACAGGGCTCATGTAGCTTATTTCGGATAATTTTTGTGTCAGTTTTCTATTAACTCAACACATTAGTTACTACATTTTATAACATGTAGTAAGTAGAGACGAGTGAATTGACATGAATGAGGAAGTCTACAAAAGTCGGACCTGCAATTCGTTTTTCCTCTACAACTTCTTTATTGATAAAGTTGTTCATTATTCGCCTAATAAAACCTTGTGTTAGAATCCAAAATGTAAAATGCCGAATCAAATTTAGCAAAATGTGTCAGGAATGAGGCTTCTTAAAATAGGCACAAAATAAGAACTTTCTTTTCTTCCATTTTAGCACCTACACATAATTTTGCACCACTAATTAAGTGTGCAGAGTTCTCAATTGCATGATTAGTGACTTTTTCCCAACGTTCCTCCTTGTTGTTATAACTTCACTCACTTCATTCACTGAAATTGGTTCATTTAGTACTACTAAGTATGTAGAAAGAGAATACGCAGTTGTTCCCTATAGATAGTAAAGACACGTCAACTTTTTACTTAAAAAATGTTTTCCTGTGTCAAACCATTACTAACCATTACGAACGGAAAGCTGTACGGCCAATTGCCGACTTATGATGTGCCGATCCCCACGAATAATGTCATCGGCAACATGTCTGGAACAGGACCCCCAGACGGCGGCCGATCATGCAGCGCCATTTCTCCACTTCCTGGAGCCTTAACTCTCTGCACCCAGCGTCCAACGGTGCTCCTATCAACCACAGAACTTCCACACACAGCACACAATCGTTTATGAATGTTTTCCACACTTTCTTTCTCCGCTACTAAGAATTCAATTACAGCTTGTTGTTTGTAACGTGTGTCACTCAGAAACGCCATTTTCACGGACCACTACCGCGCCGCTTTCTGTCGGACGACCATGTACTTACACACATGTGGGCAATAAACTTCAATGTTACTACCCTTCCATTTTCACACTGCTCTCTTCATTCTGGCATGAGAGAAAAATTTTGGGGCATTACTTTCTGAGCAACCCACGTAAATGAACTAATTGAAACACTGGATGCGCTGAGTAGAAAACACACAGATTTTGTTCTGAATCTCTTATATAAAGTTTTGTACATTTCATCTTCAATAATCTATAGCACTTCTTAATATATATGAAACACCATATTTACCATTGTTAACACTATCAATAAAGTACTGCAATTCTAGGTGATGTGTGCAATGATTGTCAATGATTTCATTTGTTCCTGCCTGTTGCCAGAGAGGAAGCAGCACGTAAAATGCTCCTCCCGTGTGTGGGCTCAATATAACTCGACAAATGAGCCAGTGCTATCTGTTGAAGTTTCAAATACAAGCATAACTGTAAACGAGAAAGAAACCCGCAATCTTTTTGAAACTCCTGGTGTGTTTTTACAAAAAATATAAAGCAAAAAGGTGGAAGCGGGTTCTGTCTCATTAATAAACTGCAAGCAAACGAGCACATAATTAATACAGGAGAAGCACCTTCAAGCCAAAAGTCTCCTGTGAATTGAAGCTGGCAGACACGCAGGACTAATTCAGAAGTACAGATGATCAAAGTTGGCAACGGATGGAGATGACGGAGAAATTTTGGTTCGCTTTCGATCGATCCAACTAGTTTTGAATATTTAAAAGAAAACTGTAAAAATTATCAACCCTTTCCCTAACTACTTTCATGTAATGTGATGACGGTGAGAACATTATTCTTTAATATTTTCCAAATAATGTAACTAGCATTATGTGATCACATTTGTAGTTGATAAAAAACAAAAAAAATGTACACATAATTTCACTCGTGGTTCATTTTTTTTATATTTATATTTCATTATCCATATTTTGTATTCATTCATACCAATGTCTACGTATGAATTTCTTTCTGCATTTTTTCAGATATTCAAGTAACTCACAAAGATATTTAAGTACAAAACTGTGATATACTATTGTCTTTCACACGCACACACACACTACTGAAAAGAAAAAAGTAGTCAGTAATATCCAAGGCAAAGAGAACAAGCAAAAATAACTAAGAGGTGTCACTGCTGTGAAGACTTCTTCTTCCCTGTGTTGTTAACGAGATCCAGAGTGGATCTGATCCATTTACATTTGCACTTTCTTTCCATCTGTTATTAATAATATTTATATTAAAAAATACACTTAGTGGTTATTACTATATATGAGAGACAGAGTCATATCATAGTGTTAATTAACATTTCATATAAATGCTAGATTTAGACTAGTATAATAAAAGTAAAATACATAACAGTAAAATTGTGTCCATTTCTTTTGTTTCTGTTGTAGCACTAATATTTCGATTAAAATATAAATCCAAGCTCTATTGTTCTGTCGTGTGCCTCGAATGAAGCTAATAAGTACTACTCGAATCGCGAAGCAAAAATCGTATGCAGGAAAGCATCCAAAATTATGAATGTACGTTTCTTCTGAATTCACACTAAATAATATTTTCGAATCAGGTACTTCATTTGGTGTAAAGCGAGGACCGAAGCAAACGAACTATATCCACGGGGCAATTTCATGTATGTATATTACAAAGTGGAAAGGGGTCCTCAACATTTTACAGCTGTATCTGGTGAAGGTATTAATAATAATAACAAAAGTACTGGTATTGGTTATACTTTCCAACAATGGATATGTAAGTTAAATGAAAGTAGTAAATTCTTGTAAATTAGCTAATATTTTCCTTAACATATATATTTCTATTTTCTTTACCACAAGATGTAGCCACTTTATGCGCATTTGAAACTACTGAAAGTTGCATAGGAGTCTCTTTTCCTACAATACCGAAGCATAATTAAGGTTAGAAACTAGATGGAAAGCTCCCTCTTGGAAATTCCATGTATTTTTGCCAACCTAAAGCAGCAATTATCCTAACATCGCAAAATTTTAATTATATGGTAAGGAAAAAGAAAGCAGGACAAATTGTACCATCAATTACAAAATCTACTATTCTTACTGTTGTTAAAAAATCAGGGTCTATGATAAAGCTTAGACCATGCATGTTGTTTGCAAATTTAATGTCAAAAATTAAAGAAAATAATTAAATTGGTGATGACGTTCAATGCCCTTTGCAGTACTCATAAATTGGAAGGAGCCTAGTAACCATCCCTTAATTCAATTGAGATTATAGCCTCAAAATTACAGCAATGGGATTTATTGTACCGTATTACTATATTTCAATCAAATGAAAAAAAAATCAACTCCGTCAGTTCCAATCGGAGATACGTTTCCCATGAAGAAGTCTTGTAAACATATGTAAAGTCTACTTGAAGCCATACATAAAATGACTTCCAGGGGCAGATTTTGGGTGACTTAAAATTCTTACTAGTAATTAGGATGTACGAAATATTGTTTATTAATTTTCGGGCAGAAAATTTTTAAAATTTTGTTCACAGTTACAGAAAAAAATCAAGAAATTGCATGGAAATTTTAGGTGAGTTGTACTTACGCTATGAAAAACTTGTCTCACTATGAATTATACAGGGTTCTTTCATGTTTTAGAGGGGGATGTCTGGGAAATATTAAATTTGCAAAATTGTGTTAGAAAAATTCTGTTCAAAGGCGGTTGGCATTGAGGCTAAATTAGTTGGTTATTAATTTAACTACTCAACATAAAATGACGTAAAAGAGAAAATCATGTTTTGAATTTTTTTAAACTTAAAACATTAAATTGATATTTCAACATAATGACTGAATTTCTCCAATATATATGATCCTAAATATCTAAAAATATATTCAAATTTTTTTAATACATTGTTACAAATTTAAATGTATATTATGTATTATACAGAATCCATATATCGGCAACTAGAATTATGTACTTTAGGATCATATTTCATTTCATTATGATCAAAAGAATGTAAAGAACTAATTTGAAGGCATTTACATATTTTTTTGAAATTGTGATGAACAGTGCTATGGATACTAAACTAAACCACAAATACATTCATTAACACCGACAAGATTAGCGCCATTATTAAAATTAGCCATTTTCTAATTATGACGAACTAACTGCTAACTACAGGATTTAAAGGTAACATTTATCAAAATTGATATCGTACTTTATTGCTTGGTGATAACTTATTCATCGCTGATGATTTGTTTATCCCAGGAATTACTCAGACTTTAGCGCAAATTGCATTTAAGCATTATCTGCTGGATTTATCCAACTACTCTACCAATAATTATAATGTTGGATATTGGCTACATTACTGTACTAGAACCACTCTCCTAACATGTTTCTGCTCGTGAAATAATAAATATCCAATTTTCTATTTTGAAAATTGATTGCGGTTCCATGAAGTCTCATATAAATTGTAAGCACTAATTTCATTGCAGAAACCGAAATGTAAATGTCTGGTGCACTCGAATGAACAATACATGCCGTGGAAAATCTCTTATCGTTATTCTCTACGAACATTCTCAAAAGAAAGTTGTCAGTTTCAAAGGCTTACCTCCATTCTACCTAAAATCAATAAACATCAAAATTTTGGATTCTTGCCATGCGAGAGGATGATTCGATAAAACATTCAGAACAAGAAAATGATGAATGGTTACCACTTTGAAAGATCCTCCTCGAGACAAAAGAAGCTTTTCTTCTTCTCGTCATTCTACGTAACTATGCACGAGATAAATTCCTCTTTCAGAAAATACAAATGGAAAGTAGACGAGATGCGTTACGTAGGTCTATCGTCTGTATCACTTTCAAGTGTTACCGCACATCAAAATTGGAGTAAAGATTTCAGAAGCGGATCATTAAAAAAATGTTTTCAGGTGATATAACCGTGTATTTTTGCTATTTTACGTAACTTTTCTACTCGCGATAATCGTGGCGATTGCGATTAGTGAAAATACGCAGGCTCTGAACCTACAACCTCTGGCGTTAAACTAACCAATTCAACACAGAGGCTAACGTAGATTGTTTCGTAATAAAACATATGAGGTATGTAGGTTATGATTCATTCTTGATCAGATACAGAAAGGAATTCTTAAGCATTTTTGAGTGACTCTTTATATTCTACAATCATAGTCAAAACATTAAATACCATTACAACAAGTAGAAGCACCTAGTAATTTTATACCACATTCCACACTTGCATATTATTCATTATACCATCCGAGTATAGATTGCTCGAGGAAATATTTTAAATATATTTAATTTCCTTACCTTTCACACCAACATAATCTAGAAAGAAAGAATACAAATATTAAAGATTCGTAATCAATAATTTTTTTGAATGCCATCGTGAACATATCTAAGGCTGTTATAATAAACAGTCTGTATTTTTCTATTCGTAATAGCTTGTATTGAGTAGCTTCAGTTTACAATGTTTCAGCTTGAACACATAGAAAGTAAGCGGAAATATGATCGCAAATATTGCACTGAAAACGCAGGCCTAGTTAAAACCACGCGAGTCATCCCGAAAGTTCATGTCCTTCAAGATATAAGTAAACATAGTGTACAACTACATACATATGCAAAATTTTTATTCCCGTTTTTGATTATATGTTTTGAAATAAATTTTTCACAGTATTCATAGTTGTATCTGCAAGGTGATGAAATTCTGATTCTAACACAATTAAATAGGATTTAATTACAGGAAAATTGTTCTGCAAATCAGTAATTAAAATGTTACTAGAATATTAACACAAATAATATTTTGAACGCACAAGCAATAAGTTAGATTTGTGGAATTTAGCAATTAAGAATAAGGAACTAAGATTAGCAATAGCCTAACATTAATATTGTGTTTATGCTAATAAACGTTAATTGTGTTGGCCAAAACCAGAAACAGACTTTAAATTATGCTTTTGCAAATTTACAAACACTTTAGACTTAGAACTTTCCTCCTCATAAATAATAATCTCATTCCATTCCATTCTTTCATGAAACAATTTCGTATTTTTTGAATAACCCCGATGAGGATCATACGGGCGAAAACGGTAAAAAGCATATGTTAAACCCAAATGCTGGTCTCTCATGATCACGGTAGAAGGAACCGGTCGACAAAATGGAGTACAAATTTAACCGGGTTAGTTCACAGATTGCATACGCCTTTTCCGCGAGCAAACTACGTTTTACCTTGTAAAGGTTCATCCCAAATTTACACATCAATCCACCATGGAAGTTTCTGTTGGAGTTAGATCTGAATCACAATATTTCAAAAGCACCATTCTAATTTCCAGTAGCACTTTTCAACTTGATTAAATTTTGTCTATATTACGGCTAAGCTTGCTACAAATTAAGAATTCTAGTAAAATGTTATGGCTTGTCAGCAATATTTATAGCCGTTGTAAATCCCTTTGTAATCATGAAGGTTCGATAATATCTCCTACATCTGTTTTTACAAATTTATTTGTATTTGTTCTTGTCCGACATTGCAGATCTTATTGCAACTCCGAAAATACTTATTTTCACTAAATATGTATGGATGATTTCATTTTTTCATAGTCATCGTGATTAGATTATTTTCCATCTTCATTTGCTTTCACATGGAGTGATTTGGCTAGCAAAGATTCTCCAAATAAACTTTCCTTCTGTATTATATATTTTTCTTCCACTTACTCCACTTACTCTTATTTTCTTATTCTTATGTTTTCTTCGATTATTTCAGATTTTGCCAAACCCTTTCCTCTTCTCTATTTAAATATTTGAAACTTTTGTTTCACAACTGATCAATTTATCCGAAGATTTTCTCTGTACCTACTTTACTATTTGCTTGCAGTTAAACCTTTTCATTTCAAGAAGAACAGTTCTTAATAAAATCTGATATGTATTGAAATATTTTAGCGATGGTTCATCCTTTGAATTCAATTTTATGTCTCCTTTCAGCCAAAGAGAAGAGTCATATGATAACTGAGGTTGTAGATACTAGTAATACAAACCTTAGTTCGTTCAAAGAAATATCTCTTCGGTAACCCTTTTTGAAAAGTACAACATGCTACCGTTTCTCCCTACTTTTCAAAAGTATGTATACCCTGTCCCAACTATCTCTGGAGCAAGGCCGTGCATAGCATCAGAGAAATGGAGGAAATCGAGTTGGCAAAGCGAAGTAGTACACGCTGCTGCGAGGGCTGGTAACAACAGTCGCTTCCCCCATCCACGTAATCCGGTTTCCTCTCACGTGTTCGTTGGTGGAGCCGTCTCGAGTCATTACTTGCGCAGAGACTTGTTTTCGTTCGCCTGCTCCAGAGATACTTGGGACACTTGCTGACACGTGAGTACCTTACCAAAAAAAATCACAAATTCGAGATGAAATATTTTCCGGGTTCGAATCCCGGCTTGGGCATGGATGTTCATTGTGAGCGTCAATTCATCATTTCACCTTATCATCAGTCATTCTCATCGTCGCGATTAACCAAAAGTGACAAAAAAGCTACGCTATATAAGAAAAAAATTAAAAACTCAGATCGAGATGAAAAAATCTTAACACTGTATTGCCATTGTGAAAAATCATTTAGAAATTCCTTTCAGTCCTGCTGTACCAAACATTCGATAAAAAATGATCTCATGTAGTGTTCCCTTTGTGATGTTACTTACTTTCATATCAGCTATGAAGAATGAACGTGAAGTAAGAACAGACAAAGGCGATTACCGACAATTACCTTATATATAGGTATAGAAATTATAATCCTACTAATTATATTACTAGGAATTGTGCTTTAGCTTCGAGGAACTCGACTTTGATCTGTCAACTCCTTTGTGGATTCAAAGTCTTTGACATTCTAGCAATTACGGCAATGAATGCTCTTTAATACCACTTCCATCGGTTCAGCTCATCGACCATTACGATATGAAACACAAACACATATTTGCACACAAAGAAAAGGCAAGGGACAACTAAACGCCATGCTAATTAAACAGAATAATTAATTTGATTTTTTACTTCGCCTCTCGAAGACCAAAACTTCGTGACATTCATAAATATACGTTAAAAATATACATTAGAAGATGATCTTTTAAGATTAAAAAAGTAGACATGATTGAAATATGTATCACACAAATTGAGTTTTTCAGTCTTCGTATGAGTAAATAATTCACTGTAGTTGCATGGCACAAAACATGCTTTTCTTTTCAAACAAAAAAAAATATATGGCAATTTAAAGTTACTGTAATGTATTACAAAACATAAATGCTCGCTACTTCATTGAGCGATTTAATATAAACGATCGACCTTCTGCATAAATATAACTGTCTTCAATAAATTAAGAAAAACATGTCGTACATATTTGAAATTATTTTAGAAAATACAACCATTTAATATTGCCCAGTAAATTTAAATAAGTTATGAAATATCCTTACAAAACTGTGATGCACACTTGAAATTTCATGATAATTTCTACAATTCTTCAAGAGCATTGATGACAAGAGAAGTTTACTTATTTAACATATTAAGGTAATCGAAATTATATCTGTAAAGACGAATTGGGTAAATAAATATGGGTTCTAAATTTTCTACGACACTAGCCATCGTAATACACGGGAATACACACGAGAATTAGGTTCGTGATTATAATTAAGGCTTAATACATATATAAATTTGAGTGTAGCATTTATGAGTTGAAGTTATATAAAACAAACCTAAATCCAAGACATTAATGCAAGCATACTCAGTGTGTTATTTTGGTGAGAAACTCCCTATATTCAATATATTGTTGTCATTCAGAGACAATTTTCTGTCACTTTTGGCTAATCATTAAGGTTCGATAATATCTCCTACATCTGAGATGGATCGTATGAAGGAACACTTATAAGGAACACACATGACCAGTCCGCTTAAACACTGGAACGTCGGTGACCAGATCGAAAGTCGATCATTTAACTACATTCAAGAGCAGATCCTATACTCTGTCCCAGGAGTTTGTGGAGCTAGAGAACGAAAGCAAGTCCTCTACGCAGTAGTGACTCGCGAGGGCTCGGTGAATAAACGAGTGAGAGGGAAAGGTATTCCATGGAAGGGGCAACGCGAATGCAAATACCAGCCGTTTGCAACATCGCATACTGCTTCGCTACACCCACTCGCTTTCTCCCCTTCTCTGACGTTATGCTTGACGTTGCTCGACGGACTCCAGGGACTGACTGTACAATATTTTACACACTGTATCAAACACATTACATTGTATGATTTTACTTATTAATGGCATACCTCAATATATTTTAAATTTGCTTTAGTTGGAATGCATTTGCCAGGACGTTCTGATATTGAGCCCACCCACACACACACGCACGCACGTACTTCCTCCCATCCCCCACACGGACTCTATACTTTGTCCCGTCTATCTCTGAAGCAAAGCGAACGAAAAAAAGTCTCTGAGGAAGTAGTGACTCTAAAGTGTTCAACCAATGAAAGCGTGAGAGATGTGAGTGCATGGAGATAAAAACGCAGTTACAGCTACCAGCCGTTTGTAGCAACGCGCACTAGTTTGCTCCGCCCACAAGCTTTCTCCCCTTCTCTACCGTTATGTGCGGCCTTGCTTCACAGATTCCAGAGACAGGGTGTAATTTGGTTATTTTGATCCTCTTACTATATCTAGTTTAATAGAGAATATGAGGAATGATCAATTGAAGAAAATATTACGCAGGATTCCAACTAACGTGATACGCTAACCGTTTCACCACGGAGGCTGGCGTACACACACAGAGTTACACTGCACACAGGCCGAGAGAGAGAGAGAGAGAGAGAGTCACAGCTAAGCACCAGTTCTTTCATTATGAAATGAGAAAAGAAAATGAGGGTTTCGTCAGACCTAGTGAAGGAAAAAAACTAAGGCGAAAGAAAATGTACCCGGCAGAATTAAGTGGCCTCATTAAGAGAAACACGCGTAACAGGATGAACCTGAAAGGGACGAAAGGAACTTGGGCGACTTTGTCAGCATTTGAAGTCTTGCACGAGGAATATTGCAGGAGTCAGCAAAATGAGGAGTTGTGTTGGGTGTGCTGTCTTATCGCCACACCCTTCCCCTCTTATTTTTTCTTATCCTTCTTTTTTTTTATACAAAGGTTAATTACTTGCGCAGAAGGAAGAGGGCTTGTTGAAACAGCCGGTCGGGAATTAGGCCAAGGAATACTTCACTCCTTCTCTCCCCTCCATCAAAAGCACTTGAATTCATACTTCCAAGAAGAAGATTGATACTTAAGGGAAAGAAGGTGAGATTTAAGTGTGCTTGTAAGGGTTCAAAATACAAAGTTTAATTAAACAGTGTACGCTTGAGAAAAATTACTCCTGCAAATTTCTATTTAAGCGGGCGAGTATGTTTTAAGGATATTAAAGTATATATAACACCAGATCATTATAGGTGATTAGAGAAACTTATCGTAACCACATTTTACGATTTAAAAATGTATAAACACGAAGCTTCTGATACAAATTAATGAACTGTCAAGTGCCAATCATCGCTTTGAAATTGCTATAGAAACGCATACACGTTAGCACAAAATAGTCTTATTCGTTTTCCACTAGAAATATTTACTACAATTTTGGGTATGATACTATACATAGTAGTGACAACAAGAATGCTTTTTCTTAGCTTTAGGTATACTTTTTCTAAACTAGGGTAATCGGGACGGAATCTACAGTTTAAAGAGGGATCCGAATCACTGTGCCTCTACTGGAGATCGAAAGTGGGACCCCTGATTACAAGGCGACAACCTTATCACTATGCCATTTTGACATTTTCCGAAAGGCTAGTTATATTCCATGTACATTTTCAGTTTCTAGTAATAAATTGTTAATGCACGAGAAAGCTATCATTGTTGTAACAACGTTGAATCAGTATGTATAACGTTCGATAGAAAACTGACACCATCCGGTACAAATTAATAGACCAGTGCTGAAAATCCATATACACGTACGTGGTGGTTCAACAGAATATATGATTTTCATTTTATCCTCATCAGTTTACGTGATGGGCTAATCTTACTTAATCTGACACTGATGAGCACATTCATTTTGCGACATATCCAAATAAATGTTCGTGGGTCGCGGTTTTATTCCTAAAATCAATGATCATGTCCTGGCGAGAGGAATACCTCGACCATTTTGTGGCGATGGCATCGAAAGGATGGAGAAATAGATTTCTCTGAATTCCTTCTTACTCAGCAACATATAGTATATGATCACTTATAGTGTTCAACACGATATCACATCTAAATGTAGAAATGCAATTAGAGAATACAAAATGTACAAATAATATTTTCTCTATCTCTCGCTCTCTCTCACTCACACACACACACAGGTAGCTATGTATCTATCTGTATCTATATATGCGTATGTGTGTGTGTGTGTGTGCGCGCTCGCGTCTAAACTTAATTGAACCGTAAAAAATACACAGGGGGTTATGCATACATACACACACACACACACACACACACACACCCACACACCCACACACACACACACACACACACACACATATATATATATATATATATATATATATATATATATATAATGGATAAAAGCAAGGAGGGCCAAAAGGGCTAAGGAAAAATCAAAGAAGGTAAAAGGAAACACTCACCGGTTCCGTCTATTTCTCCTCACACCGATGATGCTATGAAATTAACGAAAATTTTGAATTTTTCTACTGTCCGGTGAGTGTTTCCTTTACCTTCTTTGATTTATATATATGTATATATATATATATATACACATTTTTTTGTCTTCTTTTACTTTCCGATTGAGTTTTCACACACACATAGAATTTCGGAAAATTAACCAAGGTTTCCCTTGGCCCAATGGATTGGACCTCTGATCTGGTTATCTAGCTCTCATATGTCGTCGTCACATTACAGAGATTTTTGCCTCCTTAGTACGTCAACATTATAATATATTCCCAGTCAGAAGTTTAAATTTCCAGATTCTTTTCGAGTATCTCGAATTTCCATATTGTTTTTAAGGTCTGAAGATGACTTACAGTCGCGAGACAAATTAGTTTAGAATTTGAACTGAAGTGCTTTGAACATGGGTCTCTGCTTCACTGGACTCTCCATCTCCAGTATGACAATAAACGGCATGGTATCTTGTCGCACGACAATAGGCGACCCCAAGATGTTGAAATTCTGCGAAAATTCAAACGGGAAAGTATTCCATAATCTCCCTACAGTCCAGGCTTTCCATCTTCCGAGTTTCATATGATCTGCGAATTGGAAAAGCAGTTGAGGACTCCCAGATATTGCGCCGATTGCCGACGTATAGGTACAGGACAATGTCACACAAATTCTGAATTAGCAAATGAGATTAGAAACACCAGGTTTGTTAGTCAGTTGGACAACAAATGTCCCAATACAGCAGGTATCCTTTCTTAAAGATTTAGGTAATACTCGCCGATTTAATAGTCTCGATTCAATCCATTTGACGCGCCTCGTATGCTTCATATATGTTTTTTTTTAAAGCATGACTGAAGAAGAGTTTTAATGTGAAACATTTAGAAGATTCGAGAACACTTTAGCGTGTGAGAACTGGAGTTCACTGAATGATTTTTGGCTCCTCTTCACTGCCTCAAGAAACGACTTAATCTCCATAAACGTTAGACCTTTCCCTTGCAAACATCTGCCACTAAGAGATTGTGGTGCTCCTGAGGGATGTTCTAGAGTTCCAAGATGGGAACTGGGGCTACAGGGAATTCCAACAGCCCAAGAACGCTTCGGCTCTATCGAAGAAACATATTGAGGAGAAACGAAGCTGCCTGCATTTTAATGTATTGAAATCTCTTCCTGAAGAGAACATAGCAGTATTTTTATTTTTAAATTTTATTCTATCTCCCTCTACCGATCGACCTTTTGTTGGTTCTGTTGGATGGATATTTTAGGTGAGTAATGGAGGGCCGTGCGAGATTGGAAGATGCGAGTGTCTAAGGGCGTCACAGAAGAATGACGGACGGAGATAATCTCAGCCAATCGAGCCTACACGAAGTTCGTCATCCATTACATGTCACACGCTGACCCTTCGCTTCCCCGTCGATGAGGGCCCTGTGGCTTCAAGCTTTGATTGGTGGGGAAGATGGAAGGGGTAAGCTGCAAGAAGCCATAGGCATCAGGAAGAAGTGAAGTTCTCGAATTTCAACCGACTAGGAAAAAAGTTTCTTTCCGATTGACACATCGATGGGAAAGAGTTATGGTAGGCTTGGAAATATTTTCTACCACCTCGGTGATATATTTTTAGTGAACGCTGATTGAGTTCGAAACTGAGATTAATTTCATTGTCATTTCTAGTTTGTTTTTATGCTTAAATGAAAAACGAATAGTAAATCTCTTAGATATGGTTCTGCATTTCCTCCACTCGACTTTATTCATTGTAACAGCTAATGTAGCAGAAATTAACGTCATTGCAGTAAGCATACAAAAAATTCAATCTTATTCTTAGATAATTACATTTAAGGTAATAATTGAAATATTTAAATGTAATCGACAAGTATTAATTTTACTAGAAAATACACTCATTGCATGAACTACACCAACAGCTGCTTTATAAGATCATTCTGTCCTTACAATTTAAAAACATTTTCGTCATCGCTATTCAATCATTTACAAAGTTTTTTTGTTTTTTTTTTGTAATTTACAATCAGCTAATGCTAACATATCTGCATACCCTGTCCCAGCTAACTGTAGAGCAGGGTCGCGCATATCGGCAGAGGAGTAGGAGGAAAATCGAGTGGTGAAAGCGCAACGTTACCAACCGTACATTCCTGACCATACATGTACGGATGTACGGTCCAGACCTTAGTCCATACGCTAAATGCACGGCTTGTCAAAATTTGCTCTTGCATTTTTATCCTTAATATTTCACTAAGAAATTCTTAAACCAATCGTACGGACCTGAAGACAAGAATACGGTCCGTTTGCCATGTGCGTTCGGTAATATCCTTTTCAAAAGTTTGCACCGCTGCATTCGGAAATCGGGTAACTCCCGTCGCCCATTACACAATCCCGTTCCTCTCTCAGTTCATTGGTGGAGCCGTCTCGCGTCACTACTTGCGCAGAGACTTGTTCTCGTTCGACTGGTCTACAGTTAGCTTGTACGGTGTTTAACTAAAATTTCTTTGAGTTAAAATTATAATTATAAATTATAATTTATAATATAAATTATAGTTATTAATTTTATATTCCATATAAGCTCTGAATTTTTTTTGGTAATCGTATTTTATGTACAAAATGTAGAAAAATGCTTTGTGAACGTTTTATTTTCATTCTGCATTCTCATTTTATAGAGGGGCGTTGTGTTGACAATATTCTGGATGAAATAATGATGAAAGATACATTATCAAGGACACGGATTCAACTCGTTTTTTTTGTTTCATAGCAGGTCACTGCACTAACCACTTAATCTCGTAATGGAAGCAAGAAATTAGTTGAGTTAGAACTTTTAAGTTAAAAAAAATGTTCGCGACAAATTATGGAGTAATAAGATTTAAATACTGAATCCATTACACTAACATCTGGAACATGTTCTGGTGCTAGAAATAAAATGAGTTTTCAAGGACATACAGTATTATTGTCTTCACAAAAATTAATTATTTCATTCTCGTATTTTTTCAAACATCAATCTTTTAATTTAAGCAGCATACAAATCTTCATCAGAAGAGAAAGATCGCTTTCCACAGTCAATAAAACAAACTTTACCACTGACGGAAGATAACAAGTGCATTAATCATCTTACCACAGCAACGCTCTGTATTTCAAAGATAATTATCTTCTGCAGAAAACAATGAGATCTCTTGATGAAAAACTAGTTTTCTTGGCTGCTTTGTAATTCCAAAATGCAAACGTAAACAGCGAACAACTTTTGTAACCTTTGTTAGTGAGATACTTGGTTTGTACTAAAAATTACAAAGGAAATTACAAAACAGGGATTTTCTCAAGTGCTCAAATGCAAATATGCTGTTTTCATTTACGCTATCTGAGATGTCCCTTTGAAATCGTAAGAAGTTGTTTCATCAAAAGCAAAGGGCTGAAGTAGGGGTTGAGAGTCCTCCGCCTTTTTTGTACTTAAATAGACCTCCGCTGTTGTTTACCAAATTTCAAAAGAGCATGCTCCCTTCAAGTAAGAAAAGAATATAGCCTATTGTTCCTGTGTTAATGCACTAGAGGATATGAGTTAATTAAAAAAAAAAAACATTTCAAAAATTCTGTGAAGGGATGAATCTTAAATTAAATATAATTTTAAGATAATTAATTATAAAAAAAATATTTCTAATAATATGAAGCCTGTGTGAAAATGAGCGAATGGTTAGTTCCTTAGGGTACAGTTTGTTCTAGACTGGATTGTGCATCTAGTGAATGAACCTAGAATGATCCTAGGGAATAGCCTGCTGCAGAGAAGGATGTGTGATGATATGTGCTGCATCCATCTGCACATATCGACTAAAAAAAATGCGCTACGCTCTGTCCCTGGAATGTGTGCAGTAAGACCACACATAAGGGAAGAGAAGGGGAGAAAACGAGTTGGCGGAGCAAAGCAGTGCGTGCTGCTTCAACCGGCTGCTTCACTCACTTCCCCTCTCGAGTCACCACTTGCGCAAAGACTTGCTTTCGTTATCTCGCTCCAGAGATTCCAGAGACAGAGTATAGTGGGAGGAACGTCCTGCGCAGTGTCAGACACTATACTCTGTCTCGGGTATCTCTGGAGGAAGGCCGCGGATAACGGCGGATAAGGGGGAGAAATCGAGTGGGCAGAGTGAAGCAGTACACGCTGCTGCGAAGGCTGGTAACGGCAGTCGCTTTCCTACCTCCACGCAATTCCGTTTCCTGTCACGTGTTCATTAGTAAGCAACAGGCTACTACGGGAATAGTGTTTCCTCATTTAGGTCAATTCATTGCAACTACATCGAGTTAGGCTTTGGTACAAAAATATTTTACGTTATCCGCTGTTTATACATTCAAGTCCGGCTCAGTGCTCAAAACTTAAGATTCTATTCTGTGTGTATGTATGTGTGTGTGAGAGAGAGAGAGAGCGAGAATGAGTGAAACTTGCCCTATATTCATGGGTCCTCCTATATCATACACATAAACGAATACAATCATTGTGTTTTATAACGAGATCGAAGTTCATTTATGTAATTACATTTTGTCGACGCGTAACCCTGTTCCTTGGGATATAATTTAACCTGATATTTTATAATAAGGAACCTTTCAACTTTCCTGGAAACGGAAGCTTTTTCTTTAATGAGAAGAAGCATCTCTTTAAATGATGAGGAAACGCTAAGGAGCAAAAGAAAAGGAAATCGGCGATTCATCATTATATACATACATACATACATACATACATACATACATACGCGCATGCACTAAAACACATTTTCTTAATGTTAAAAAAAAAATCCATTTGAATTGAGAAATTCGAAGTATTGTATTGTCTAGCCATTATATAAACAGAACTTCCGAATTTGAAAAGTTGACTAATTACGTTAAAAATATATATATATATGTATGTATATATGTATAACAGCCTCATTACAATACACAATATATTTGTTTGACTAAGAGAACATGTAAAATATGACGTGGCAAGTGAAGTGCGGCCCGTGTTTTATCGATCTGGATTCATTTATATGCAACCTGTATGAAATTTTCAGCTGAGATTTGTGGAAACTGGGACCAAATGCACATAATGTAATGCCAAGGAAGATGATATTCATCATCCTTTTTTTATACGTTTTTGCAAAGTGCCCATGGATCAATGAATTTGAATTACAAATACTGGGTAAAGGGAATTTCTCTCAGAAGATTCATAAAGCACTTCCCATTTTAACATATTTCTTCCTTATATAAACTCTTTTCAAGGAAGTGTTCACTTGAAGGAGATGCAACAATGGTATTTACGAGTATACATTTCTACTTGCATGACGTGTACAAAATCTGCATTTTCATAATTTACACTCTCTCCCGAGAATCTCTTGAGCATTGTCACGCATAAAGGTAGAAAAGTGGAGAAAGCGAGTGAGAGGAGCGAAGCAGTATACACGCAGCTGCAAAGGCGGGTAACTGCAGTCGCTTTTCCCCTCCACTCAGTTCCATCCCCTCGCACGTGTTCATTGGTTGAGTACTACTATTTATACTATAAAATAATTGAGAGGATATGTTTTTAATGATTCGCAAGGAACTATTTAATTACATGTGTACTACTATCCTTCTCAGAATATTTTGTGAACAAAGTATCAATCAACAAAATAACGTAATAAAATTATAATGTAATCAAATATTAACAATGAATAAAAATTATGAAAATTATGTATTTATGAACCAACTGCTGCAGTTGAAGTCCATAAAATACGTGTAAATACGAAGCGAATTTTATAAATATTCTACGTTATGGTTTGCTTATGCACAGGGACAAAGGTAGAAAAAAATAGGCATGCAAACTGACTGTGGGTCATGGAAAATGAACAAAAAAAAGTACGGAGATACAGAGATGTACGGCACAGTACCTGAATGCTTGAATTCTCTCACAAAGGGGAAAAGACAAAATTCCTCAACAACGTAAATCCACGCGGTTTTTCCTTTCACACGTACAATGACCTATACTGAAGTTCGCTCGCTTACATGCGTCCATATCTCTTTGAAAAACTAAGAAAATGTGTACACAACCAAAAATATACCATATTTATTTTCCATTCAATTGACAATGAATAATAGAAACACACTCACAAGCAAATAAA